>NW_028145471.1:1177500-1467500 GCF_977016875.1 Pavona decussata
GCAGATGTTTGAACTGCAGTCGCCGTGTCAAAACACAATTAATTAAATAGCTAAGGTACCTGTTATAAATAATGCTTTATCGCAAGTTTGATCTCTATTGAACACCTGCCTTGTGTAAAGCTTTCGCTCCGGTTGACAAAGCTCCCTCTAATCATCTGTCACGCCACACTTCTGTCAGTACCGACCGTTCGTTTGATTGGCAGTCCTGTCAATTAGCCTTCAGAAAGCTGCTGGTGAAAAACTTTATACAAACTCGTCTGTCCACCCCGCTGTCCACCGCGAAAAAAGTCTCTTTTGCTGATCGTTTCTCCTCGATGATGTCTGAAGGAGCCAGCGAGGAGCATGTTGGATGAACAGTGTACTGTTTTACTGTCTTCTGTTTGATCTCCGAGATCGCGCGCTTCCATCGAACAGACGCCATCAGTTTTGGCAATCTCCCCAGGTTGCACTTATCACGAAGCACGGATAGAAAAGGGGGCTAAACAAACAAAGGCCAATGAAAGCGATAGATGTAACCACAATAATAATGACCGGAAATTAAATAAAACAGGAAACAATTAGTTTAAAATTGGGACCCGCATATTATTTCGTTTAGCTGGGTCTGCCTTCAGCTTGTGCTTCAGGCGTAAAAAAGAAAGAGAAAGAAAAAAAAAACATGTATTGAAAAACAACGTTGAAAGAAAACAGAGTAGACTGGGAACAAGGGAGAGGGAAGGGAGAGAGTGCGAGTGCAAGAAAAAGTGTCTCCACTTGTTCTTCCTACCCCCCCCCCTTCCTTCCTACCCCCCCCCCTTCCCTTTCTTAGATTACCCCTGCTACGCAGACTAAATTAACGTCCGGCCAGCATTTGCCCAGTTCCTAGGTAGACTGTTCACAGTCCCCTATTTTTCCGTGTGATCGTCGAGATCGAGCGCGTCTTACCGTTAATGGCGGCCATCTTGATTTTTAGATGTACCGAGGGGGCGGGCGTCGGGGATTAGAGCTCTAGGGGGTGGGGGGCGAGAGAAATAGAGGCCTACTCCCAAACCGTCCCCCGCCCCCTAAGTAGACTTAATACTCTTCCCCAGGTTAGACTCGGTACGACGGATAGTCAAGATGGCCGCTATTGACGGTAAGACACGCTCGATCTCGACGATCACACGGAAAAATAGGGGACTGTGAACAGTCTAGTTCCTGGGCCTCTTTCTGTCTTTGATCTCGGATCACGTGGTCCGAGCGAAAAAGTGTCCCCACTTTTTTTCTCACCTGTTCTCGCACCCCCCCCCCCCCCCACTCTCCCCTCTTAGATTACGCCTGCTGCGCAGACTAAACTAGTAACATCCGGCCAGCATTTGCCCAGTTCCTAGGCCTTTCTCTGTCTTTCATCTCGGATCACGTGGTCAGAGCGAAAAAGCGAGGTTTTTCCCAGCCGTTCGCCTTTGTTACGTCACCGAAATGAATTGATCCTGAGGGCCTGGGAGAAAGCCAGGGACAAGGCAAGGCCAGCATGGCATCCACGTTTCCAGAGCCTTCTTAGTAGCGGACATCAGTGGAGCGGATCATAGCGCAACTGCTCTTAAAAAATTCTAACCATTAAATTAATAATTTATTTAATTTGCCATGCTAACTCCTAAAGGACGGTCTGCACGAGGTCCACTGATAGCTGAGAATTGGTCAAAATTTTAACCATCAGCTGACAAATAGCATTTTTTTCACTGATGGCTAATGGTTAAACTTTGCCCGAGTATAGTGTGAATGTTACTTGCAAATAACAAGCCAATAACTGTGTGGTTTAATACTTCCTTGAGAATAAGTTGCTAACGAAAACGGCTCGGAGCTCCTCACAAGTTGTTACCAGAAGTCGTGCGTATAGGCAGTGTTCGTAAAATCTCGAAAGAGATTAGAAATACCCGACAGTTCTCCGGAAATCTTCGGATACTCGACGCTGTTCGGCTAATGACAGGGATACTGTTGATAAGTTGAACAGGTGAGAAGAAAAAGTTAACTAAGATCCGTCATAATTGACAGCTGACAAATGGCTTCAATTTTAACTGATAGCTGAGAATCCAGCATACACACTCCGACATCCCTCATAACGTAGCACTCTGACGTAAGAGGCTGGCACTGATCTACACTATTTAGCCCTTAGCACTGATTTGAAAACGGTCAGCTGTCATTTATTGTCATAAGTAACTCTATGTAAAGAAGTTAAAAATTACCGTTCTTGGGAGCTAGTCCTTGTTGGTGTAGCGGTTATGTATGAGTGAAATGAAGAAAATGACCCGGGTTCGAGGCTCACATGTTCTGATTTTAAATTTCTTTTTTACGGTTAAGATTGAGATAAGTGGTTTAAACCAAATCGAAAAGTTTGAAGTAAGTTTTGCACTGTGTAAACGTGATAAGATGTCAAAACCCAGTCTTTCCGATGGATTGCGGAGTGTGCGTTTCCCTAAAAAAGTGCAGCACAAAAAATGTACATCAACCAACTATGAACCACTACTCAGCAGTGCTTTACAATATTGCAGGCTTGTTTTATTTCTTAGTGAATCCAATATAAATATCGCAAACGTTGTATTCTCATATAACTTTGGACGGTTCCTATTCTAAAAAAAGTTCACAATTCTCTTTAAATTTGAAATCCTCTTCTTACAAAGTTCGCCCGCCTGCACGGAGACAAGGCAATGAGTGTGGATCGGCAAACCAAGGCGTCTTTCTCTTCGCATTTCCAGCTCACTCGACAAACACGAAGACAATTTTCACGGACACGCAACTACCAACACAACTACAACAACATGCAACGTCTATATCCGCCAGCAGACAAAATGCTAACAAGAAAAGTCACCACAAGACTTGCTGGTATACAAAATACACACGAGACCATGAAAGGTCATAACGGCTTTGAGGAGAAGAGAAGATAACGGCACCATGGCAGTCTGCAAAGTTTGAGTTGTTTTTTTTTTTTCTGTATGATAATAATTTATACTAATCTCGCGACACTCCATCGTCACAA
Source organism: Pavona decussata (assembly GCF_977016875.1). Lineage (NCBI taxonomy): Eukaryota > Metazoa > Cnidaria > Anthozoa > Scleractinia > Agariciidae > Pavona > Pavona decussata. The sequence goes on from NW_028145471.1 coordinate 1,180,490, forward strand.
ATGAGCGAGCTACTTGAATTTCCCGCCACGACCTCCACTGTCACGGCGTCCTCCAGATCGCCCGCCCGATCCTGTTCCCGCGCTTCCAGCTCCGCTGTTCCCGCCAAATCCTCCGCGGTTGCCGGCCCGAGATCCTCCTCGGCCAGCTTGCCCACCACCTCCACTCGCGCCGCCACGCGCGTTTCCGCGAGCTCCTCCTCCTCCGCCGCCGCCCCCACTACCACCCCGACGATTTCCACCGGAACCACGACCAACTGATCCACTTGGCTTCTTTTCCTCTATGTTGATTTCGTGGTTACCGATTCGGATTGGCTGGTGGGATAAAAACCGAATATCAGAAACATATCAAATGTATGTATATATGTAGTGGGAGAAACCTGACCTTAGTAGAAACGGCCCAATAGAACGGAATTTCCGGAACGTTACGACAACATCACGAGGTATACCCAGATTTCCAAACTTCTATTCCTTAAAACTGTTGTTCCATTCGATTCCTTGAAAAGCGCCCTAGAACATCGAATTTCGTGATCTAGCACCCAATACCTGGAAAGCCGATTAGCGGTTGACCCACGATTAAATTCCTTAATCCGACAATAACTAATCGCGAGATGAAAAGACGTTTCTGACAGCGAGTTTATCCCTTGATGAACTATCCCTCGATTACATCGCTAGAACAAACCAGTTAGACCAGTTAAATGAGCGGGAAAAAAACTCGCTTGCTCGAAGCTTGGATTAGAATTGGTTAGCGCTCATCGTGCTTTCAGCCACAGAATCTAATTGAAGGGTAAATTTTATCCCTCGATTAGGGCGATTTAATCGTGGCTGGCCTAGCGCTAATCGGCTTTCGAGAACTGGGACCTGATTCTGGAAACTAGAAACAAAATACGGTAAAACATTTTCACGGCAGCATAACAGAAACATCATGGAATAAGTATAGCGTCAAAAGCAATAAACTGATTTTTTTTTCTCTATGTTGTTAGGCCACAAGTGTGAACCATGCTTCTCAAACTCATTGATAATTCATCAAGCCAAAACAAAGCAAATCACTACCGTGAAGGAGGCTTAGAAATGTGATCTTAATTATAATAAAATTTTGTGAACTTTTGCTTCGAATTTCTCCAAGAATTATCAATAGTTTGAGAAGCTATATCAAACACTCGAAAGAGTGTTTCCTCTTATTTCCAAACACCTCGGAGCTACTTCTCGGTGTTTGAAAATCGGAGGAAACACTCTTCCTCGTGTTTGATTTATTACTTAAAACACTCACTCTGTTGTTCAGGATCTGTTCAACTGGCTCAGAGCTGTTAAAGATGACGAACCCAAAGTTCTGAGGACACAACAACAACAACAACAGAAAGTCAATCATGACAATAAAAAACAAAGAATTTTATGTACTGGATTAATGATTTTAAGAGGAGGAACAGTGCGAAACACCAGCAGATTGTTATGTTTTAGGGTTTCCACGTACAATTTGCCCTTAAATTGTGTTCTAGCAAAAGGAGTGTCAGCTGGGAAAATGAAGAAACGTGGACTGATTGAACAGAAGTGGCTGTTAGAGCAAGTCTCAGAGAGTTTGCTTTCTCCACCAAGACCTGGTTGTTCAAAAGCCGGATTAACGCTTAACAATGATAATCATTTTAAATTTTAAATATCTAGACAGACTCCATACGTGCCAAACTTTTTGGTTAACTTTTTATGTTACAGCTTTTTTAATCAGCTATTGTTCTTTTTAGTGTTTATAGAATGCAACTTACAAACATATTTTGACTTGATAATAGGGAGCTTAAGCACAGACGTTCGTTAGCCACGGACGGTAACCGGAAGTCGAATGTGGCGTGGTTTGGCTCCATATCAAGAACAGGAAAAGCTCTTGTTCATGACTGTGGCTTGACGTTACAAACGCGATGACGTAAAAAAAAACACTCCCAAAAGAAAAAAAATTCAATTTCCGGTTGCCGTCCGTGGCTTAAAACGTCTGTGCCTAAGTACCCTAACGACGTTTAGCTAACGTCGGAATGTCGTTTTTTAGCAATTTTTTAAATCTTAAAATGATTTTAAGAAATATTTTATTGCAATTTTTTATAGTTAAATGCTTTTCTAAATCACTTCTTCTTCAATGATAATCCAGGATAATTTTGCAGTAACCTACGTATTAGGCCTTCCTAAGGGGAAGGAGGAGGGGGGAGGGGGGAGAGGGGAGTGGGAGAGGAGGAAAGATTGCTTGATGAACCAAAAGAGGGTCTGTGAGAGAGACTAATCAGAGCCTAACTAGTTAAAGGCGGTACCACCGTACAGATACGAAACAAAAAAATCATGTGTACCTTAGGATTGAGCCTGATTTCTAGGATTGTTCCGTACTCTGAAAGGACAAAAAAGAAAACATTTTGGGAATTTATGTTAACAGTTTTACAGCTCCTTTCAATAATACGTGGGCTCTGGAATTCAAAAGTCAACCAACGATTTGCACTGATTGGCAGCAGTAAAAACCGAAACGGTTGGTTGAACCTTGAACTTCAGAGGGTCTGCGTGTTATTGAAAGGTGCAGTGAGTGCACAAAAATAGCAAATATGACCTTTGGAACATGAACAGTTAGCCATCTTAAAATGCACCAGGCCGGTGACTTTGATGCCTACTGAAGATGACTTGCTTCTTAGTTCATGCTATGCCCTACATGCCGCCCGGTGCAATGGGCATATAATAATAATAATAATAATAATAATAATAATAATAATAATAATAATAATAATAATAATAATAATAATAATAATAATAATAATAATAACAATAACAATAATAATAATAATAATAATAATAATAATAATAATAATAATAATTTATTTATATAGCGTGATTTCCAGCGATGTCCAATTGCACTTTACAATTACAGCAAATAAATTTCATTACACCATACAATACTGAATAAAAAATTTACATTAATATACTTAGGTCTAATATTCCTTATGTACAAAATGTCTAAATGTGGTATCTAATTATATAGAAAAGCTTTCCTAAAAAGATGAGTCTTAACTTTTTTCTTATAAACATTCAGGTCATCACAAGATCTTTTTTCAAGTGGCAGGGAATTCCATGGTTCCATGTCCCATGAGTGAGTGAGTCATGCTATGTCAAGATCCCTTTGGGGTTCACTCTTCCTGCTATGTTACCAATCACTATAAACATTTTGAAAAGACTCTTCTAATAACAGCTAATGGATAACACCTTTTAAAAGTTTTCTTTTGGAGTACTCACTGGAAAACACATTTCGCACGTCATCATCCTTGACCCCACTAGGCAGATTGCCGATGAACACCTGATGGTTATCAGGGGCATTCCGCGCAGTTAACCTTGAATCTCTGCTGCTGTTCGTACCTCCACGCACTTCTTTGGACGGGCGGGAAGGAGCAGCCTGGGGTCTAGGCGGAGGTGGCAACACAGACTGAGTAGGAGCCTGGTGACAAAGTTACAAATTCCTGTTAATTGACACTCTAAAAGAGCACAGTGAAACCTTGATTTTAACAAACCTCTTTAACGAAGGCCTCGGTATTACGAATTATATTCTCCAGCTTAGCCTTTTAAAACATGGAACAGAATCTTGATATAAACGAACCCTCGGTACAACAAACCAATTGCACTAGTTCCTTGGCACTTTATTAAATCGAGGTTCCACTATTGATGGAGTCTAAACTTGAGACATGCTAAGAAGCCTAACTATTTGAATGAAGCCCTGTAGTGGGGTCATGTAAATTTTCAATTCTTTATTAACATGTAACAAGTTAATAATGGCAATCATTCTCTCATAGATGATAGACAAAAAGAAAATTTGTAACAAAAAATCACTTTATTTTAGTGTCAATGTATTTAGCACTAATTGGTGACACTCTACTAGATTGAATTGGAATTTGGAAATGTTGGTTTTTGAGGAGACAGGAAAACCAAAGTACCCGGAGAAAAACCTCTTGGAGCAAGGATTAGAATCAACGACAAACTCAACCCACATGATGGTGAATGCAGGAATTGAATCTAGGCCACATTGGGCCACTGCTCCCCTGCAAAGTTTTATTTGCAATTTTTTTTGTGGAGTGTAACTTGACCAGATGTTTTGTAAACTGCATGTAAGCCGTTACCTGTTGAGGCTGTCGCACTGGGCGAGGGTTGGACACAGGTGCTGTGTTACTCTGAACTGATGGGGCACGGGATGCAGCGAGTGCAGCCCAAGTCTTTGGCTTCTCTGGTACTGCAATCAAATTCCACAGTTAGTTTGTTACAAAGGAAACGTTTACAAGAAAAATGGTTTGAGGTTGTGAAAGCTTGACATGAAAACTTCAAACCCTCCAGAACAACATGTGTTGGGTCAAATATTGACTCAAGTAACATGGTTTTAACATTTTAGTCTGTGGACAATATTCAAACGAAAGCTATGGAGCAGTACCTTCCCATCACATTGTTTACAATGCTGTCAAAGGTTGTTTTAGCTTTTGAGTCTGTGGATAAAATCCTGAAATGTAACCATTCAAAAGAAAGCTACATGTACATGTGCTGAGCAGTACTTTCCTGTAGTACCGTTAATATGAAATACAAGTTACTGCTTCAACATTTTGAGGTTGAGGATAAAATCCTTAAAAAGTGAGACCATTCAAATGAGAGTTCCAGAACAGAATTCCCTGTTGTACTCTTTGTTATGCTGTTCAAGCAGTTGAGTGTGAACATTCAAATGAAAGATACTGAGTGGGGTGATGCTTACTATGCCTTTCAAGAGGGTTCTGAGTTTTGGGTCTGTAAATGAAATCATGAAACTCAACCATCTTGAGAATGATGTATTACAGCGGTTACCAATAACACGCGACCTACCGTCTTCAAAAGAGTCGGATAAAGTTGCGTTTTGGTGGACGTCAATCAAAGGAAAGCCGTTGAAATTATTTTGAATTCTGACAAGATTCCAGGGTAACCCGCCAAGAAATTAAGAATCTTTCCTTGCTAAGAGAAGGTAAACTTTATTTAAATTGTTTTCTGAGCCAGATCAAGGGAAAATAAAAGGTACTTTTGAATTACTGCACGTGATAATTTGCTCACTTGCACGCGTCGCTGATTCTGCAAAATTATTACGGATAGCAATTTAAATGGTACAAAAAATGCTTCATCTAAACAATGCCCATTCTTTACGATAACCTGGATTGGAAATAAACTTAAAACGTTTACCATCTGTCAGCAGGTAAAACAGCCAATTTTTGGTTCTTTTTCCTTGAAATGTTGTCAGAATTCAAATTAATTTCAACGGCTTTTCTATGATTGACGTCCACCAAAACGCAACTTTATCGGGAGTCTTTTGAAGGCGATAGGTCGCGTGTTATTGGTAACCGCTGTAATCAGTAAGTGACACAGGCGTACTCGAAAAAAAATCCGAGTGCTCCTATCATTCTGATTTATTCACCAGGCTTAAAATATTCCATTCCTGATAGAAGCACTCAGATTTTTTTCCGAGTATGCTTGTGTCATTTACTGAATAATACATCATTCTCGTTTATTCACCAGGATTAATTAATATTCCATCACATTTATTCCATTGTGCATCAACCCGCGCAGAACTTCGAACTGTTCAAATAAATTCTAGCTTTTGCATCTGTGAACAAAAACCCAAAAAGTGTAAAGTGCTGTAAAAAATATGAAAAGTAGGCACCTGGTTCAGTAGGTTCACCAGATGCCTCATCTAAAGGAGCCTCTGGTTCAGACCCTGGTCCCTCGGGCTCCTCTTCTTCATCACCCTCCCCCTGTTCCTGCTCAAAGGCTGCCTCTTCAGTCTGTCCATTGGTGGACAGAGCATGAGGATCCTCCTCTTCTGGCGTCTGAATGACTGCTGTCTCACGTGGTTCATGTGGATGCATCTGTGAAAAGAAAATGCATTAACACCTCAACAACTTCATTCAACCCATGCCACATATCAAGCAATTTACTATTCTGAAGCAAAAGTGCAGTCTTTACTAATGAACTCTATGCATCAATTCTTTTTTTTTTCTACGCATTTTGTACGCATCAATTCTACCACTCATAACTCAGTGAGGTAGTGTGCCAGCATACCTGCCAACCTAAGAAATAAGGATTACTCCCTCCCCCCATGAAAGAAGAGGCTTTGTCCCGTGCTGCTGGTGAGACACAACTGCTCTTACAACAAAAATATTATAAGTAACACACCTTTTTAAAATTGTCAGGTCAATTGCAATTACACGTGTTCTTCATAAAACAGAAAGTCATCTTCACAGATCTATTGGGATAAAAATCCCTTGCAAACTTGGGGATATACAGTTGTACATACAACAACCCAAAGTTCCTTGAGTAAAGTAAATTTTTTTTCACAGAAAATTAGAATGTTCCGATTTTTTTTAATGTTGGGAACCACAAAAATCGGGTCAATTCTGATTAACCGGGATGGTTGATAGGTACGTGTACTGTGAGTGCTAACAAGTATGATCACTCAGTGGTATTTGAAGAGCTTGAAACAAGTACATGGTCTGGCCTTGAGATATACATTGCTATAAATCAATTTTTTTAGGCAAAGGTTTCAAATTCAAAGTACAGTTGACTCCCGATAACTTGAACCCTCGCTTACTTGAACTTCCAGTAACTTGAACCAATTGTCCTTTCCCTTTAAGTCATTTTCTATATAACTCTAGCCTCAAAAACTCAAACTCCCTATAACTCAAATTTTTTTCAATTTCCCTTGAAGATTCCAGTTATCAGGAGTCAACTGTGCAATGATATTTTCCCCTTAACTTGAACAGTTCAAACAGAACAGGAGTCATGCTTGGTTGTTTTCTTTTGTTGTCTAAAATTCTCTAGACTACCACAAATTTAAATATATAGAGACCACTGAGAGAATATGTAGTTTGATATTTGGAACTCAAAGGGATATATGCATGCATTTCTAAGCTGAAAGACGGAGCCAACATTCTGTACGTGCCTGAATTTCAAGTGACTATAAAACAAGCATTCACCGTAAGTAATTAGCAGACACCAACCATCATTATTTTACAAAAACTAGACAGAAGTTAGTGTCACCTGTGGCTGTTTGTCAATGATAACTTCTTGAAGTTCTTGTGATTCTTCAGGTTCATCATCGTCATCATCGTCGTCATCATCATCATCCATCAGAGGTTCTTGGTTCATCAGTGCCCCTGGGCTGTGATAAAAAATGAAATTGTTTAAATCATACTTGTCATCATTAGCTGCACATCTGCGAAGATATAACAGCCCTTGTGCTTTGTTCAAAGGAACTATTCTTGAGCAAGCCTTCAGGCTCTATATACCACAATAAACTAGACACAAAATGAGTACATTTATCTGTGGCAACCCTTTGCCACTAATACAGGGAGATCTTTTTTTTTTATCTGAGGACGTCAAAGGGATAGTTGCAATTATTATATGTTTAATTTCCTTTGCTGCAACTTCAATTAAATGACATTTTATTGCTGCTTGTGTGATTAACAAAACTGTGACATGTTTATGTTCTAAAGACATGTTAAATCACATTATGAAATAGAATGCAACCCTACATAAGGGACATGAACAGGCGTTTCATTAAGGCATGGGCACTGGGCAGAATGACCAACTGTGAACATGATTTTGCCTGGCTGCTTTCAACAATCACAACCGACATTTTCCAGAAAATAACATATCCAAGTCGACTAACTTGCCCAGGTGCTCTAATCCCTTGCCTGTCTGTTCAAAGTATTAATGATTCAATCCCTGCATCAAACCAAGGTTGTCTAAAAAAAATGATAAAAACGAGACAATTACCCATTGGTTTGACCTTGGCCTGTATAGTACAGGCTGTCACCAGGAATGTCTTGAACCACATCTTGCTCCTGGTTAGACTGGTCATAACTGCTGACTGCACTGTTCACAGGCACCTGCTGAGGGAGTTCCTCTTCCCCTTCAGAATCTATGGACAAAACGTTGCAAAAGAAATCAAGAGGCAAGCATGATGTGTGACAAAGAAAAAACAACAACAAAAGCTTTAATGAAACACTAAACAACACATTTGGCAGCCAAATTTAATTGTCCACATTTAACTAAACCTATGAAAGTTCACATAAGTTACCACCTTTCTGTAAGAATAATACTTTTTTCAGAACTCACTTTCAGAGTTGAGATGACTTTCACTTCTAATATTAGTGCAAACTACTAAGGATGAATACCGATCAAAGTACCGCTAAGCAGCTTTAAGTCAGCCGCTCTGCCTGCAATCGGAGCACTCCATGTGCCTAGCCATCTTCACAGGCTTTGCATCCCCCAATTCTAGTATTAGTGAAAACTACTAAGGAATCTTGTATAGCAAAGCATTGAAGTATATTAAAGGTCACCCACTACATGCTGATGGGCAACTTGAAATAATTTGCAGAGTTAGTGAATTATATTCAGTTCAGAACTGACTGTCAGGAAAGCCATTTTATCAAAGCAACATGTGTAGTTTCTTGATCAGGCAAAACAGGATTGAAACTAATACAACAACAAAAACAAAAATGTCATCTGGGAGATTTATGTTAGGGATTCGACCATGATAAGCAATGAAAGGTTTTGGGAAAGAGACCACTGAAGTTGATGTCAAGGACTATTTTAAGGCCCAAGTATTTTCTTACATTACTTGAAAAACAGATATGCCTTATTGTTGTTACAGCACACAGACATACCAACATTCCCATCAGCAGGTTCGTCACTAGTCTCCTCAGAGAACACCTCATCTTGATAACGGAATATGTCATTGTGAACATAATACTTTCTTGGACCCTAATGGATATATAGAAAAACAGTAGCTTTGTTAAAAACCAGCTCCTATTGGTACCAGGGAAAAAAACAGTGTACATATAAGTTTTTTTCTCATCTGGTTCTTGACATCAATCAGCTACAAAATTAGTGACATCGCAATTTAAACAGTAGGGAATTCAAGCAACGACGACGGTCACGGCAACAAGAGTGCTGCAAAACAATAGGTTTAACGAGCAAAAACAATCGCTCTCGTGTGTATTAAATGTATTTTGGTACATTTCTTTGCCATCCTCTGCAAAATGACAATGTGAAATGACCAAATTTAATTTTAAGAATGTGAGCACACAACAATGAATTTTTTAATTCTCTATCTTATCTTGAATGCCGTTCCTATCAATTTGGTTCTGGGTTAGTTCGCCATTTTTAAACGAGTTGAAATAATCGCAAAGTAGCCCAAATAAAAGTGAAGTTAAATTTTGAAGTGATGTTTTTGTTGGTGTTTCTGTCGTTGCTGCTTAAGTTCCCTAGTAGAAAAAAGTGTAACATGGCACTATCAAACAAGGATTGCTCAACAGTACATGATGAACCTCGCCAATATCTCCATTGTCGTGAATTTGAGTCATTTAATGACTAGCACTGACCTCACCAGGAGCCAAGACAAACGTTTGCATGAACCTCCGCATCGGCTGTCCATCATTGGACAATTCACCAGACACCTACAAGACAAAAGTACATTTAAGGAGGCTCCAAAGGGTTTTAGTCATGTGATGCATGTAACCCACCCACGCCATAGCTAAGGTGCATGTGTCAGCTGAACAAATCAAAATTTCTATCCACAGTTACTCTCACAGAACACTGCAAGTGGAAATTATGCAACATAAATTACCCAAAACGGAATTAAAAGCTGTGGGTAACATTTGTTTTGATCTTAAAATTTTGCATGGTGACCTATTATATCTTGATTTTTTGCATCCACGCCACTTGAAATGTTTGGGACAAAATTATCCCGTGGGTGAAAAGGAAACTTGGAATTTGAAATTGCCGTATGATGCATTCCAACCCCTTTACTGTGCCATGTTTGCCAATGGATTATATCTTAGTAGATTCAGCATGGCTGTTGTCCAACTAATTTTATCATGCCAGCAAAAAATGTTATTTTCTAAATCTGCTTTTACAGCAATTCAGAAAAGAAAGAAAGGAACAGACATATTTACCTGCACCACCACCCCTCCCCCCACAGTGGAGTGGCTATCCACCTGTCTGATCTTTGTATGGCAATCATGGAAATTAAGATCCTTGATCTTGCTGTAGATTGCCTGAATGAAAATAAGCATTGATGAGCACTCACAAACATACTTGAGGACTTTTCAACTTTCAGTATCAAAAACACTAATATCTATGCATCATTGTTCTGAGACAACACAAACAATGAACTATTTTTATCTCTTTATCCATCAATACTGAATATTTCTGCCCCATTTATTTACCTCTTGGCCAATCACAGGGGGTTCAGTAGGTCCATTCTCAGCCCTCCCATGAAGAAACCAAGACTGCTTTGTATAAAACCTGCAAAAAATGACCATGCACGTAAAAAAGAGACCTGAGCAACATGTACTGTATTTCTTCAGTTATAAGGAGTACTCCTTTATAAGACACACCATAAACTTTAAAACACGATTATCACAACTTTTCAAAATGAAACTTTCACCTAAATACCCGGTTATAAGACGCAACCAGAATTACACTTGATGGGATCTTGATGTTGTGGGCGATCTGTACTGTCTCGTAGTTCAGTTTACTTACAAAGCAACAAGTTATTATGACTGTGTAGCTCTATGCAACCAGTCGCTCAAGACTTAACGGGAGCCATGTAAATTCCTGTTCTCAAAACATCTGAACCTTTGTCACCCTCAACAGTGGGAAATATTCATTTCTCTCTTCTAATATAATATTTTTATATGTAGGTCAAGATAACTTGAAGGTAAGAACTTTTTTACTTTTAGGAGAATAAATGAAGTACAAGAATTGTATGGAGAACAATAAAAAGAATCTATATACTGATATTTCTAGTGTACTTTTTTTTAGGGGGGGGGGGGTGGGGTTGGGAAATTTTGGCAGGCACTTTTTTATGGGTTTTAGGTGCAGAGAGGAATTGTCTTTTTGGGTTATGTTCTGAGACACTGGACTTTTTCTGGGTCCAATTTTAGCCCAACAGGACTTAGGGGGTCCGACAGACAAGAACAAATCAGAGAATTCACTCCGCAGAGAAAGTTAAGTGCTGAGGTGAATCCATGAATTTCCAGCTGAGCGTTAGCCCTAGGAAGGAAATGGCAAACCAGACAAGGCAAAGGGAAATTTATTCTTAGACCATGGTGGGAATTGATCGCACAACCTCCAGATTAGATCACAGAAGTTCTGCAATGAATGTTCACTGCAGAGGTAATTCTCCGATTCATTATTTGCGTCCTTAGTGCTGTGCAGCTCAACATTCATTATCCCATTCACATTCTCACTGCCACAAATTAACATCTTAATCACTCATGACTTGTTGCTGTTTCCTTCCTTGCGGTAATATAATGCTAAGTTGGAAATTCAAAGGTTCATCTCAGCACCTAAACTTTCACTGAAGGGTTAATTATTATTGTCTGATACACCATTTGTGTCATGAGTGCTGGCGGCACAACATTCACTGGTCTAACAAATAACCCTCATTTTATATTCACACATTCCCGTCACTACTATACCTACAGGTGTAGGTTCCCCCACTGGTACAAAGACTCTTACAGTACCTGTGAATCTGGACAGGCTCTTGATTCAGGAGGGTGTAATACTGCCGGACAAATTCTCGCCCAACACATTGTGGAGATGGAACGGTCACCATCCTTTACTGAACTGAAAGAAATCCAGGCAAAACAAAACTCAGTACACTGATTAACATGTTCTCCTATCAACTTGTAATTCTCCCTATCCGAAACAGAACTTCATCATTGGAAAATACTATATATCACACTCTGACTGTTGATAGGGTTGTCATTTAGCTTTTGTATAAAAAACGCAAGATGACAAAAGAATAGAATAAATAAAACGATCATGAATTCTTAATAAAAAGAATGTTGTCTTGTCCAGGGAGTGGACAAAAATTTTTGTCGTCATCGGGGGGTTGCCAGTATTCGACACTAATGCTTGCCCGATTGCCCGGGGCAAGTAAAATGATTCAATGGGCAAGTAAAACTACGGTAAAAGTTGCCCGATCGGGCAAGCAGATGTTTTGCTCCTGTCCACAGTGTGTCCAGCAGGAAATAAAGCGAATTGAAAACTCTTTGCTGTCAATTTATTTATTGTGTTAATATGGGTACCTGCCTTGGGATATTTTCATACCCGTTAGCCGTAGATTGAAAAAAGATACATATTAGTTTGAACAAGATACAACGAAACGGGCACGAAACACACAAAATCGTGGCCTCCATGTTTTTTTAACCCGCAAAGAATGTTGGTAAATTTACCGTACCCAGGCTCCAAGCGGCCAAATTTACGCTTCGTATTTTCCCGGGATTTTCACAGCGATCAAGTTGTTGAAATGAGTCTATTTCAGTTTGGGTTTTCAAGGAAAAAGCGAAAGAACGATGAAAGGGAAGAAGAGAGGGAAAAAGGAAGAGAAGTTGACGAAGTTGAAGAGGTTAGAAATGCTGAGGAAAAAAACCCAGAGGAAATCTCTACTGAGACAGGAAGTCTTTGTACTAGAAAACTCAGGAAAATACGCTTGAAAGCAAGCGAGTTAGAAGACACATGCACCAAACCTTGACGAGTTGTGGCATTTTAACATTTTCCATGGCTTGAATTTAAGAAGGAGTAGGCTGTGTATTGTAAATGTCAAAAACCAGCTGTGAGTTACCCAAATAAAGTTGATTTTGATTACAAGGTAACGAGTTACCTAGGCATGGGGGTTGTCTTGACGCTTAGCTTAAGGTTGGAGATGGACAATAAACGGCCAGCGAAGCGAGCCGGCGATTTTTTGGGCAACCAAAAAATACACTTGGCAACAAAAAATAGAGACCTGGTTGCCCAAAGGACAATTTAGCAGGAAAGTTAGTGTCGAATACTGGTTGCCATGGTATGCCATGGTTAGAAGCGCAGATAACAAAAGAGCAAATTTATGCCAAAATTGGCTTGTTGTGTGTCTGCCAGTTGCATCTGACTCCAAGGACACAGATTTTTTTCTTTGTCCTCCACTTGTTACAAGGTCAAATATTATATCTTTCTTTTTTCCTGACTGAGCTTAAAATTTATGTTCCACACCACTTGATCCCTGCTTAAATATTACTTGGTCAATAAGGTTTTTAAATGGGTCTGAAACTAACGTTTTTGGTAGTGTGGGGGACGGGAGATGGCGCAGTGGTGAGAGCACCTGCCTCCACTCAATGTGGCCTGGGTTCGATTCCCGGACTTGGTGTCGTGTGTGGGTTGAAATTGCTGTTGATTCCCGTCCCTGCTCTTAGAGGTTTTTCTCTCCGGGTACTCCAGTCTTTTCCCTCTACTCAGAAACCAACTCTTATAAATTCCAATTTGATCTGAAAAGTGTCCCCAAGTGCCATACATGTATAGTTTTTTACACAACTAGCAAGGATTTCATCAAGGCCCAGGCAGCTGACAAATTGAACATCTGACTAGCTTTTTCCATGAAAAGAGCCAGCATCCAAGTTAACTGTCCTGCCCAGGGGCACGAACCGCTTGCCCGGCTGTTCAAAATCTTATTGAAACCCCTGATCTGTAGCGGTAAAAAGGTCATGTGGACCTGTAATACATACAAATAATTATGATAACTGGCACAACTAAATGAGTTATCACTGTTCGATTCCCACCAAGGTCAAATGTTTTTCCCTTGTCTTGTGTGGTCTCCAATTTCCTTACTAGGGCTAAGTTACGTTCAGTAGGAATTTCATGGATTCCCTTATATGCTGCAAAGTTAATATCTGATCCATCATTTGCAATAAACTAGATTTGATTTGGAAATATTCTCAGGTCAATTGCACTGCAGTACAGCAGGGGCTTCATTAAGATTTTGAACAGTTGGGAGGGAGGTTATTGCACCTGGGCAGACACAGTCTTGGATTGAATAAGCTGGTTGAGATGTTAAAAGCAGCATGGCAAATTGAACTTGCGTTCACAGACAGTCAATTTGCCCTTATAATGAAACCCCTGGCATAGGTATATGAAATTTCTTGCACTATATAATTGCACCAATTAAGAAACCCTAATGATAAGGAAATACCCCATCTTGAGATCCATATCTTAAAGTGCATGATCAATCTCGAACGATCAGGAAGGGAATATTTTGACACAATTTTGAATTATAATACTTAAGAGTTACCAATGACTACCAGAATTACAGTTTACAAAATCGCTGATTCGATTTTTTTTGTAGCATTTTAGAATTAGAATTAAACTGAATCAAAGCACTTTGTACTTAAGCCTTAACTTCATTATAACAACGCCATGGAGATATATGGGCTCATTTTTTCACGTAAAAAATTATTTAACTTTGAGGATAAATAAATACACATAAAAGACGGTCATGTATGAGTTCTTTATCAGTCCATTTTCAAAATAAAACGAATATTTCAAGCCATCAAACCAAAACAACTTGTGTAGCCACCCATTAGAACCGGCGGCTTTTTGATTCTTTTATTAAAACAGAAAAAATCGAATTTGCAAACCTACCCAACCTTTTATGTGGTGATCGATGGTCGGATCAGAAGAATCTAAACGATTGCTTCACTAAGGAATGAAGACGAAATTTCCAGATCTTGTCAGAAGAAAGGGACAAACGGCAAACTGACCATCCAAGCCTTAAATATAGTAACCACAACAGACTTGAAAGACCCTGCCCTCACTACACGAACGGCGCGACTCCCACACCACGCGCCGCAAGACCGACTTAAAGCTGACTGCAAAATAAATGATTTAAACACCCTTACCTTTGCAAATCCCTGTAATCAGCAAAATATACTCTTCAGAAGCATTTCCTCTCCCAAACGGCTGGATCTTTAGGTTATTCCATAGGCAAAACGCGCAATTTTCCTGTTCTTTCGAACGAAATTTTCACCGCTCACTCAACTGCTCTAAGAATCACATGCTTGACATGCTCAGTTCGCCGTCACTGCGCAACTAGAACCAGTCTCTTTCGGCTTTCTTTGAAAACTCAAAACGAGGCCAGCACAGGAAAAAAAATCATGTCAACATGATTTCCAAGGTTACGTCAATTTCTGCTTATTAAAGCTGAAGCTGATGGATATTCTAGGTTCTTTCAGGGGTGGGGTAGGGGAGTGGCCAACAATTTTACTTGTTTCGATACTTTTACCCGTGCGGGGGGGGGGGGGGGTTTACTCCCCTATATGAACTATTTAACAAATCGACGGCAGTTTTCTATGGTCTATACTCTTATAGACCATAAAATGACGTCAAAAAATGTTCAAAACTCAAGTGGAACCACGAGCCGCAGGCGAGTGGTTTCACTGCCAAGTTTTGGACATTTTATGGCGTCATTTTATGGTCTATAAGAGTATAGACCATAGAAAACTGCCGTCGATTTGTTTTTTACCATAACATGGAAAAAGTGCGAGCGGAATTGGCTTTTTTTTTTTTCATTGAGAAAGCGCGCGCGTTACATCTGACGTCATTTTTATTGTCTGTACTCTTATAGACAATAGCTACGAGCCAATCAGCGCGCGGGAATTTGCACAGTTATTGTAAAAATAGGTATATAATTATGGTTCGTGCCTTTTTGGTCAGAAATAGGGTATCGATTTTAACCATTTTGGTCTGAAAGTCTGAAAAGGGTTAATATGAGCTAGAACCCAGATCTGGGCCCAGTTGTTAATCCTGGGTTAACATGAACTTTGATTGGATATATTTACTAATCCATAAGGATTTGTCCGGAAGATTTTGTCTCTAAGTTTTGCCTAAGACTTTTCTTTACCATTAGCTTAAAATGAGCCTTTAAAATCATTTTTAATGAGCAAGATGAAAACCTCGTTTAACTTTTAATCATGGATTAGCGTTTATCGCCTTTCGAACAACCTGGGCCAAGTTGTTCGAAGGCCGATTAAGCTAATCCTTGATTAACGTGAACTTTGATTCGAGTTTAATAACTAATCAATAAAGATTGGTCCAAAAAAATTTTTTTCCTCGGTTTTGACTTACGACTTTTCTTTACCTTTAGCTTGAATTAGGCTTTGAAATTACTTTTAAAGAGCGAGATGAAAATCTCGATTAACTTTAAATCGTAGATTGGCGTTAATTGGCTTTCGAAAAACCCGGCCCTGGCCCTGAATTTTAGAGGCCAGGCTCCAGTTGTTGAAAGAGCAGATAACTTCACCAAGAGATAAGTTGCTTCCAGCAGACAAATGTATTGGTTGGAGTATACACATTATCCGCTGGACAATGATTTACCACTGGATAGCATTATCTGTTCTTTGAACAACCAGGGCCAGATCGTAAAACAGGAACCAGAAAATTACATATTTTTGTCTAAAATAGGGTCAGAGAATGGAAAACAGAGCCACGTACCGGCAAACCCAGGGCCTTTTACTCAGCTCATAATTTTTGTTTCAATGCACACACAACATATCCTCGTCAAAAAATCCAAATAATTTTATTACACACAACATGGGAGAAGCTTCTTTTTATTTACAAAGAAATATTAATCAAATAACTTAAGTGCACGCAATGTCAATTTTGTGGGCAGTTTTTCAACCTTTGTTTGCACACCCTTAATGGATATAATTAACATTTTCATGGATTTCTAACCTTCAGATGACCAACATAACCCCAAATCTGATTACTAAAAACCTAAGCACTATAAATCTCATCCCAAAAACTACTGCAATGGTCTCATTATCAAGAAAATCAGCATATAAAACAAAATAACTTCCACACTGTACAGTTGTTAAAATTAGGAAAATTCGAGTTCTAATTTTACGCTTAGAATATTATCATGTTGCTGCTCTACGAATATATTCCGGTGTAGCAGTTTCATAGTCAGTTGAAAACAAACTATCTACATTCTTCGACATATAATCTAAAAAGTCTTGAATGTGCGTCACTACAAATTGGACACTCTTCTCATCCAAACTGGAAAAAGAAAGAGCATTTCCAAGTTTTACAAAGAGTCTTAGTAAATGTTCCGCTCCGTATAGATGGGACATTGGAAGGTTCGGGTGATCAGCAAGGACGTCTCCATACTGATTCCTTTCAAATTTGTAGAGTAACTGAGTCCCAAGCATGACATTAAAATATTCTTGCACGCCATCAGCAACTTCTTGGACGACTCCAGGTTTTAATCCATCATCAGGATTGTCAGCTCGTGACTTTATATACTCATCGAGAATCTCTTTAATGTTTCTTTTCCTTGGGATAGGGACAAGCTGTTTTTGACGAGTTATTAAATCCCAGTCATCTATGAGCCATTGTTTAAGATCATCTGGAATAGTTATTTTAACGTCAACACGGGGAATGTAGTTTTCATCGTTTTCTACTGGATTGGCTATTCTAGATCTCTTTTTCCTTGCTGGGCCAGGCACTTCAGCTGCTGGCTCAGTAACACGTTTCAAATTGGGTTTGTCATTCTCTCCTTGTACCATCTTGTCTGTTCGCTTCCTTGATTTCTTACTTTTCCTGTAAGAAAACAAAACTCATCAGTGGAGCCTTGGCTAAAAGTTTAAAGTTTATTACGGCAATAATAGTTCCTCACAACGTAAAAAAAGTAAGGGAGAAAACCTTTATACATTTCTATTTGTTTACATTCATTTTCGTTGCAATCCACAGTTGTGGTCTTGATAAATCAACACAGGTGTGATCTGTTTGGGTTGTTTGCCATTGACAAAAGAAATGCAAAAATTTGTTTAAAATAAAAGTTGTTTTCCTACCACCAAAAATGTGCATAAATCAACTGAACATCATTAGGGGTAACCCTAAAAATCCCATTTGCCCCCTCCAGCCTCATCCAGGCCTTGCAACAATTTGTAACTTTCCAGTAGCTCATAGTAACTACATAAAAATTATTTAATGTAGCTACTGTGATCAGCCAAAAAGCACAAAGTCTATCAACCGTTTTCCATTTGGCACACATCTAACAAGGTTAGCAATCCTAGATCCATCAACAAGAAACAAGATCAAGGATATATCTGGAAACTTGATAATCAGGAAGCTGGACAGTACATCACAGCTGCTGCTGGATATTACTCTTCCTGTTATGTGCATCAAAAATAATTGTGTATTATCACACACATAGCTCCATCTTGGGGTGCCAAAAAATTCATTTCCATGCCGTATGGAAATCTTGTTTTGTTCAAGTCTTTATTTGGTCTTGCAGCAGGTCCCCAGTGCAAGTTTGTTTGCAAGAACATGCAAATAAATTGCAAAATATTATTATGTAACAGCTTTGTATTGTTGCATTATTTCTGATGAGCTTGGATAGATAGATGTGCAATATGGTACAACAATTGCAACACAAAGAATTTTAGTTCCAGCGGCCTAACATCGCAGATATGCGAAATAGCATTTTTCTTTCTAGTCAGCAAATTTAGCTCAACAGAAAAACATTACATACGTTATGGTCCTGGGGATCACATAAATAGCAAAACTCATCCGGTCAAAAATGGTTCGTTTCCATTTAAACTTAACTTTGTATTTTCAAAAACCTTTCCAATACTGGAATATTTCATAATACTCTTGGCTAGCTGTAGCCTTAAAGCTCTAATTGGCAAACTACAGCATCAAAACACAATGGAACATCCACTGCATCACATGCAGACGTGTTTCAAGCGCATTTCACTGTATTTTACTTCCATCTGAGCATGGTTCATATCTGAAAGTAAACTTCCAATAGTTCGAGTGGACCACCCTTTGATATGAAACAAGCAGGCTTCGGAGGCGGACATCGACACAAAATGCACGTGGTTTCACCGCTTGATCAAACTTCGATCCACATATTTTTTCTTTGCCGCAATTTTCCATCATTTGCCCTCCATGACCTACTGATTAATACTTTCGAATAATGAAATCAATACATACAGGTTCTGTTCTCTCAATTCTCTCTGTTTTTGTAGATTTGCCTCGTTAAATTTCAACACCCTGTTTTCCGGCACCCATTCGTCCCAGTTTTTGTTCCAACCGTTGTAGTGGATAAGATATCTGGTAACTTTGTCTTTCAACTGGCCTTTCATACACTTCGCTTCGTAAATCAGAGGACCATGATAGCAGAGAATCCGTTCACCCTCGCCAAACTTCAGTTTAGGTGGCATTTTCGAGGGAATTTTCGCTGACTCACACTCCTCAACCTGCCTTCGCTCGAAAGCGAACTCAAATGTCGAGGCGAAAAGGCGAAAACGTGGTACGATCGTCGTTGATTGTTATAACGCGATGTCTCATTGGTTACAATCAACAACTATTGTTAAATTTGGACCAATCAACATGTGCGTAGGTTAAACTCCGTTCCATTTTCCCGCCATTCACTTCGCACTGCATCAGCAACTTCACTTCCTTTCATGGTAGCCTGAGCACCCCAGGGAAGCCTGTTCGCAGGCTATTTCATGGCCATCTATCGTCTTCGCACCGTCTACAAAGTATTTTTAGGCTTATGTTTGGTTCTTCTGACTGGGCTTTTGTCCACGGAAATTTTCTTCAGCTTCCCCGAGGGTGACGCTTCACATGATGATCTGAGTGCTAATCCCAAAGGCTTCATCCAATGGTCGGAAAACAGCGAAGGATTTCAGGAAGGTGAAGGCAAAAAATTTGATTTCCTGGAGGTTGACGAAAATTGGATCGATCGTTATTCTGAAGGTGGGCTTACTATGGCATTGAGCGTGGTCGGTTCTGGTTCTAGATGCAAGCTCACGGAAGTACAAAAAGCTTGTGATGTTGTTTATCGCATCAGTGGTGCTTAGCTCAGCCAATGAGGATGTGATGGAGGATGTGTGTGTGTGTGTGTGTTGGTGGGGGGGGGGGGGGGGGGGCAGAGGCTGTGGGCTGTGGAGGGATAGAGGGTGAGTTTAGTGATTGTTGGCCATGGGGCCAATACCAGTTTTTCATTCGATCCAATATGATTATGATATTTTCCAATACTGGCAATTTCTTCGACGTTAATATTGATATGGGACATTATTCCTCCCTGTTTGGAATGTGCATATCACTTCTTGTTCTTGGAAGTTATGTGAGAAGTGTCAAAAGGTGTCAATCAAAATGACCAATACTTCAGTCACGTGTTGATATTTGTCAGGAAAATCCAACAATTTATTGATAACATTGAACATTATGAAAAATGAAAAGGGACTTTCTTTTGAAATGGTCAGTCCTCTTTCTTCTGTTCAAATTTTAAGCACTTGCATATTTGTACTTAGCATCTGTTTTCTTGGTTGGCTTTTTATTTTTACAGATGGAGTCTTCTATGATGAAGTTGAACATGCTTTGAAAAATCTTAAAAAGCCTGCAGCATATGCAGCAAAGCACAAGTTACCCATAATTATTTGGTGGACACCTTTTACCCATGGCAACACTATAAAGAGGTGCACACTTGGAGAATGCTACTTTACAGAGGCTCGCAAATTTCAGACGCATCCCAGGACCAAGGCTTTTATGTTCTATGGCACATCGTTTACTCCAAATGACTTGCCTCTCCCAAGGCTTGGTAAGCCATTAATAGAATACTTAAGAGATGACATCACAAAAACTAAATTTCCGAAATAATAGGATTTATTATGATATTTTGAAAGAGCACGATGAAAAATGCCTACTTGCCAAAAATCAGCATCTTTTTGCAATTTGAGGTGAGATATTAGTACTGTTATGCCTCAACGACCCCATACAAATCCTTGTAATTTTGTCTCTGTCCTAAAACGTTTGGAACTGAGACAAAATCAGAAGGATTTGCATGGAGTCACTGGAGCATAAAAGTCCCAATATCTCTCTCCCAAATTGCAATAAGATGCTGTTTTTTTAGCAAGTAGGCATTTTTCATCACGCTCTTTGCAAACATCTTCATAAATCCCATAATTTCAAAAATTCAATTATTTATGATGTCTTCCATACCTTATGTCAACAAAAGAACCCCCAGGGGGAGGGGGGTCCCAGGTGTGTTTAGTGAGAGGGAGGTGAGAATAAGCCAGGGCAAATTTTAGATTTCAAAACTAGACAAAAAAACTGTTGGAAGTAACTAATACACTATGAAGTTACTTTATTCATCCCCAGAAGTTTCGAATACCATTTCTTTACATATATTTACGCAAGCTTTAGGGTCTTAACTAATCTTAGCTTTCAAAAGTTGCATCATAAATATTGCTAACTTGTCGCCATGGAAACATGTTTACAGTCTGCATGTTTCCACTCTTCAGTAGTTCCTTCAAATAGTCAAAGTGGTTATATTGATATGCTCAACTTTATTTTGTTACTATTAACTTTATATTTATAATAATAATATAATATAATAATAATAATAACAATCTTTATACAGGGAGCCCACATCACGAAAGTGATATTCAGTGGGGCCCTGTAGATTGAGAAATGATTTAAAACTTACAATTATTTTAAAAATTACAATTAATTAAAAGTAGAAAATACAAAGTCGGCGGTAAGAAATAAAAATAAGAAATAAGAATTAAAAACTAGCTAAAAACGCGCTCTTTGATACGTTGCTTAAAAATTAAAAACGATTTTATGTCTTTGAAAGACTGTTCTAAAAGGTTCCATTCCTTAATACCCTGGTAAAGGAGTGTCTTCTTTCCGTAGTTAGTTCGTACTCGTGGAAGACGGAAATCATTCTTTCTCCGGGTATTATAGGAATGGATGTCGCTGTTCTTAAGAATATTAAAATTATAATCTACAAGTCCATGAGTATACTTAAAAGTGATCATATATCTATGTACAAGGCGACGTTGGGACAAGGTTGGCCAGCCAAGTGACTTGAGTGCATCGGTGGATGAGGCATAGCCAGGCAAATCAAGAATAACTTTTGCTGCCTTATTTTGCAGAATCTGCAAATCGCCCATAAGTGTAGTGTTATCCTTGTCACCCCAGATAACATCAGCATAGTCGAAAAGGGGACTAATCAAAGTGTTATACAGTGTAATCCGTGCATCTATCCGTGCATCTTTCTATATTTTGTCGCTGTCCTATTTTACCCTACCTCCTGAGGCACTGTACATGTAGAGCCTAAACAATTTCATTATAAAATTATATTTAGAAAATCAATGCTATCCCAAAATGTTGGGAAATCAAAATTGTTTTTCATGTTTTCTGTTAAATCTACATAAATTTCAGGACACCATGAGTGGGCCTTGTTCCACGAAGAATCACCCAAGAACAATCCTATCTTACATCATCAAACTACAATTGAGCTGTTTAACCACACCTCAACATTCCGAAGGTCATCTGATTACCCTTTGGTGACTCAGATGCTTTCATCTTTAGATGACTTGATGAAAAAACCTAAATATGATGTTTATGATAAGAGCACTGATGGTCTTGCTGCAGTGCTGTATGTTCAAAGTGGGTGTAACCCACCCTCAGACAGAGACGAGTATGTAGCAGAATTGATGAAATACATCAAAATAGATTCCTATGGAGCTTGCCTGCACAACAAAGATCTTCCAGAAGAGTTTAAGAACCCGTTAACCATGGATGATGAAGGTTTCCACAACATCATTGCAAAATACAAGTTTACATTGTCGTTTGAGAATGCAATATGTGAAGACTATGTGAGCGAGAAACTTTGGAGACCTCTCATTTTAGGGTCTGTTCCCATTTACAAAGGATCTCCGACAATTCAAGATTGGATGCCAAACAATCACTCTATTATACTTGTTGATGACTTTCCACATCCAAAGGATCTAGCTGATTTTATTACAAGTCTGGATCAAAATGACAAAGACTACACCAAATATCTGGAATTTAAAGAGAAAGGTGTTACTAATACAAGACTTTTAAAAACAATGAGAAATCGCCCATGGGGGCATTCCTTTGAAGAACAGAATTATGTCACAGGATTTGAGTGTTTTGTTTGTGATAGAATTCATGAAAATTTAAAGCGTAAAGCATCACAACTTGAAGAAAACAGGTTTGTTGCTTCTCAGGACCACTATGGCTGCCCAAGGCCAGAAAAATACAATTTTCCTCATTCTACCAATCCTGATGTTTCTGCAGAAAGGGATTTGTGGTGGCAGGAGTATGATCAAAGTATTAGAGAATCAAAGGCACTTTATCAACACATGAAATCTAACTGGTACCCTTAACTTGTTGCACAGGAAATTAAATTTGAAGGTCTGAACCTCGATATTATTTCTTGACTGTTGTTTAATTCACTCCTCCAAACTTCATAGCCAAGAAGGAATTTTAATTATATTTCAAAAGTGGCTTTTGGATAGATCTGTGAATCCTCTTCAGTTCAGTTCAATTCAGTTTATTGTTTTGCCATAAGATGTACAAAGGCAAGAAAAAAACTAATTATTTAAACACTAATGGTGAGGAAGCCCAAGGGAAGCCACTGGGCTTATAAGGAATGGGCTCTCTCCTTACTTGCTTTCATGTGGCATTTCAAATTACTGTTGGTTTTTCCAGAACATTACAACTTCACAAAGGTTTTACCGTTGACACTGTGCTCGAGGAACTTTTGTTCATTCTCCAATGGTGGCTTGATCGGAATTCCAATGCGCGCATTAAACCCTGCACCACCACACCTCCACTGTATATTATTTACAAGAACACAATTTAAATTATGTCCCAGTACCAAATGGAACTACAATGATACACAAGGCTGGATACTGAGAACTGCAAGTCAGTTTATTTGTCCAAGTGTACAAAGTACTGCTGGAATAATGTGTGAAAAGAGTACAGATATACTGTGATATTCATATAGTTATGTATACTTGTCCAAAATAAAAAGAAAAGGTTTGGCAGTTATATTTTCTAACTGAAGGTAAAAACCAATTTTAATAGAAGAGAGACCGTAATATATTGCAATAGGTAAAGTAAGTACAGTCAACTCCCTTGTTTGCAGACACCCTCAGGACCGCGAGTTAGTGTCCTTAATAGCGAGAGTCCATAATAGCGGGAATTTATTTCAGTCAAATGTCTGTAATATATTTCTGCCAGCGATTTAGCTGCTATCTGTATTAATTATCAGGGTGTCCGTAATAGCTTGGTGTCCACAAGGCGAGAGTTGACTGTAATTAAGTACTGAAAACAAAGAGCATACACACGCTAATCCTGTACATGTGATCCTTTTTCTCATAATTTCGTTTGTCACTTATCATGCATAAAGGGTTAAATTGGATAATAAATCGCTTATTAGAGGTTTCGGTGTGTAGCATCACTGTACACCTTCACTTGCTTTTGTTTTGACTACAACTCAACTCGTAAAAATATCCAGTGACAGCACACACCAAAACATTAAAAAAATGTAAGATCGTATTTATTTCAGCAAAGTCTGAAAACTAAGCTATGTTGGAATGACATGCTGAGTTTGCCAATTCCCTTATATATACATTGCATATGCCTTTGTTTTTGTTAGCTCCAGATTTCCTAGATATCCTAACTATTAGTACTGTTCTTTCTACTTTAGATGCTATCTCCGTACAAATGCCTGAAATACCAAAGGAAATCTGAGTGTACATCTACAAGTTTTGACTAAACAGCATTGTAAAGTGAAAACATGCATAACAACTGGTTTTAAGTATGATCGATTTTCACTTATCTCATTGTACTAGAAGCTGCTTTTCACTGGTGATGGAGTCATAGTTGTAATCATAAGTGTTGACTGTAACAATCAAGTGAAAATCAAGCAATAGAGTCATAAGCAATTTTCTTAATCGTCCTTATGATTCCATCACTTACAATCAAGTGAAAACCAGATGGTCAGAGTCAGAAGCAGAAGCAGAGGAATGTCTGCAAGAAGAATGAGCACTGTGTTTGGTTTATTTTTCCGCCTCTGCTTCAATTCACACAATCTGGTTTCCACTTGATCATAAGCAATGGAGTCATAAATGCAATCGCAAGAAAATGGCAACCTTCTGATTCTTGTAACTCTGATTCTGCAGAGCCTACATCTTCACTCTGTTGTTTGGTTTTCACGAGGTCCTAAGCACTCTCACGACTATGCTTATGACACTGACTGGGTCGCTAGGGATATCAGCCTTACAGGGAACTTTTACATGTCCAAAATTTATAAAAAAAAAAAAACAATGCCAAAATAAACAATCCAATCAGAAGAGTTGTGTAACACACCTTGCTATTTTTGCTCAGAAAAATCAATAATTTTTCTTGCGCTCACAAAGAAAAAAAAACAATAAATTATACACTGTATTGTAAAATTCCCAGCAATATTTTTAAATCTACCTTACTGGCCAATCACAATCATGGTTTTTAATCAGTGATAAAACAACCACTAGTAAAAAAAAAAAGAGGTTCGTCAGTTTTTGCAGTTAGTAAGTACATCCTTGTCTTAGCCTTCCTTAGCATTCACATGTTCAGTTAGAAAAATAAGTCATAGTAATCATGTTTTTTAAAGCATTGTTAATACATGTATGCTCCTCCTTCGAACAAGCACTATGTCAACAAGTCGAAAATTATTTACCGGTAATAAGCACCACACTGCTTCCCCTCGTAAACATCTAATAGTAGTTGATAGAGAAGTGAAACATTGTTTTGTTTCTCTCTTCATTTTACATGCCATTGTAACAGAAATTAGAGTCTCCCAATAATTACCTAAAAACCTGATAAGGAGATAAAATAACATGCCAACTTAGGGACAGTGCCTCCTAATACAGAAGTATTTTTGCACAGTATTTGAATGAGCAAGAAAAGCAGATCTTAGTATGGGCATCTGGAATCCAGAAAGAAAATCGGGGGTAGCAGGGAATGTTTTAGAGATAATAATTAAGCAACAATTATTCTAATAATTACATCCATTTTGAAATCACTGGTGATCCTTGAAATCTGATTGGTCCAAAATGGTGCGATTTATTTCCAAATTGCACCATTTTGGACTCTAAATCGCATCATTTTAGACTCTAAATTGCATCTTTTTAACCAGCCAATGAGAAAGCGGGATTATTTAAATTGACCAATCAAGTTGCAGGAAAATTTTAGACAAAGAAAGCCACCGTAAGACAACTTTGAAACTTGTTACATTTGAATGATTTTTTTTTTTCGGATTTTTTAAATATAACATATTCTGGGTGGGGGGCTGAAATCTTTTATTTAGACACTTTTTTGGGCAATATTGAGGGATTTCCAAATGGATGTAATTAAGTGGTAATTGAACTTCATGTCGTGCAATTTTGGTCTGAAATCATACTTGTGATTTCAAATCAAACTCGCGCTATCGCGCTCGTTTGAGTTTGAAATCCCGCATATGATTTCAGACCAAATTGCACTCCACTCAGTTCAATTACCAATGTAAAGCAGTAAAATACAAAGCAATTTGTATGGTGTATTTCTCCATTATCTCTGCAAAATGCATGGTTACCCCCAATTTTGTTTTTGGACACCAAGAGCACTTGCCAAGTTCTGCTTTCTCCACATAGTTTTAAGCCAGATAAAAATATCCCCGTATTAGTAGCCACCACCCATAGGAAACCTGAGTATCTTGAGATGTGCAGAACGTATGACCAGTAACAAAAGTAGGCACCATCCTTAAAACCAGTCCAATTTATTAGACTGGTTTTTTCATACAACAACAATAATTAGACTGGTTATTGTTACTTTCAGTAACTAAGAAGTAGCAAATAAAATACTTGAATAAAAATCTTGGTACAAATAAAACCTCTAGATACATTGATTAGAATAATACTGAAATATGTAATTAAAATAATACGAGACTGTAAACTTAAAATACATAATTTAATAGGAGACAAAACAGCCTATTATTCTTGTAAATATAAAGTGTTTATGACAGAATTTTTTTGTTTCCTTTATCAAATACTCATGTTGTTGTTGTATGAAATTGAAAAAAGAATTCTCTATCAATGTAACTTCCCTGCATTTGAGGCATACAAAAACATGGAATTTCACTTCTGGCGGGATGCAGTACCACTCAGGATGGGATACCACGGATAGTATAGCTGTGACATCAATAAAGGATCGTTAATTTTTGCGGTTTCTCTATTCCTCATTTGTTTCATTGTCAGCATTTTACAAATCCCAGACATAATTTCATCCACACAGTTTTTTCCCTCGCACACGAAAAACAACTGAGAAACAGAGAAACCAGAAAAAATTAGCAATCCTGTATTGATGTCATAGCCCTACTATTCCCAGTCTCCTGTCTTGCTTGGAATTGTTTCCCAACTGGAAGTGAAATTTGACGTTCGTATACGTCTCAAACCTGAGAAAGAAAATTAAAAGGGAAAATGCTTTTCTTTTTCGATTTCATACAACAACAATACGAAGATTTGATCAAGCAGACAAAAAAATTTCTGTCATATACACCTAAAACAAAATTAAAACAGAATACATTATATGCATATGTTACATGAATTAAACCTCTCCTACACTATGCAAATCATCTTCGCCATTGTCATCATCTTTGTCAATTTCTTTCTCCTCCAGCTCATTACTCTCCTCCATGTCATTGTCATCCTTGATGCAACTTTCTAGTTGCGATGTTTCAATGTCGTTAGGTTTACTTACATTAGAATGTGTAGGACCAGTTTCACAGACTGGCGGCTGTACAAGGACTGCTACTGGACTGACTGACGACTGTGAAACAGAAAAAACAAGAAATCAGTTTACTTAACAGAAGAAGACTTGGTAAAACTGTCTTTGGGACTCAAGCCCACACAACTGGCACTTAAAGGGAAGGTATCATGGGGTTTTTGATATCTTTTGACCTTCAATCACCTGCCAAATAATTCTCAAATCAACTCAATTCTTACAAGAAACAACTTGTGATCTGTTCTAGCGCATTTTGGAAACAAAAATGCAAGAACTTGAAAAACAATAGCCTAATATTATTTTTTCAAGTTTCAATTGAAACCGGCCTACCCTGTCTCTGGCCAGAGACACTAATCGACAGTTTTATTGCATGGGGTGATAATTTTTAACAAACTTGACAATTATTTTGTTGTTTCTGCTAACAGTCAAACATTTTTGGGTTTTGAAATGACAGCAAATTTTCGTGATACTTCCCCTTCAACTCCAGTGTTTCTATCATGAAGCAACTAGCTGACAAGTTACTACAACCCTCCTCTAGAGAGCTAAACCATCCCAAGTTGAGCTTGGTTCGTGATCATCGTCCATTTTATTTCGATTTACCACATCATTTTCATGTGGTCTGCAATTTATTTTCAAACACAATCTGTCCCAAAAATTCCCTTGAGAAAGGTACTTAGTCTATCAGCATGTCTTGCTATCCCTTCTAAATGAAAAAAAATTATGATGAGCAGAAATGTGGCATGACTTAATAATTATTGTGAGTTAAAACAAACTTACAGTGTCTGTGGAATTTTAAGCAAAATGTGTAGTTCCCCATGGAAGAGATTGTCGCTACCTCCACCCCCCACCCACTGGAAGTTCTAACTTAGCTTCATATCTTCCTTAAAATGTTTTGGCTTTTGAGCACCCCCCTTCCCCTCCCTCCCCACCCCCTTACTTAGCTTCATATCTTCCCTAAAATGTTTTGGCTTTTGAGCACCCCCCTTCCCCTCCCTCCCCACCTGGAATTTCCGATCCCTTCTGTTAGCAGAGTATGGATTAGGATATCTTGTGGAACTTCACAATGATGGTTGCATGCGGGTGATTTTTATGTTGGTATTGGTGATCATAGTGAAAGGTTTCGGCTAGTCGCTCACCTGTGTTCTGGAATATACAGCTGCTTGTAACTGCTTTTCAAGTTGAAGGATCTTCACGTCCTTTTTCAGATTTTCTGTTTCTAGTCTCTGAACTTGGTGTTCCAATCTGTAAAGTTCTCCTTCCTGAAGAGAAACCAAAGGGTAGGAACCTATTCTTCATTCTCCAGGAACTTACAAATTATGCTTATAGCTGCTGCAGAAGTGTTCAGATTATCAGTTTTATTAATAAATTGATTGATTATGGGCAAAATTTCTGTTTTTATCAGAAAATGTAGTGCAAAGCGGGAAATAAAACATTGGAGCAATGTTTCCTGAAGCAATTCAAGGCCACAAGAAAAAACTCTGGTGAATCTAAGCTAAAACAACAAAAAGCGATCTCAAAAGTCATTTAGGTCGGTTCGGCTCTCAGCTCTTCAATTATTGTGTGTTATAACTACAGTACAATTACCTTGACGTATTGCAGCTGCGCCTCCAGTTCAGCTATACGTGAAATCTTAGCCAGGTGCTCTTGTTGAAGGATGTGAATATGCTGTTTCAGAGTTAGGATTTCCTGATCTTTCTCTCCCTGCCGTGGATTGAATTCAAGTACAATTAATCTCAACATACGGTCGGCATCTGTTGTCATGAAAATTGTACACTGCATAGCACAAAATTTATTGTAGGTTGATTTATTGTCAATATTGTTTTCATAAATTGCAAAAATGGTAGGTTCTCTTGAAAAATAATGTTCCTAACAAAAAAAATTGGTGTAAAAGTGAACGCAATCACTGAATTTTCCCTCATCACTATTTAAAAGAAATGTGCAAAGGAAGATATAAACTCCAACAGAGCCAGCACAGGTTTACAGCTTAACCTTGGGTCACTTAATTTCCATGTGACTACAGGAATCAATTATGTGTCTTTCAATTTCCTTTTCTAATAGTTAAGTCACTGACTGATAGTTTTCAAAATTGTAATGGTCATCCTGTTACTGGGTGGAAAAATTGCCTCCCACAAACACTCATAAAAAAATGAAAAATTGCAAAATTAAACTTCTGTCAGCAGAAAATAATGCCCTGTAAAGTAATCTGAGCTGTGTTTTTGCTTTAGTTTTAGCACCAGCAATGAAAATCTAAATAAATATATGAAAATGTTCACATCTCCAGTTTGATTTTCTCTGGACATGAAGTAAAGTTTTTTTATGTATATTATGATAGGCCAGTTTCAAATAGCATATTCTTTAAATGGTACAAAACCTAACATTAACAGGCCATCAATAGTTTTCATTAATAATAAACCCTTAACCCTTTCAACCTCAGTATCATCATGTATATTCTCCTGATTGGCCTCCATATATTTCTTATACTACTAGTTAGGAGATTTTGTCTAAAAATCAAGGCATTTCATCTTTGGTGATTAATTCCTTTATTCTCCTGACTTAAATGTTTAATCAAGCAGTAACATTGTAAGAAGAAATTAGATTTTGGTCACCACTGGGGCTTAACCCTTCAACCCCTAATATCAAAGAACAATTTCTCCTATCTTGTCCTCATACTTTTCTTATAAAAGTACTGTGGAGAAGTTATAAATTAAAAATATCAAGAAAATTCACCTTGGGTGATCATATCCTTAATTCTCATGACCTCAGGGGTTGAATAAGCATTGATATTACAAGGAGAAATTTGATGCTGATCACTGTTAGGGCTTAAAGGGTTAAAGGGTTAAATATGAAAATAAAGTAAGTAAGCAAGAAAAGTTAAATAGAAGAAAGATCCTTGCAGTTAGTATGCAACTTAAGCAGTTGCGAAATAAAAGCCTGGAAAAAATTCAGGCTTGAACGGGATGTGTACCAACTGAGCTATCAAGCCAACTGGGAGCTGGTCATATTGTGATAAGAAAACAAGGAAACTATTGAAGAAAAGTTCATCATAACTTTAAACCAAATTGGTTTGGCATCATAATAGTTATTGCACATTAACCCACTGGTATGTAGGACAACACCATGTTAGTGTACAGAAACTTTGCACCAACACAGCTGGCACATGTGAAGCTCTTTAAATTACCAAAATATTCCTTCCCCAGTACCTCCATGTTTAATGAGTAATTCTCTGGTCTCAAACTTTTACCACTTCAGATATTTTTATTTTATTTGCCTTAGTCTGTTCAAACCAAAAGTGCTTTAAACTCAGGCACAAATTGGTTACATCACTGCAAACTACCGTCCTATAACTTACACAGTCAAATTAAACACAAAATACTTGGAGTTGCTGAAAGTTCAGATTGGGAGGTTAATATCTGCTGAAAAGTGAAGCAGAAGAGTGGTTTTAGTTTGAGCTTAGCAAATTAATTTGAGTAAAAAAGGATTGAGTTTTTCAAGACGATGTTGTATGGCCACATGTAAATCGCTGCAAGTGACTTTTCTGAGGATCAGAAAAAGTGTTCACCTACAAGAGACAGTTTTCAATCAAAAAAGCAACTGTTTCTCCTTTTAGATTGACATACCCCAAGCAAACCCAAGCCATGAATTTTAATCTTCACCTGTAACAGGCACAAGAACCATGCCAAGAATTTTTACTACATGTAGGACTCTCCTTCTACTACCATAAGATTACTGTACCATGACTAGCGCTTCCAACAACAGAAATTATCAAGTGACAAACCTGATTTCCACGCAGCTTTGATCCCGAATATTTTGACGACTCTGGTCTCCACTGCGGAGTCCATGAAGGTGGGTGCCCTGAACTGCTCTTAGAAGCTGTAGAAGTCCTAAGTAGTGGCGGATGATAAGCAGGCTGTCTCGCTTGAGCACCTCGTAAGCTACTCTGTGGTGTGGACTGAGGAGTGGCTCCTACTGATGACAAAGGTGTATTCAGGGGGGTACTCGGTGTTGTAGGACTGCTTGCCACTGTCCCATTGCTGGTCGTCCAACTAGTTTGAAAAGAGCCGCCCTGTTCTCCAGAAGATGTTGTCCAAAGCACAACATCTGGAGAATTTGAGGAGCGATTTGCGTTAATCACTTCCACGTTATTGCCTGTCAGCATGATGTTCTGCCCAACTTCAAAAGTAACTACTTCAGTGCTTGAGCGATCAAGGTTTAGACCGTCAGAACTCAGTGACTCCACCATAGTCGGTCGGTCATTTTGTTTCCATCTCTAAAGAAAGAAGGAGCAATATTTTTCTTATTAATGAGAGAGCCCATTGCAGACCATTGCAGTCATGTATGAAAATTAAGCATAAATTTCATTTCCAATATCTTTATTAATACTACAAACTTGGTAATAAAAGTTTGCATCATGCTAAAAATTTAATGCAAAAGTTTTGCAGGAAAACAGCTCTTAGGTAACTTTAGTTTTTTATTGATGTGTACGTATGTGTATATTTTAGCACTTTAAATAATTATTGGTTGTAGTATTTTGACTGATTTATATCATGTTTTGTTTTATATTATTGGTTCCTTTAACTTATTTATTCACTCTTGGTTCATGTAATAATTGCTATTTTAGCCTAACATAAATATAGGTATTCAATTCAATGACAATAATAGATTTTGTCTAATAGTCACTAATGATACTATTTAGAAACAAACTGTAAATCACTGGCAATGATGATCAATCAACTGATTAGTCCCTGATTTATCATGAGCAATTATCAAACAATCAATATTTATTTGTCCCATTATCAAGAGCCAATCAATAGATAACTCTTGCCCATTGACATCATTGCCCAAATTTATATTAAAGGTGGATAATCCATCTTGACAAGCAGGGTTAGTTTCTCTGAAAATTTGTCTGTGTATAAAATGGCCACACAGATACAAAGATCAAGATAAAACTTAGTTTGACAAACTGTTTAATGGATAACTCATCTGGATGGATATTTATAGACAGATCAAATATCACATGAACTAAACATTATGTACCGCAATACCAATAGATTAGTCTTCTAGTTTGTCCCGTATTTTATACCAGTGCCAGCTAGCATAGCCGCCTTAAGTACCAGGTGGATGATTTAACTTAACAGATTGTCTGTCTCTAGTATTTAAATATTGTTCCAGAGATAATTAATGAGGCACTTAATCTGTCTGGTGTGTAAACAAGAACACACAAACCTTTTTCCCCATGTGCCAAACTTACAGTAGAATCAAAAATTGATGTGCTTGTAACTCTTATCCAGCAGAAAATCATAAAGTATGACCATTCATCATGCAAATGACGTTGAAAAGTACTTTCTTAAGATGCTATACGTGTTGCAACATTTATTGAGAGAAAATGTTACAAATTTTGTGAAAAGTTGTATTTTTTTACTCTAGAGCATACATACCTGTCCATGATCACTACTGTCCTCCTCCAATCGCCTTCTTTTACCTTCATGTGGAGCTCTGTGTAAAGATGGATCGGTAACATTACCAGCTCCATGGCTCCCCGAGAAAGAAACCTCAGCGATATCAGGGGCATCTGCATATACTGTAACCTTACACATCGCATAACAATTCCGACGCTTTCCGGTGCAGTTTGCCCGAGGGGTACAGCCGTAGCGTTTCCCTGGGCAATACAAACACTCACTTACAAGTAGGTACCTCTCCGTTCGTTTACCCCTCGATGGAGGTTGCATACCTTCCCTTAGCCTACAACCAAGTCGTCCTGTCACCGAAGGACGCTCTGGTCTGCCAGACACTGTCTCCATCACTGCTCCCCCACCATAGTTTAGGCGCTCAAAATTCCAGCTAATTTGCGTAGAGAAAAACGCCGGCAGTTCTTTCACGGGGACTTTGATAGGCTCCCCCCATTCTGGTAAGGCACAATTACGGCACATATTCTGAAGATTACACTCGCAAGGCAATCAAATGACAAAGATCTTACGTCCAAAATTAACGCTTATTTACCAACACAAGACTTCTACATCAAACGACGCCATGTTCCTTTCCTTCAATGGGCAACACCGCTGGACAGCTTACTTTGCATTCATCCAAACTGTTCTCTTCTTTGTTTCTTTCTTCCTTTTTCTTTTTCTTTTTCTTTTTTTTTTTTTTTTTCCTTTTTTTTTTTTGTGTGTGTGTCTTTTTTGTTTTTGTTTGTTTTGTTTGGTAAAGTCTTGATTTTGTTTTCTTTTATGCATAACATTGACCTCGTCCCCAGCAGCAAAAAAAGAACGGACTCTGTTGTGTACCCGTGATGTGAGGTTTGGGTCAGGGAACTTGACACCCACAGTTTGATAAGGTTACGATGCTCCGTTAAAGACCAACAAAGCAAAACAACCAATGGAAAATAATTCTCTTTCAAAATTTATTTTTCTTGGAAAAACCATGTAGATTTGGGGACTGGGTCGCACTAGAGCGAATTTTGCTTATTTTTAAATGACTTCGTTCACACGAGACGCAAAAATAAGTGCGAACCCATGCAAGTTTTCAAAAACTTTTCAACTTTTTTGCGAAAGAATGCGATAAAAGAATATGCAAAGAAGGCTGACATAATGGCTAGGGAAATATATTGTAGAATCCAATCTTTCTAGAGGCACATCCTTCCTTCTTTTCCAGGGTATTTTTACTGACTCACGGCTGTTGACTATAAAAAAGCGCAAAAAGGGAACGACGTTTCGGTGTCATCTTGGCACCATTATCAAGAATGTAGCAGAAAAGATAATTTATACAGAAAGTAAGGATGTGAAAATAGAATAAATTTAAGGGGAAGTATCATGGGGTTTTTGGTATCTTTAGTTAAAAATGATGATATAAGACCTTCAATCAGTTGCCAAATAATTCTAGAATGACGAGAGGAAAGAAATCAACTCAATTCTTAAAATGAACAACTCGAGATCTGTTCTAGCGCATTTTGGAAACAAAAATGCGAGAACTTGAAAAACGTTAGCCTAACATTTTTCAAGTTTCAATCCATACCGGCCTACTCTGTCTCTGGCCAGAGGTACTAATCGACAGTTTTATTGCACTGAGGTGATAATTTATAGCAAACTTGACAATTATTTCTTTGTTTCTGCTGACAGACAAGCATTTTTGGGTTTTGAAATCAGCAAATTTGCGTGATACTTCCCCTTTAAATTAAGACTAAAAGTAACTTTCTGGTGTTCATTCAGTGAGGTGTTATAAAGTGAGAGTTATGTCTGCTCACTGGGTTAGACAAATAGTTTCAAATAGTTTGGAGTCTGACTGGGTGTTTAGACTCGGTTTCTTCTTGCGGATCCAAAGCATTTCAACAATAAAACAAACAATTTTTCGTGTAGACCGTTGGGCTGTCATTTATGTTAATTAACTTATATCTTGAAAATTACCGCGAGTCCCTATGCCTCTTGATCTCATGATCATTTCAACGTACGCAAATCAAGATTGGGAAGTCATCATGAGTTCAGCATTCGCCACAAATTACATTACTCATGTTAGTAGCTTCTTCCCTGGGACCAGACCAGATCTACCCGCAGCGATATACAATTGGAACTGAACAAAATGCAGACCAGACAAAAGCCAGCAACAAAACCAAAAATGCGAAGGACGACACGTGGATCGAACTCACTAATGCTGAACAACGACTGCTTGTTTAGTCACAGACCGAAATTATACAACGGCTAGCCAGCCAATTCTCACGTAATAAACTTTTCACAATGTTTTGTTTTGTCGTTTGCGTCACGTGTAGCAAGAGTGCTCCAAACTCCAAACATGGTTTAACTGCATCGAAAGGACTACCAGACAGGGGGCAACCAAATTAGACTGCCGAGACGGTTGAATTAGAGTCAACAAAAAAATGAATTTTTCTATCACGGCGGCATTGTTTTTAATCAAAATTTGTAGTTTTGTAGATTTTTAATATTTTGTATATTTATTAATTTTATATTTCTATCATTTTGATGTGTGTGACCCTTTTAGTATTTCTAGAATTTTTAACATTATAGTTAGGGCTTCCGTTGATAACAGTAATTTTGATTTTATAATTACCGGATGGAATTACCTTGTTTTTTTTAAAAATATAAGTATTTTCTTCTTCAGTAGAATTTCAGAAATTAAAACTTCAGCCCTTTTTCATGCAACCAATGGCAAACATTGGAACTTCGGTTTTCATTCCAAAAATTGTCCCCGTTAAATTAGAAAATATGTAACTGTAACTGCATTTACATATTGGTTCCGACGAAAACCTCCGCGGATCAACTGATTTACCACAGGAAGTGCTCTTAGGGGCTTGTACCCGTGAAATCCCCGTGTAAGTAACCGCACCCATATACACTCCCAAAATTTTGAACAGAAAAATTTCCTGTAACTATTGCCCTCCACGAAGAAAAGGCCTCCTTCTCCCGAAAGAAAACCCCTCCGAAAAAAAAAGGACTCTGAACGAACATAAACTTAAGACAGTATTTTCTGACAAATATATTGTGGGAAGCAATCCGCAATCCCAGATGGAGGGGCTATTCCCTGAGAACGGAAAGGATGCAGTTAGCCGTGACTGTAGTAGCCGTAGAGAAATGAGCTATGAGCAGATTTTTTGCACAGAAAATTACAACGAAAAGCTTGAGATAACGATAACCGCCAATAGCACAGGGGGTATTCTGTTTTCTTTGGCTTCTCCTTTTGTGTTGTGTATGTGGAAGAGGTTAGAGGTTGAACCTCCGGGCGGAGGATCCCCGTCCCCGCGTGAAACTTTGAAGACTAACACCACCCCCCCTACCCCTGGACCTCCTTCCCCCCCCCCCCCCGGGTTACTCGAACGAGAAGCCGGCACCGCGTTCTCAAAAGTTTTCACACCTCACTCCCACACCAGCGCCGTTATTTTGGGTGCGTTTTTTGGAGAGAATCCAAAAACGGATTTGTAGAGTGGATTCGTCGGTTGCGGGCCTTTGATGCACCATGATCCCGAATGATCTGAGACCACAAATCCATTTTTGGATTCTCCCAAAAAAACGTACCCCCCCCCCCCCCCCAAAAAAAAATTTATTCAGTCTAGTTTGATTTTTCTTCAATTCCCTTTTCAGGGACCAAACAGAATTTCTCAATGTGAATCAGCCATTGGGGAGGGCGGTCAGCGCAAAAAAATTCCAAGCGCGAAGGATTAACTGGTCATGCAAATTTTAAAACATAACCTTCATTCTATGCTCTCTATAAAATACTCATTTGTTCCGGAAAAACTGCTGCTCATGTTTTTTGTTGTTGAAACCTCAGGAATGTGGAGAAATTCCAAATTTCCGGTCCCGCCTGGGAGGGAAAAATCTTCTTTCATAAAGCAACCAATGGGATCCAACTGGTGGCGATACCAAGAGGTTATGCTGACACATATCAGTTTACAGCCAGACCTCAGTTGTTGCGGCGCTGATCAGGGGTTTCAATACATTCGCCAAGAGTTTCTTCGGAATTTCGGGCGAATTTGCTATTATCTGCCTTAGATTCAGGACGCAAAAGGCGAGATTCTTTGATTAACCGAAGATGAGGACGCTGTGGATTCTAGCTCTTTGCTGTGTGGCTGTTTTGCTGGTCGATGCGAAAAAGGTGAGATGATTCGATCCCAACTTGTGAAATATGTAGAGCTCTAGGAACGAGATTATTTGAACAGATTTCAGTTCTAAGGCTGTTAATTCACCTTCCATTGTAAATCAGTCAAATAATGAAAGGAGAGGTAGTCTACACTCTTGAAGAGAGTAGAGTAGAATGAAATTTAAGCTAAAGAATCTCAGCTAGGGTGATAAGCTTGCGTGTTCAAAAATCGCCGCGGTTAATTTTAGCATTGCGCAAACGAATTAAAATTCGTGTCACTGTGTTATAAAGAGAAAGGTTTCTAGTTTTAATGTTGTTCGTATGACATGTTACTTTTCAAAGGAACAACCGTAGATGTGCATGGCATGTTCTCTGACTAGCTCGAAACATCGAACGGCTTTCATGTATATGTGGTTGTTTGTGGGAACGAATTGTCTCTAGCTAGCGACAGAGTTTATCAACAGATCAAGTGCGCAACACTCCAAGCTTTTCAATAAGCTTCTTTTTATAGTCTTTATACTAAAAGTGTTTTGCATCAAGGCGTATTTAAAAGGCACACCACTGACAGCGTATTTTATTGACATTCATCAGGGATTCCAGGCATTGCACGTGTGGAATAATTTCATAAGATGGTTCAATTAGTGTGTTGAGAGCCTGTACGCCAATACACATTTAAGTCAATTAATTAAAGAGTATGTTCTCTGTATTCATAAATAAGCTAGCAAAATATCATATAAAACAAAGCTCAATTGTTTGGGTTTGAGAATCCCCAGACTATCATGACCTTTGCTATTGTGAAAACAAAGCACCTCATAGACTCCTTTGTTCTTACAACTGTACACCCCACACGTTATTGCTTGTTAACCCTCTGACCAGTTGTTAAGCAATTTTTAATACTTGAGTTATTTGCATGTTGATCTGAATCTGTTTTATTTGTTGGAATATCATAAAAAACAGAACAGATGGAAACGCAGGAATCACATCATGAAAAATTCAACAAAGAAACCCAAACAAACCAGTAAGTTAGCTCATTTTTTCCACATTTATTTGGCAGTTTTAGAATATATTTACTGTACATACCAAAACCAGTGATAACGTGAGAACGTAATACATGCATTCTAATTTTAAAGGTGCACAGTCCAAAGATGCCGGCATGTAGGTTTAGTAATGAGTATGCTGATGAGGTGCATGTATACTCCTGAGTGTGTACAGTAATCAGCCTTCTTAGGAACTCAACTTATGATCATGACTTTCCATAAATTTTGTAAAGTTTTGCTTAAATACATGCTATTGTCCCAGCTTCTTCTCAAACAGTGAACTGCACAGTGCAGCCATCTCGTTTGTTGGATTGGTTTCACATTCTACGAACGCAACACATCAAAGAAGAATTGGTCAACAAAGGTTTGCCATTGCCCAAACCTGGAGCGGTTATACCACAGATGGAACTCAGAGAAGCAAAGATGCCTTTCCCATCTGGTAAGGAGTATCCCCCTGGGGGGGGGGGGGAGTACTTGACCCATGTTTGGGAATAGGGACACTCCTGACCCTGTTTAGGACAAAAATAACCTTAAATACCATCCCTGTGTTGGACGGCACTCTCTATTTTAAGACCCTATTTAGATACTGAAATCAATAGTGCTAATATCTAGTCCTGCTAAATAGATACAGATAAATGTCTCTGATCTCCTATTGCTATATACTCAATGACAGCCTTGCAGCCATAACTTGTCCAGGACAGGTCCAGACGTTGATTAGGACAGACTGGCTTGAAATTATATACCCTGTTCAAGGCGGAGGAATCGAAAAGCCATACCCTATCCAGCGGCATGTCCCCATATAGGCCATATAGGGGAATACCCCCCTCCCTCCGAGTATTTTCTTTTCGCACCATTCCTATAATTCCACTTTCTCAACATCACACTGAGCATTAAAATTTAATCATCCAGAGCAAGGGAATTTGACCTCATGCAATTGACCAATTTGGGCACTTATTTGATCTGTCAACAACAATGGCTGAGCATGCCAACTGAACATTCCATACATCAGTGTAATGTAAAGGAAAAAATTAACCTAACAGCTTGGATGAAGGAACGAGGTGTTGTTGTATTTGATCCTATAATAGTGGTATGCCAAGAAGCTCTCCTTGTTTCTTTTTCCCTAAACATTGTAACATCACATCTGACTGATTTTCTTCTTCCATGATACGAGCAGTAGTCTTTTTTGTTGTTGTTTTATTTTATTTTTTGTATACAGCTTTTAAGTGGATACAACTATAAATGAGAAAAAAGTTAAATCAAAATGAAATCAATAAATGAAATTTATTATTTAATAAAATTTAATGAAATTTATTATTTAATAAATGAAATCAAGAGGGTAGGTCCAAATGGAACATGATGTCCCATGCGAGACACAGCCCTGTTAAGTCAAAACTACAGTATTACAACATCAACCCAGTGAAACAAACAAATAAAATGTATAGTAAATTTAAAAAATCAAAACTAAGATCTGTGGCAGGAACAGATTCTTACAAGTGTCCAAGTGCATGGTCTCTCGATCTCAAAGAGTTGACTGTAAAAGGACAGAAAAAAATTTGTTTAACAGAGTACTGGAAGACTGTGGGCTAGAGAAACTGTTAGGAGGTGCTGATGTCAAGAGTAGTTCCACAGTTTAACTATTTCTGCATGTGCATTTTGCAGCTAAATCTTGAGGAGTGCTACACATTTTCACTGAGGAACAGTTTGCAGACATTTGTTTGTAACTTGTGTTTGTTTGTGCATTTTAATAGGCTTTGATAGAGAAACTTGCCGTGAACCAATCAGCTTTGTATTCCACCACGTGTTTGATGAAAACAACGATGGTGTGGTGGACGATTCCGAGCTGGCATACATTTATCACTCTGAGCCATGCACGAGACAATTCTTCAAGAAATGTGCAAAGGGAAAGGAGACTTTTACTGAGGCTGAATTTTGTAGCTGCTTCACCACCGTTGGTAAGGAATTATATGAAATTATTTAATACTTTAGGAGGAAATTTAGTTTCAAATCGATTATTTCTTTTCTGTTTAGAAGTTAATTTCTTGTTTTGGCCTCTCAGTTTTATTGGTGCAGGCTATTTAACTCTGACCCCTAATATCAAAGAGCAAATTCTCCTCTCTTCTCCCCATAGTTTTCCTATAAAAGTACTGGGGAGAAGTTATTAAAATATCACAAAATTCACCTTGGGTGATCATATCCTTAATTCTCATAACCTCAGGGGTTGAATAGGTATTGATATTGCAAGGAGAAATTTGATGCTGATCACTGTTAGGACTGAAGAGTTAAGATTAATAGTGCAGTCATGGTAACCCCGTACCGTTCCAGATGATGTCTGTGATTGGAGAACGAAACAATAAGTAATAAATCTTCCACTGAGAACAATAGCGGCTACAGGATACAGGGACCAATAAAAATAGAGGTCTGGCAGTCACGGCATCTGCTAGAAACTCAAGAAACTTTTAGGACATAGAATCCAATATTTACGGCGGGTCTAAAACACACGCCATAGGGTACAGGTCACAGGTAGAACTCTAACCCTAACCTGAACTCCAACCCTAACCCTAACCTCAGGTTAGGTTACGGTTAGGGTTAGGGTTGTACCTGTAATCTGTTACTTGTGACCTGTACCTGTAACCTGTGACTTGGACCTGCTTTTTAGACCCACCGCAATATTTATGTGATGCATTTCTGTCTCAATTCAGACAGAAAGCCAAAAAATTGAGATTCACCTGAGTTGCTTAATTTTGTATGGAAGAGGTCGTAAACATGGAATTTAAGCATTACTTATCTTTGTGTTTTTCCATTTGTCAGACGTGGCCATCAAAACTGATCATGGTGTTTGAGTGGAAATTGCAGCATTTGGACGTTTGACGAATTTAAGTAAAGGGACATTAACCACTCCAATTGAGCGATCTGGTCAGCCAGTTCTTAGAAATTTGGCACAGTAACTGAATCTGTAACCACAATTTTAAACAACAACAAACAAAAATGCAAACACCTTGCAATGTTTAGAAGAGAAATTGTCATCACAAGCACCAAAACAGATAAACTTGTGAGCACTTAATGCCCAAATTAGATCTTCAGTTAGATGCAAACAAACAAAACAAAACAAACAAGCAATCGGCTAAGTAAAAAATTTGTTGTATTTTATAGAACCAACCTGCTTCCACAACCTGCGCAGAAATTTGCCATATCTGCTAGTGAGAGGGGAACCACAGCCAATTCCTGGTGTTTATGTTCCATCATGTGACCAGGATGGATATTACTTGCCGCGTCAGTGCAAAACCTTGGACAAAGAGGGCAACAAGGAATGCTGGTGTGTAGACAGGCATGGCAGTAAGATGGAAGGCCTGACTGAGTGTGGTAAGTCTGTACAAGAGAAAATAAGGAGAGTAGACAGAGAGAAAAACCCCCAGTATAGCCCTTGAGATGTGTGAATTTCACTTAAGCTATTTTTAGACATCTGAAAATGGAAGTCTGTTTCCCAAGACGTCCGCAAACGTATCTAGTCGCCTGTAAATGCCACTTAGGAAAGCCATACTGAGTATTCAACAGCCGCAATTACACAATGCAACGTTGGCACACTCTGATGACTTCCTGTGACGTCACACTGACCGTTTGCGGACGTCTCAGGAAACCGACTTCAGTTTAGACGATGTCTAAAAATAGATTACGGTAAGTGAAATTCACATATACCAGCCAACACCCTTAGTTTCCCTCTCTGTCCCCTTATTTTCTCTTGGTCCGTATGATCAGATGTTTTAGAGTGGTTTTAAATTAAGTGTCGAAAGATACATTTTGAGGTGGTTTTGGTTTTGCTTACTATGCTCTGCGATTAGTTAACAAAACCAATCATGACTTCCTTGCATGCGTTTTGCCGCGCTAACCCACAGCTGGTTACATGTTTTTGCTTCAAATTCTGATTGGCTCATTGTGTTTTTGTGTCTTGTTATTCATTTTAACACAGCCTTTCTTAAGTTTGTTGCGGGCTCAAGGAGAGACCGCAACCCTATTTTGCACGCCAGATCTCGATTTTGGAGCAAAATTGTTCTGCCAAAATCGATCGATAAATCCTCGTAAAGATTGCTCGCAGTCTGGTATCCTTTTAGCCACATTTAGTGTCACGTGCATGGCAGAGGAAAGCCAAATTACTGTGTTGTACTTCTGCCACGTTGAATGAAAAACA
The DNA here is from genome assembly GCF_977016875.1 of Pavona decussata. NCBI lineage: Eukaryota > Metazoa > Cnidaria > Anthozoa > Scleractinia > Agariciidae > Pavona > Pavona decussata. Next base: position 1,222,748 of record NW_028145471.1, read on the forward strand.
AAAACTGGGTAAACTTGGAATGAAGATTGTCACTGACTATTGATTCACTGTTGTGTTTGTTTGCAGTGGATAACACAGAGCCTCCTGCCGGAGAAGAACATGAGTAACCTGCTGAGAAGCCAGCGAGTTAAACGACAGGGGAAATGCCCTCTTCAACATTGGAATTGAAGAGAAGCCTTTTAACCTTAACAAAAACTACTATTGAGTGAAATAAACTCTAGCTACATTGTAGTCAATTGAACTATTATAGCTAATGTTTTTTTTTTAGAGAATTATGGTTACATTAAGACCAACCTGAGTTTGAAGAATTGAAAAGAACGTGTTAAAAGGCTGTTTGAAGGCACCCATCCTAGCATCTTGGAACTCAACGGCGTTAATAGAATAGACCTTGTCACGGTTTTCGACGCCATTTTGACGAGTAGGCAAACAGGATTGAAATAATTAAGTGTTTGTGTAGAAATTCGATCTTAAATAATTTTCATAAAACATCGCTTCTGAAAAATTCATGAATTGGAAACTTTTGGCACTAGGAAAAGGATTTTAGGAAAAAAATTGGAGAGATGTAGCTGTGCCAGAAAGCGTCCAGTCGTGTTTTGAACTTTCCATACATTTCCCTGTATTTTTTCTCCGCGAACTATTTTTAGTAGCAGTTCACGGCTGGTTCGCTATACAGACAAATGTATGGAAAGTCCAAAACACGACTGGACGCTTTCTGGCACAGCTTCATCCCTCCAAAAGTTTTCTTAAAATCGTTTTCCTAGTGCCAAAAGTTTCCAATTCATGAATTTTTCAGAAGCGATGTTTTATGAAATTAATATGACGTCGGATTTCTATACAAACACGTTTATTTCAAGCCTGTTTGAAGGCCTATTAATTTTACCAACTTGTTGCAGACCAATGAAGGTATAAGCAACTGCACCCATTTTTTTCTTGGTCATTATATATTTTTATACCTTTTTTTTAAAGTGTAAAATCGTTAATCTTGATGTGATTATGAGCTGATCAGCTCTGTGAGGGGGATCTGTGACGCTAGAAAAAATGGGAATCGACATTTAAATAAAATGTGCTAAAGTTCGTGGATGCCTTTCTGTTTTACTCAAACTTGAGAGAGCGCGTTTTTGTTCCAGCATCGGTCGTTGGGGAGTCGATTTCCGAATAGATCGCGTTTCTGCGTTTCAAGATGTGAATTATATTTTCACTGCTAACATTTCCACGAGAGTAACCCTCGCGTGCAGACCTTGCGTACCACGCTGCAGCGACGCTATCCTCTTTTTGCTTTAAGTTACTCGACGTCGTTTATCAATATTATACTCCCAGCTCCCCTTCGACGATGTGTACCAATCCTCAATACCAGGGGTTGCTGTAATGGCAAATAAATAATAATGCTTATTTCTTATAGGGGCTATATTGGCAATGATATCATTAATTTTGCCATTTACTATTAGTTGTGCAATTGTGGCGCATCTCCCACTAAAGCCAAAAATAAGTGCTTTTGTTCGTAAACGACTCCCAAGAAAATACTAATTAGATTTTGCCAGTATAAAGATCAGTGCATTATAAGCATAACTATCAGAGGACTCGAGTAAAATGGTGAGGAAATCAAATAATATTTACAGAAAGGGAGATCTTGTATTAGGAAATAACTTATCGAGCAACGTGTCAAAAAATTGCCAACCAAGTTGCACAAAAAATGCCTAGTATTTTATGCAAAGGATAAATTTCGAGGAAAGTAGAACAGATCTCAGCACTGCGACTTAAAATAGTTCCTCGTTTCCTCCGGGGTGTAGTGATGAATAACAGGCGCAATCGTTCTCGTATCTTTTAGTCCGTGGCAGGTGCTTGAAAGAGGGAGGAAAGTGGGGAGTCAGTCGCAAGGGTTTCCTTGCAACTTCTAGGGCAAGAGTTTCACGTTCCGAGATACAAGAAACAATGCCCCTTTTCTACTTCTTAGTCCCACCGAAACCACTAAAATCCCATTCTGGTTGAGTAATGCAAAGTTTCATCACTTAAAAAAGTCGTTCTCCCTTGCGTATTTCTTTTGCTCTCTCTCTCTTCTTTTCTTGGAATGTTCAGTCATCATCGCACCGGCGAAAGGAAAAGTGATCTTTTCATTTTCAGCCGGCTTTGAACTTTTATCCACATACTAAATAATCCAGCCACCTAAAGCAACATAACACCACAGGAAACCAGGAATCACGTCCCTCAACGTCGGTGCAACAGGCTCAAAAATGCTTCTGTTAGAGGACGAGACAATTTCAGTTATTTGGACTTTGGTAGCCTAGCAGTCATTATGGTGGAATACTTCGGGTTACATAAAAAGTAGCTGCCCTGAAATTAGCCTTGATGTCATTACCAAGCCACACCCTCGTTTGACATGGGTCAGGAAAATTTAAGTGCATTTCTCATGATTTCTTTCTTGTTCGCCCACTAGTTTTAACCATTAGGAGTATGCAAACTCAGTTCACTGGCTGGTGAGAAATATCTCTGATGCTACAGATATTCAAGTGTTTGCAAAAAAGAAAAAAAAAATGCAAACGTTCAAATTCTCACCGAGTCATGACTTTTCAAACGTTCTTAATAAAAAATTAATTAGCCCCGATGTCATTACCACACCCTCGTTTGACATGAGTCATGCAGGAAAATTTACATTTCTTGTTCGCCCACGAGTTTGAACCATACAAATGTTACCGTGAAGGGCACACGAACTCTGCTGAGGTAGTGAGAAAATATCTCTGATTCTACAGAAGTTTGAAAGTTTGTAAAAGAAATGCAAACGTTTAAATTTTCGCGGAATCTCGTCCTTTGTTTTCGCGAAGTTTCGCCGGCTTTTCGTAACTATTGGCTTCGTTTCAGGGGGGTAGGGACCGTAGGGTGTTGGTAAGGATTGAGTTACTTTTGAGAGCAGTAGTGTGTGTCAAAGCTCCCGGCCCGAAGAGCTTTCAGACGCTAAAAGTAATTTTCTTATCCCTTTTTTGTGGATTGCCGGTTGTTTTAAAAATATTTTTGCTTTCAAAATTATCAAAATTGAATCAGTTTTGGGAATTAGTTTTGTGCTCGTAAAATAGTTTTTCGGATGCGAAATCTTTTCGGGAGTTTGATAAACGCACGCCAGAACCGAGCAGCCGGATTCCAGAGCGGGTTGTCCGTGATCACAACTGTACTGCGTAAAAGAATCCTGATCTTTTGTCAACAGGTACAGGGGATTGTTTCGACAATGGATCATTTATCATTCATGTCTCGTCGAAAAACCGGGAGAATCTTACCGTCATTTCTGCAGACCCGGTTTCACAAAAAAAAAAAGGACAAACCGACTACACCAAAATAATTCGATTTGACAATGACGACAAGGCTCAGGAAATGATTTCTTTATTCAACAACAGGTGGTTTGTCAACCAAAACATCAGTCCTTGCTTAAAACTTCTAAATACAATTGTTGCTGGGAGAACAGGCCTGTATAAGGTAACATTTATCAGAAAGCAGGTGACATGATGCATATATGCAGGCGTTGACCTGGCATTTCCGGTGAATTTTCCGGAAGTAAATAGTTCAATGACGTCAGAATTTTTCCAGATGCTTCATATACAAAAGCGAAGGCTCTTGGGATATGATACAGAAAACGCAGTTCGTCAGTTTCGCAAAATGGTGGTCAAAGGCGTTGTTTGTTTCTTTTTACTATGTTCCCTACTTATCGTAAGTTTGTTTGAATTGTTCTTCGTGCAATTTCAGCTCCTATTCTGCTTGTTTATATATTTGATTATTATTTACGATGAATTTTTCCTTCCTTCTAGGCAAGTAGCGTCAACAGTGAAGGAGAAGTTTCGGATGGAGACGAAGGTAAGCGAGTTTTGTATTGCTCTGGAATTCGGTGAAAAACGAGTTACTGTTTTTTCCTCGAACAGTTAAAAAGCTTAGCTGGTGTGTTTTCTCGTGTTTTTATCGCTTCTTTGAGCTCTCGAAAGTCCCACACGCTAGCCTTCTTTTAGATTGTTTTCTGAGAATTACATGTTTTTTACGGAAAATTGTTGTTTATTTTTCGATCAAAGTTCAGCTCCAATACAAACAATTTTCCCTCAAAAACAAAAGTCAGGTTTCCATATGATTGTTACGACCGCTGAGAAACGGTTGAACGATTGTAACGATCATATGGAAACCGCTCTCCATCGATCGTAGCAATCGCAGTGATTATAGTAACAATGATCGCTGAGTTCGATCTCGCCAATTCGATCATGTGGAAACCACTCTTGACTACAACAGTTGTAGTGGTAGCGATCAATCAATGAATCAAATCAATCAATAAACTTCATTTATCCACGGTAGAAATTAAAGCTAGAAAGCCTATGGGGCCATGCCAAAAAGAAAAAGATAAAAATACAACACTACCATCATTAACTACAAGGTTTTAAGGTTAAGGTTTTTATTATTATGCACTATTTCAATGGTTTACAACAAAAGGAAATTACAATATATAAGAAAAGTAACATAAAGACAGCATTAAATTACATAAATGTGAAAAGTAAAATGTGCGCAGTGACCAAAGGAGCCCAGGCTTTCAAGTTTCAATATTCAATATTACAACATGTAATATTACAATATTACAAGTAATTGAAATAGCATCGGGGTATTTACATCACAGGATCATAACAACATTAAAAATTTCCTGACCCTTGCTCTACCACTTGATCCATTTCTCAGATAACAGTGATTGTAGTGACAGCAAAATTACCAGGATACACTGTGTCCCCAACACTGATTTCAAGGTTGACTGTGATTATGAAGGAGACAAGTGCATGCGACTTGGCTCTTTAGGAAATCCCAAAATAAGCTTACTAGTAAGACACATACACGTAGGAAACAAAACGGAAAGATTTCCTCGTAGTCCCAGACATTAATTGTACATGTACCACTCATTACTAACCCTCTTCATAAAATGGCAAAATATATACATAAAATTATTAATGTGTGGTGCTGTGCGGGAAATCTTGCAAGCTATACCAGTGGAAAGCAATATTTGGCGAAAATTGATCCAGTATGAGTGAAGAATTTGGGGAGAAGAACACAAGAATGGTGAATAGGAGATTTCCGATGTAAAAAGAAACAGTTCATTCAGGCTCTGGAAGAGAAGCTGTGCAATTACCAAGAGAATTAGCAAATTTAAATTGGTTCCCAACCCACATTGACATAAACCAATATTAACCTGCCAACATCAGGAGAACCAGTTCATTTAGATCATTTTTTACTTTCTTGATAAGCTTTGTGATCATTACTGACATTACAAACTGGTCAATGACGACAATCACTCATCACACAACCTTTTTCCTCAGCAATCGCAGTGATTGTAAAGATTGTAGCAATTTTAGTGATCATATGGAAACTCAGCCTTAAGAAAATAGTCTGAAAAGAGCTAGCATGTGTTTTGTCTGTGTTTTTATCGTTTCTCTGAGCTCTTGAAAGCTCTCTTTTGGTTGGGTGTCCTGTGGTTTGGATTGGTCATTTAAAACGCTTTCATTCAAAAATTTGTCTCCTTTAGAAGAGATTTCAGCTTACAAAAAGGCTCATTTGCTGCGGCCCAACCTTGCTAATCTTTTTTTATTTTTTATTGTTTTGTATCGAAGGTGTAAACTGCCTTGCTGAAAAAAAACCTGGGCCTTGTTTTGGTTATTTTCCAAAATGGTTCTTCAACCAGACATCAAGTAAATGCACTGAATTTATCTATGGAGGCTGTCAAGGAAATGGAAACAACTTTGAGTCAGAAGAGGAATGCAAGAAGAAATGCTTGGTACATGTTCGAAAAAGTGAGTCTGACAAGTACTTTTGGTATCCTCAAACATGGATGAATAGTTGTTCTATTGTAATGATATTATTTTACATCTCTCAGGAATGCTTGTAAATATAACAGCTAGGGTAGTGGGAACAATACTGATATGGAATCCCCCTCAGGGCTATGGGTCATTCATCACTGGGATCTCTTATGAACACAAAAAGTCAAAATGCTTAAACATTGGAGATAGCAAAAAGGTATATTTTAGCTGTACTCAAACTTGGCACATGACTCGAACTTGACTGAGGCTCAAACTTGGCTTGACTCTGTGCTATGAGTGAACTCGCATCATCAGTGGTGTCCTCATTTAGTAGAATTGTGGAATGCATAGACATTTAAATATAACCCTTCCAATGACTTCCATCATCATCACCACCACCTCCTTGATTGTTGTTGCCATCATCAGGTATTCATGCTCAGAGGAATTACTGTAAGTATGGATGGCTAAAATATGGCTCGATCTCTTTTCCGGGAGTTGTGTGGTCAATTCAATGGGAGCAAAATTATTATACCTCATTGAAGGAGTTACTTACACGTACAGTTACATGTATACTCAAAGCTTTTAAGACCTGTGTGAAGAAACACGTACCAGTCCGGTTACCCGTAACTGAATAGTCTGTTTATATCTCGTTGTATTTTGCTACTGGACTCCATAGATATACCCAATTGAAGGAATTCCCTCAAAAGGGGCGTGTATCGCGTTTTGGTGACATTATTATTTTTTTTTTTGCAGGATCTTGCTAATTCTTTACATACCACTTGTTTTGATAGGGTCAAAAAATTGAATAAGTGCAAGAAAAAAAAAAAAGACAATGACATTCTTCATGTCAAAACAGGTCCATAATGTAAAGAATAAGCAAGTTCCTGATGGGAAAAAAATTTTTACCAAGAAAGCGGTTTACGCCCCTTTTGCAGGAATCCTTTCAACAATTATTTTTAGTCATAACCTTGGAAGAGTGGAGAGTGGGGCAATTAAGGATGGTGCCTACTTTTGTTACTGTGCATACGTTATGCGGGTACTCGGGTTTCCTATGGGTGTTGCCTATTAATGCAGGGATATTTTTGCATGGTTTAATACTATGTTGAGAAAGCAGAACTTAGCAAGTGCTCTTGGTATTTAAAAAGAAAATTAGGCATAACCATGCATTTTTCAGAGATAAGAAAGCTTCAATTTGATAATAATGCCGTACATTGCTTTGTATTTTAGCACTGTTAAGAATTGTTGTTGCTTAATTATCTCTAAAAAATGTGTGGTTACCGCCAATTTTCTCTTTGGATTCCAGTAGATCTGCTTTTCCTGCATAGTAATAAACTGCACAAAAATACCTCTGTATTAGTAGGCACTGTCTTTAATTACTGAATCTCTTGTACATTGGGTATTTCTTTCAGATGATGATGAGTTATCTCTTTCTCATGATGGCCCAAAAAATCCTAATGGTCCCTGTACCACTGCGTTAGGGAGAGAAAAGTTACTCAGGGCCATCATAATTCATGGAGCCGGCCATCATTTTGGATATACCCCTGACTGTGATGCAGAGGGCTTCTATAAACCAATGCAGTGCAAACACCATATGAAGAGATGCTGGTGCGTGGATCGCTGGGGAAACAGAATCAAAAGTAGCAAGGGAAAACGCATGCGGGGACACCCTGATGAGTTGGATTGCGGACAATGTAGGTTTATTTTAAGTACTGCAGGGTGTGTGAGCGGCGTAGCACCCATGCAATGCGATAGAAGTGGAATGAAATTGTTTTTTTGATTGCCAGATTGAGGACTTCCCTCCTTGTAGTTCTTCAAGCTTGCAAGCAATGAAATTTGGTGTGCTGAGAACAAAGAAATATCTTTTGACCTCTGATTCCATCTGGTTTGTTTTATTCTTACATTCGTGGAACATGTGGTTTTGGAAGCTACATGGTATTACCTCACAGTACTTTCTAAGTTGACGTTTGGTGACCATTTTTGAGGAAGACGTCACCAGATATAACATTTTGTCACCAAGAAGAAATGTAAATCCAGTCCCAGTTCTCCACCTTGTTTTATACTAAATGGCTAAATCTATGACCATATATAAAATAGCACTGTTCTTCAAGTTTTACATTCAACTGCAAAACAAAGTAAACTGCAGGATCTACAAATGAAATCGATACTGAATATTTTTTGTGGTTACATTGTTGAACTTGTTTGGCTGGATCTAAAATTAAAAAAAAATTAGGAAGGATACCACTTAGCTTTAGGCACCTTTTCATTGCTGGAACAAACCAGATTGGCAACCTACGGTCCAATGATTTTAATCACTAGTATTTTTCTCTACTCACAATGGTAACCAAAATGTTTGCGACTTGGAGTGCTGCCCGTTATTACAGTAATTACAGTGCAGGTTAGAATTAAGCGAACAATGCACACTCAACGCTGGTTTGATGTACAAATTATACACATTTTTCTGATGCATCTAAAACTGCACATGTTTTCCTTTGTTATTCATTGCCGTGAGTTTTCTTTGTGTGGAATTGTCAAATTAAATAAAACAACATATACTGGTAAGCAGTTGCCGACAAACACAATATGCATCATATGAAATATGTAGTTATATTTCACCCAATCAATTCCTCAATTTCTGTCAGTGAGCAATTGCATGTATACTCTTTTTAATCTTTCTGAAATCCCTGTGTATAAAAATTTTAGGCTATTCAAAAGAACAGTGAGATCAACAATGCCAGACAAGTAGATGTGAATCTGCAGATTTTCGGATGCATATATGCATTTTCAGCAGATGCATTATACACATTTGTTTTGGTTGGCATAAATCTGACCTGAACTGTACACTTGTTAATGATGAGCACAGAAACTTATCTCTTTGTGTTACCCATTTAGCTAACCTCCTTCTTACCAAGCGTAGCTGTCTTTCCAAACTTTATTAAACTGCTGCATCAAGGCTGAGGGCATAAGCAGCTTCTGTCAGATGTTAGGCCACATGTCTCATGTGTTTATGTGTAGTCACTATTTATCCCCCAAATGTCATTTTCAAGGAAAATTCTTTGGAATTGGTTTGTTTTTTAATGACCTGCAGTATGTTTTGTGAACAACAACAACAAAAACAAAAAACATGGTAGCAAACTAGCACACATCGTAAGGGGAAAAGCTTGCTGTTATCATGAAATGATGGTTGCTAGTGGAAAAAAATATGAGGCTATCAGTTGCTGTATTACATGTCATACCAAATGGAAAATAGGGGGGAGAATCTGATAAAATATGAAAGTTCATCAAGAGCTCTACACAAGCCAGAAAAGCTTTCAGTGCTTCCAATGTTGAGCAAGGATAGAAGCAATGTCTCCCAAATCCTGGTCTTTCAATTATTTTAACAGTTACATTGTAAGTACGTAAGGCTCTCAATTACATTAACTCACCTAATCATTTTTTTTCTTTCAGAATCAGATGATTAGCAAAGGAAGTATCTGTTTATACAGTCAAGCAGAATGAAGGAAAATGCATATAAATTTACTAATATGTTAAACCATTTTTTGAGATAATTTTTATTAAATACAGTAGGAAAAGTAATAGTAATAATATTCTTAGAACAAGTGCACTTGTATGGGGAAGCATCACAGAGATTTGCTGTAGAAAAACAACGTAAGAAAAAAGAAATGTAGTCCACACGGGGATTAGCATTGATTTTTGTACTTTTTTCTATAAGAACCTATTTTTATATGAGAACGTTGAGGCTGAGATTAAATATAACTTAAGAATGGGGTTTGATTGAACCTGAGTTTTAATCAACAAAACGTATTTTGATGTATTTTTAGTCATTTTTGTTTCTTTGTTGTCAGTAAGGCCAACCAATTTTACTGTGGAATGATCACCCAACAGCAGTTACCCTGGTTGTTCTTTCTGACCTTGAAATTTTGCACTGTTCATTCATGTTTCATATGTCACTTTTATTAAAAGAAATTATAAATGGGTGCTTTTTGTATTTTTTTTTTATCTTAATTATTTTTTTAATGACAATTTGACCTGGTTAAATTAAAGCAATTGGACTTTATTCATCCAAATCCCATCACATTGAACATATTTATCTTAAATTATATCTATTTAGTCTTAATATTCAATAATTATTATTATTAATAATAAAATTATTTAAGTTAACTGGGATTTTCTTTGATACATGATACAAAGAAACATAAATGAAAGTTTGAAGAAATATTTTTAATAAAATCCTGTCTGTTTATTTGTTTGTTTGTTTTTTGAGCATTAGTAGCCTGTGCCCCGTTTGTTCAAAGAGCGTATAACTCTATCCAGTGGATAAATCGTTTTCCAGCAGATAAAATGTACTCCAACCAATACATTTTATCCGCTGGATAGCGATTTATCCACTTGATAAAGTTATCTGCTCTTTGAACAACTGGGCCCTGTTTTGCAAGCGCTTGAATTACATGTGTATAGTGTTTGTGATTCGGGTTAGTGATGAGGCAACCGTCCAGTATATTAGAGTACTACGGCAGTAGCTGGAATTGTCTGCATTCAGAGTGACGATTTGGCCTTTAGAATCCAAATTTCTTCAAAAAAAAAAAATACTCGACTTTGGCCTACAAAGTATTTATTATTTTTTACTTTCCAATACAACCTGCCCCTCATACTAGAAGATTATTGGTCGAGGGGTCAGTGGTCCCCCCCCCCCCCCCCCTCACCCACCCACCCACTCAGGGGACCGATGATAAGAGGATGCATACGCTGTGCGGGGAATGTCTTTAATTTTTTGATTGTCTTTGTCCCAAAATATGATCTGGTGGAAGGACCAAGAAAACTGCCGTGTCTGTAAAGTGGGATTCGACTGTAGGGATGTACTACTAAAATCAATCATCTATGCCAACTACTACTGAAACCTTTCTTAACAGAACGAAAACATGACACAACGACAACAACAATAGCAAAGACGAGCCAAAAACTCGCAAAAGTAAGAGTTGGTTCAGCAACCTCGTTCCCAGGATCTCTCCTCTTCCCTTCCTGAGGAGCGGAGCTCGAGAGTGACGGGAAGAGGAGAGACCCTGGGAACGAGGTTGTTGGTTCAGTGTTAGTACTTCATGGCAAGGTAACATAGTCACCCACATAACCCTAACCCTCCATATAGTCACCCTTACCTTACCATAAAGTATATGCCCAGTTCTTTATGGTGTTGCCTTTTCCCCCAAACAACAACGCACAGGCCCCGTCACCCACATAACCCTAACCCTCCATATAGTCACCCATACCTTACCATAAAGTATATGCCCGGTTCTTTATGGTGTTGCCTTATCCCCCAAACATCAACGCACAGGGACCCCCTACACCTAGAATCTGAACAGGTTGACAATCCGAGTTGCTTTGAACCTCATTACGAAAGTGAAGAGCAGAGCTTTTCATGTAAAAATTAGTTTTGTTTGCACATGAATGAAAATGTTACAGAACATTTTTCAGTAAAAGTAGATCTCACTCAGTTTAGGAAATATCGCAGCCTTTGTAACCGTCCAGTAAAGGTGTTGAACACCTGCTGTTCTTTCGAATAAGAAATGAGCTTCTTTTTTAAAGGCGCGAAAAGTAATTTCTTTAGAGTTTTTACGCAAGTGAAAATGACTTGTCGAAATACTATTGGCTACGGGTCTTATATGACAAATGTTCTTCGGTAAAAGCTCTTGAGTTCTGCCTGGAAGAGAATGAGTCAAGATTCTGCAATAAACGCTATGTTCTTGTGAAGAAGACCACTTGATGTAAAAGATCCCGGGAGGTAGCAGGGCACCTCTCGCTTAGCCACAGAGCTAAAATGCCCCAAAAGCCCCTGTTATAAAAACTATTTTTCATAACCGAAAAACTATACAGAGAGCCTCGCTTTCATAATGAGGTATTATTCTCGGTTTTGACCTGGAACTAGCTTTGTAATCTCGTACCCAGATCTCAGTCGGTTCGGGAATGTCGAAATGATTTTCGCCTGACCGTGGGAGATCTGGGTACGAGATTGACTACAAGCTTGTACACGAGGCTCACTGAGGGGTATCTTTTCATTTGAGAAATATTTTCTAATATTTTCCTCCACAAGAGCCTCCATTGCAAGCAGCTAGATCCATGGTTCAATACCGAGAATATGAACATAGTTCATTGTCAAGAGGATTTGGTGTCATTTCGAAAAGCCCAAAACGTTTCCTATCAACCAGAAACCTCTCATCTCATTAAGGTCATTTGCATTTGTCTTGCAGTTATCATCCAATTAGGGGTGTGCTGCTCTGAGGGATAGGTAAGTGGTCTTAAAAAGGGAATGCATCTTTCTTCTTAAAATGGTTTGAAATAGGCTATAGATTCTGAAGTATTGGTGTAAAAAGCGGAAAATCATTTAGGCAATGGGTTTAAAAAAGTTTATGTACGTATTACTGACATATGTTGGGCAGGCACCCAAATTTTGTTGAATGAATGCGAAATAACTTGTGTTGTGGTATTTAGTTTACTCTATTAATTGCGGACACTGTTGAAAGCTTGACATTCCATCAAAAAAAAAAAAATATTGGTAGTTAAAAAAAATACGTGCATTTCCCACTGAGCGTTAGCCCTGGTAAGGAAATGGGAGAATCGCACGAGCAAACACTGCAGAGTTAATTCTCTGATCCATCATTTGTCTTATGCATAGTGCTAGCGGCACAACATTCGTTTGTTAAAAAATACAAACAAGCTATTATGAACAATTATTAAATTAAAAAAAATTGGTGAAATAAATATAATTGTAATTAATCCCAGGTTTAATCGCTCAGACAGCTTGCAAATCTTTCGTTTCTTTAAAAAGCATCATTCTTAATCAGTCGTTTAAACAGCATGTGTTGTAAAAAGGCTTGGATCACCTTTCTGAATAAGCAAGCCAGCTGTTTTGCTCACTTTTGAAAGAATTCCGTCCATGATAGAGGCCGTGAACTTATCAAATATCATACAGGGCCTTGCGGACTTCGCTCATCGCACTGGTTGCATCAATTTATTTTTGTGCCGAGTATTGTGGTCATTTTGGCTTTGCTGCAGGGAAAACCATCATGAAGGAGGGCAGTTCATTCCAAGCCTTTGCCTGTGTCTCGGTCGTTTTGGCTTTTCTGCTTTCTACTATTGCTATCATACGCTGCGAGAAAAACGCTGGGGAATTGTTGTTTATCCGCGAACGAATTCAAGAACTTGAAGGGCAGCTCTCCAAAATACTGCCTTTCCCGGATAATCTCCACACGTCTGGTAAGTGGTTTTAATTGAACAATTCCTGCGCTAAGAACTGAATTCTACCCTGAAGAGTTTGTTCAAAGGGGCTAAACACTAACAAGTTTCTCTCGGTCTCAGTGTTTTAAAATTAACAGTTTACTATTTCTTTTGCGTCGTCTGTCCAGCTGAACTTGAACATCGATGAAAGGAAAAAATTTGGCCAAACGCCTGTTAGATCATGGCCAACGGGACGTGCACCCAAGTTACGATAATCTTCGTTGCACTGACTGTAACTTAACTTCATTTAGGTTAATTGAAAGACATTTTGCATCATAATAAACTCTTGTTCATGTGGTTTCTATATTTAACCCAAAAATCTCAAGGTCTGTAAAACTTTTGCTCTTTTATTCCACTCTGTATTTCTCTTTTAATCAGTTCTCTTGGGAAAATTAATAGGACTTCAGTCTACTTAATTCTTGTCTGGACTTCGTTTCCATTCTCATAATCTGTAAACTTATAACAGGGTGCTATAAAAAGTCAAGGCAAGCTATCGTGTTTGGCAACGGCCTTCCTATAAATGTCACATTTATAGGAAGGCCGTTGCAGAGCACGATAGCTTGCCTTGCAGTTCCAGGTGAAACGAGAGTCTCGTTTTCAAAATTTCCGACAACCACCCGCCACTTTTGAATAAGAATCACTTGGATATTTGATAAACAGGTAAAGTGAACCTTGCACCGTAAACCCTCGGCGGTTTAGTACTTTACTCTCAGTTGTGCTACATGGAGTTTTCATAAAAAGTTAAAAAGCTCTCGCCATGAGTTACATTTTCACCCCTTCGTTCTAATTTTAGAGCGGCTTCTAAACTCCACACCCTATCTGGGACCAGACGGAACTATCATACCTTTCCTCGATTAAGTTGGCTTCACTGTCCACCGTCAGAAAGCAAACAGAGGCTCGTAAAGTTACGGGATGGGATTCGGTTCCCTGAATTTTCTGCGACTTTTAAAAAACTTCAGCTAAAGGATTCAACCAGATCAAACTGTGCCAGCTTACGTAGATATATATACCTTTCAAAGGCTTGAAACGATCTTGGAAAGAGAAAACATCATTTGAAGTATTCTTCTTAAATTTTGTCTTTGCAGTATATACCGTGTTTTCTCGATTAAACGCCGGACACCGCTTAAACGCCGGCTTCGTGTAAACGCCGGGTCAAAACTGCCGATTTTTAAATAAACGCCGGGTGCGTTTAATCGGGGCCCCGGCGTTTGTTCGGGGTCCCGGCGTGTATTAGCCTGTAATTAAAACTTAATCAGTTTGCACACATTGGCTGACACAAACGAGGAGGACGTTGGCGACATTACCGTTTATAAACTTAAAACTTTGCACTCATATCATTTGCTTGCTCCTACATTATTCATACATCGTTTATGTGCTGTTTGTTAGTGATACAAATCTTGATTGCAACATTGTACACGTTTCGTATGTACGGTAACATAATACTGTAACTTCGGGTAATCCAGGGGAAAATTGTCCAGCACTGACAAACTGCCCCTAGGTTTCCGAGGATCGGTAATAATAAATCAACGTGGAAAAATGGCCGAAAATCGCATTTCGTCAATAAACGCCGGCCTCGAAAAAACGCCGGGTCAAAACTGCCGAATTTTAAATAAACGCCTGGGACGTTTAATCGAGAAAATACGGGATAATTTTATAAAAAGGGCAAATCTAGATGAGCCACCTATTTAAACTCAGACTGACAACTGAATTGTAAACTTTGCAAGACCTTGATAATACTTTATATTGATACGTGAGAACAGGAGTGATCTCAAACTGCAAATTTTATTGAGAAGTGGAGAACGTTTAAATTTGTAGCTAAGATTAATATATCTCCACCAACAGTTTCAACCATTATTATTTGATTAGGTGCTACTGGAGAACTGCAGCAGAAACATTTCAAAGGTCATTCTACACGACTTGAAAGGGCTCTGGGACAGAAAAACGAGTCAAAGACACGTGAAAAAGGCAAGAAGAAAGGCATCAATCGCAGGATTAAACTAGAAATAAAGAATGAGATTCGCACAGTCATAACGTCCTTAACGCGGGTGTTTTGTACCAAAGAAGAGAAGCTTTGTTTTAGTGGACACAAAGGTGACAAGGGCGGCACAGGGAGTCCAGGGAAACCTGGGATGCCTGGTGAACTCGGGCTGAGAGGAGAGACTGGACCAAGAGGACCTGAGGGACCAAGGGGACCGAAAGGCGAGTTGATAATTTGTATGTAGCGTCTGAAAGGAGGACACTCGTTAGATCAACCATACATTTTGTTTCTGTGATGTTGGGCCTTTTTGTGATGGACGGTCCGTCAGTCGGCCAGTCAGTCAGTCAGTCACCCCAGGCAGTCAGTCAGTCAGTCATTCCAGGCAGTCAGTCAGTCAGTCAGTCGGTCAGTCAGTCAGTCAATCAGTCAGTCAGTCAATCAGTCAGTCAGTTAGAGCAATTAAACTGACGAAAGCAATCCATTAGGAGCCCACTAAAAAAAATGAGCCAACAGAAGAATACGAAATATTTATCACTGTACTTTGTTCTTGCAGGTGACCAGGGGGTTTCGGTGTCCATTCCCACTATCATCACACCAGCTAAAGTGGTAACGGTTCAACAGACGAACGTAGCCTCGTTACCGTGCAAGGCCGTGGGACTGCCTGTGCCTGAGTTATCCTGGGGCCGGGTCTTTGGATCTCTTCCTTCAGGTCGTCATGTGATACATGGCAATGGGACTCTGGTGATCAAACGAACTCTGCTCAAAGATGCTGGAATGTATGTGTGTCAAGCTAAGAACATTCTGGGAATTTCCAAGTCGACAACCGTGTTAATCGTTCATGGTAAGAACCACGTTACTGATCACAGTATGTTTAATGGTTTTGCAATTAATTTCTTTAAAAAAAAACCTTTTCTAGGTAAATGCGCCTTGTTACTTAGAGTTTTCTGTGTTTTTGTGACCAATTTATTCACGTAATTTATTCTGCCGTTTCATTCCAGCTCCTGTCCAATTCACAAAGAAGCCTCATTCAGTAGCGATCGAGGAAGGACAGAATGCGATACTGAGCTGTGAAGCCTCAGGATTTCCTAAGCCTGTGATAACTTGGTCAGCGCCATTCTCTAGCCGACACGTTCTTATAAGAACATCACCAAAGGGACGGCTGATAGTAGAAAACGCGCCCTTATTTGACAGAGAAACTTACACATGTACCGCCAAAAATGACTTCAGCGAAATAAAGGCTTCCGCACAAGTAATCGTTTATCCTAAACTGAAGTTTGTTGTCCGTCCTGTCAATTGGATAAATGCTTCTATTGGAAGCACAGTTTCACTTCCATGTCAGGCGAGCATCGGTGCAATAAACTGGTCCAGAAAAGGCGATGCTATGCCCGCGGCCTATGAAATTTTACAAAACGGTACTCTTGTGATAAACGTCACTTCTGTTGGCGATGGAGGGTTGTACATCTGCGCAGCACAAAGCGCCATTGCCGCCATAAATGCCAGCTCTAGGGTGACACTTCTCATGAAATCATGCAGTGAATGGCGATTGGCCGGTTACAACTTGAGTGGAGATTTTAATGTCAACCCTAAAAAAGACTCAAGATCTTTTAAGGTGTTTTGCAACATGACTGACAAGGGAGGAGTTGGTGTATCGGTTGTTAGTCACAACTCGGAACAGAGGACTGCGGTGCAGGGTTTCATGTTCCCTGGCAGCTATTTAAAAGACGTGACGTATGATGGACTGACCATGACTCAAATCACGAACCTCATCCAAGTTTCTGCTCACTGTGAACAGTTCATAAAATATGAATGTCACCATTCAGTGCTCCTCTGGCATAGTACGCCTTACGGCTGGTGGGTGTCACGTGACGGAAAGAAGATGACGTACTGGGGAGGAGCCTCACCTGATAGTAACAAGTGCGCATGCGGAATGAACGGCACATGCGCAACCGGAGGCAAGTGTAATTGCGACGCCAACGATCGGACATGGCGAGAGGACAGCGGTCTCCTGACTGATAAGTCAAAACTGCCTGTGATTCAGCTGCGATTTGGCGACACGGGTGATCCACGAGTGGAGAAAGGCTTTCATACTTTAGGAAAGTTAAAATGTTATGGAATTGCTTAGAGCTATCCTTACGCTCAGTTAAGATTCTTTTGGCGAGAAAGGATTACATAGGAGCATATGTCATATTTCACTTATTATTCGTAGGTCTGAAGTTTAAACCGCCGTTGTATGGCGTTACATTACCTAAATTACATCATGTTAATCACATTGCATCAAACATGACCTCTTGATTATATACTTTAGGAACGTTAAAGAGGCACTGTTACGGAGATTTCCCTGCGTTTTAGTCCAAACTGCTGAAATATTGGTTAAAATATATTTTCTCTAACACCAAATTTCTCTCAGAGCACTGAGAAGAGAATTTTAAGTAATTTCTCCCGGGAAGAACAAACTGTAATCGATTTTTAGCGATTTCTTCAAAATACAAGGGACGAACTTGAAAAAATTAGCCGATTTTTTCAAGTTGCAATTAAAATATTAAAAACTAGTTTCTGTGCACTAGAGGGGTTATTGTTAATAAAACGGAACCATTATTTTAACGTTTCCAACGATATAAATATGTGTTTTGGCCATGTGAAGTAACACTACAATTAGGTAACACTGCCCCTTTAAAATGCTATGGAATTTCTTAGATCTATCCATTTTAGCTAAAGAACATTTTCAGAAAGATGTTCAATCTTTAGGGTGATAAAATTTTGTCATCGATTTGATCTGTCTATTCACCAAATCTACCTTAGTTCCTTCATAGTACGTTTGATACTTTCATTTGATTGATTAATTCAAAACAGCTATTCAAAAACTTTTTCTCTCCGATAGTTTTTTATCTCAGCAATGGCGATCAAGTGAAAAGCTCTTAGATCATTCATTCAATTTGTTTGAGACGTTATTTTTTTACCCTGTTACTTAATACTCAGGTTTTTGGCTCGGTATGTGTCTGAGGTATCTTCTTTTTGTCTTTTGTAAACCTATATTATTAAAAATAAATGAAATCTGTTTTGATCATTTTTGACTGCTTTGTTTGGAAAAATTTGGCATGATCCAGAACTACGACAGTTAATGCGGATAAAAATCAGAAAAATTCGTCTTTTACAAAAAACAAACTGCAATCATTGCATCTTAAATTGGTTCTGAGACTTTGCAGAGCTCGAAACGGTGTTTTAAGTAGTTCATAAGGATCTGCACTTTCGCCATGTTCCCGCCATAACCGAAATGAAGACCATCGTTGCTCTTTAGAAATCTAGTTACCCTGGAGGTCTCCAGAACAGGAATATCCCTTGTACTGCAGAAGCTCGACATTTCGTGATTAAATTTCTCTACCGGAGAGTAGTTCTTCTTGGTATCAGAGGCAACATAGTTATCGACTTGATGGATGTTTGCCCAAATCATTAATGGCCAGCCATTACCACGCATTTCAATCAAATCAAGTAACGGCGTGAGGTATTCCTTGATCACTTTGGTGGCGTTTAAGGAAAAGTGAATACCAACTCCAAGAACAACAACCGAGGCCCGCTTTCCTAGGAGGTTTGTCACGGCTTTCACGGCTACAGGTAGTTGCTGCATATTGTAGGCTTCTACCAAATACGTTTTAAATTGTGTCTTCCCTTCACATACTTGATTGTCAGCACCGAACTCCTCCCAGTCGTGAATAGTCTTCAGATGACACGAGTGTTTTCCTCTGTCTACAAACTGCATTTCACCACCACACTGCTGTCTTTCCTCCTCGGATAAACTGCTCCTCAACGCACCTGTCTCGGGATTACCCGTGACCAACAACGCGAACCCTACGAAAAAGTGCCGAACGAACGAATCTCCGACGAAGGCTACTTCCGAGGAGAGTTCGTTTAACAGTGAGCATGCGTCGTCGTTGTTAAACTTCAGGAACGGGCATTCTTGGCTCGTGGGCTTCCACTCCGCCAGCTCAGCGGCGAAGTATTTGCTGAAATCCTTACATTGTGGACACGTGCAGTCTTCTTGAGAATTCCCGCACATTCCTGTATTCTCATTACAACATGGCGTCTCGCTCTCTTCATCGCAGAGTGATGCTAATTTGAAACCTGACGAAGGAAGACGATAATCTTGACCACAGCGCTTATCATCTCTATGCAGCTCTCTTGGAAAGCCCAGATTCTCTAGTATGGATTTATCGACTTCCCGTCTCTCCCGAATCATGTCTTTTGTCAAACCAGCTTTAAATTTCCATTCTCCGTGTGTGTAGCAATCCAGCAGGCGATTGCAGTCCTTCCTATTCCACTGACGCCGGTTGAAGACATTGAAGACTCCACCGTGTTCTTGTTTTTCTGTTTTGCTTTTCAATGCAATGTAATTGGCAACGACCATGCAGACAGATAGGGCAGAGAGAACAAGAAAAACTCGTCTTTTGGTCGGCAGCTTCATTCTGAAAAACAGTGTATACTGTCTTAGCTCGACTGTCATAAACAGCTTGGGCATGCGTAAATGGGATACCTTAGGCGCAAAATGACACAACACTCCAGTGAAAAATAAAATTGCGGCAATTGTTGGATGTAGCGTGGAGCAGAAACAAAATTGGGTAACATGTAACATCAAAACGATCAGACAAACTGAAGACGTATGTTTTCGTTTATCAACAGAGTTGATAAATTAAATTGGCCACCCTAAAGGGATTCGAGTGCTGATGTTTCTCGCGTTAGTCCTTCGACAGAGTGAATCAAGAAATTGTGGGTTTTATGTTTCATATAGTGACCAGTGAAGCTACGCTATTAATTGGTGGGAGCATAGTAACGTTGAAAACAAAAATAAGTTAGTCGAATGAAAAGCCTTAGCCGTGATTCCGTGGGGACAAAAAGTACCGATTTGAAAGGTAAATTCTTGTTCTAAAGTTTTGCGAGTTTCCGTGTTACCATGGTGTTGAGAAATGGCACAGACTGCCACGATGTGTTTGTATGAGTGGTTTAGGCAGAATTAAGTGTTGAGCGACTGGTTTCGATGCATCCTTCTCACTTTCAACGTCCCGAAGATGTACGCGAAATTGGTCGCCCAGTCAGTCTCCTTCCTTTCTCACCAATGTATAGCTTTTTGCATAAAGTGCATTTTATGCAATAAATAACATTAGCCGAGGTTCATGTAAAACAGTCAGTGATTTTAATAGATAGCTTAGGTCCCAAAATTTGGCGATGTTGAAAACGTGTTACGCAAAACCTTTTTTCGTCTGTTTACCCGAGGACTGAAATAAGGGATCAAGGTTTTACTAGTCAAGAGTTAGTTCGATTCGAATTCGCCGTTTGTTGAGTTCAAAATATTCTAAATTCGCACGATTTTTTAGTTCGATCACCGAACCTTCCATAAGATGACGCTGACATGGGTTTAGGGCTAAAGGGAAACTTGAACGCAAAACATTCCATTTATTTGTTTTTGTTAACAACATACTTCATTAGAGCTTTTAACGCAGAATCACTTAACACTAAGCAAGAAGGATAATTTGCTTAAGATAAATTGAAAAGGTAACCAAATTATTCCTTTTTCGACTGGCTCATTTATTTATCAGAAAATACTACATATTGCTAATAAATGAACCCGCTATAAAAAATGAGCGTTGAGCTTCTAAATCCATTCATAGTTTACAAACTACTTCCCAAAGAAAAACGCGTACGATCGTTACAATCGAAATTACAAAATGCTTCATAATGAAAGCTTGTGTATATTTTTTAAGTCGGATAAAAAATGTCACCTCATTCGAAACCAACATCATGTCAACCTTACCTTAAGCGAAACTAAGCTTATAATCCCTCAAACGTTTTTCGCCTTTTGGTCTTCAGAGCTACTGCTGTGGAGATCCGTTTCATTCCTTTTTCAGGTAGAAGCGATTGTCTAATTGTCAGAACCGAAGTAATGGTAAATACGCACTGTGGAAAAGTTCACACGTGCTCTTCTCGAGCGCTTCAGTTATCATAGCAACCACAATTGTTTCACGCAGTGACAAAACAGTCCATCTTCGGTTATTTTTCAAATTTTGCCGATTCGGATTCGTCTTTGAGAAAAAAAGGCACTGAATCCACACCACTGAAGAACTCAATGTTGTGTTGCAACGGAAAATAATAACGCTTTTGAAATAAATGTGATGGTATATTTCAAGCCTGGTGAATGAATAAGAATGATGTATTATTCTAGAGAGTGACACAGGCATACTCGGAAAAAAAATCCGAGTGCTCCTATCAGGACTCGAACCTAAGACCTCCCGATTACTAGTTCGGATACTCTACCACAGAGCTACAGGAGACTCGTGGGAGCTAAAGCCATTAAACTAGGTTTAATAATAACACTTTTATTTGAAAAAAAAGTCACAGGACATTTATTTCGACCGTGGTATATATTGCCCTGGTATATTGCAAAGCTCTATTTTCTTGAAAGGTAGCTTTTTTTGATAGATGTATTTTGTCAGTCAGTGACAAAAAAAGACATACTCGGAAAAAGAAAATCCGAGCTCTCCTATCAGGAGTGGAAGCCATGACGCTCCGATTACTAGTTTGGATGCTCTGGCACTGAGCTACAGGAGACTCGTGATATACAATTCACTCCGTTCGACTTTCAAGTCCCTCACCTCTCAAAGTAACGCGTTTTGCTGTTGGACCAATTTTTTGTGATCTTTTGCCATTTAGTTTTTCTGGTGGTTGAATTAATAACATTCGGCGCGACTGAAATGCCAGGTACAAACTTCACTGGTGATCAGCATCAAATTTTCCCTTGTAATTTAATGGAAAGGTTGAGAGATATTAGCATATGATCACCCAACAGGAATTCTCTAGATCATCTTAACAACCTCTCCCTGCTTCTGCTACAAGAAATGTATGAGTACAAGAAAGGAGAATTTGTATTTTGATCCTGACCCTTACCGTATTAAAGATATCGCTATCGCCATACCACCTCTCAAATGAAAAAACATCTTTTTCCTCAGGTAAGACTTAAATTTTCCGGTGGTATAGATTTTCTGTTGCAAGTCAAAATTCAAAATTGAGAAAGCCAAATTATTCTTAATCATAGATTTTATTATTTATTTTTTATACAATGCCTTGTACAGTTGTTGTTAACTAGTTGTATTTCATTTGTGTCCCGACATTAGTATGGGACTTTTTCTCCCAAGCCATGCATAGGGTCTGACACTTGAATAAGTTTTCCTCTTCTTCTTCGTCTGTTATAAATTTCTAAAATTCCTCTCGGTTACTGCAGGTTTTTGCCCGAGTGACTTGAATTTGTTCAAAATGGTTACTGAACATTTAGCGTGGCCATGGTTTATTAACACTTAGTGACTCTGACCGACTGTCTACCGTGCAAGCATCATTTTATCTCTCAGTAAGTACGCGCGGTGTGATTGGTCAATTTTGCGGGCGCTTCGCGCCATAAATCAACAATAACAAACTCGGTCTGTACTGCGAGAACTCAGTTGGTAAGAAGTATATATTTTCTTAAAATCAAAATACGGTAACTTTTGTTCCTGCTTTAAATACTACCAGAAAATACATGATTGTTTTTAAGATTGTCAACAGCTTGTTGACATAGTTCGTGACACCAACAGCTCAGTGCACTTCGGAGACACATTTGTTAACCGAGTTTCTCTACTGAATATTCAACACGGCTACCCTACCTCAATTATTTCGTTAACCCATAAGGCAGTAATCATCAGCTTAAGTTGAACTTCAGGTTCAATTAGTTTAAAGGGAAATCCGACTCCTAAAAATTAAAGAAATCATTTCACGTGGAAGAAAATCCGCCGGCTCGTACAAGAGAATTTATTCTTGAAGAAGGAATTGCACGATCTTTACTTTTATTACTTAAACTCTTATACCAAACGCATCAGATTAATCCTAACAATTACTAAAACAGCGACAGGAGAAAAACCTGTATGCAATTTGAAAGATATCTATTCACAAATGACGCTCGGCACGACTGACCGGTTGACTTTTAAGTTAAAAAATAGAGGGCTACTGTCCAGAAACCTAAATCGGCTGATAGTTCCTCGCGGATGAATTTGATGCTATGCAAATTATCATTTTATTATAATTTACTTTATTGTGTTATTTTAGTTAAACAAAAATTCGATGGATACATGCTAGCATAAAGCGAAAGAAAAATTCAAAGGGAAGCTGATCTGGACCCAGTTGTTGAAAGAGCGGATAAATTTATCCAGCGGATAAATCGCTATCCAGCGGATGAAAGGTATTGCTTGGAGTACATTTATCCGCTGGATAACTATTTATCCACTGGATAGAGTTATACGCTCTTTGAACAACAAGGGCCAGACCGATAGTCCCGAGAGAGAAGTTCAGTGTTTTTTTTTTTTATCACCCGTTACTATTTTTTTTTCTGCCCAAATTCATTGAAACTGGTGTTTCGAATTTCCACCTCCTAGTCACTAATTTGATTTTTTAGGCAAAAAAGTGAAATATAGCAGTCGAATAACCACACCAGATATAAATATAATGAAGCAACTTGGTTATTAATCAATTAGAAAATAATTGCGGGGTTTAACTTTCGCGAACGAATTCTACACGTCACTAGGGTGAGCGACCAATTAAAACAATCAGATTCGGAGAAAATTTAGTGTTAAGCTGTACCTGTTGATAGTCGACAATCACAAACACAGCTAACTATGTTAAGCCATTATATTTTTGTTCCCCTGTTGTACATGTCAAAATGGTGGATTTTAAGGTGGCTCACAACAGTACAGCACTTACAATTTGATGGATCATTACAACCACTCTTGGGATGGGATAGGATAGGAGTTTCGAAAATTTAAGGTGGCTCTAAATCCCTCCTAAATTTCTTTTCAAACTTTGAAACGTTGTATCTGAACATGTCGATTACTGTTCCATAATAATAATAATAATAATAATAATAATAATAATAATAATAATAATAATAACAACGATGATGATGATGATGATGATGATGATGATGATAATAATAATAATAATTAAAATAATAAAATAAGATTAACCAATCTCGTTTTTGAGTTATAACCACTTAAAGCTAAAATGATGGGTGTTTTTAACAGGTTGCACTATTGCTATGTTAACCTTTGATGCCCAAAAACTGACCTTGACTATTTTACCAATGATTATAGGCACATCGTTGATACCTGTATTGTAGTATCAACTGATAAAGAGTGGTAACAATGATCAAAGCGATTTTCAATTCGGCTCGCCCACTGTGATTCATCGGACAGTGAAACGTGTGTTAATGGCCCAGCACACTGACGAGATGGACTTCTTAGGGACACTCGGCCCGACAGAAATCATTAAAGATTGAATGATTGGATAATGCGATTCCGGAGTTTTGATTGGATTAGCGGACATGATATATCAGCCATAATATACCATGCGGTCATAAATCGCCTTGTGGTCTTTCTTGCAAGATGAAATCAGCAAGATTTAAACATATTTCCTAGTTGATTTTAATAAATCAAGTGTTCCACTTGCTCTTGTTGGATATCAATATATGGCATGATTATCTCGATTCTATGCATTTCGCCAAAATGCATCGGATGGATCTCTATCACCTCCGTATCTGAGTGCTCGCTCGTGGAATAATTGTTAACTAGGCTACATACAAGATTTCCGGGTCTCCGAAGGAAATCGGCTGAAACACTTTAACCAAATCATAAGAAGAAGAAGATAAAATATGCAAATGATCAAGGTTTGTTTTATGATCTAGTCACGTATGATACTCGCTTCTTGCGACTTTCTGACCGCCTAATGGACGCGATCAGCAGTCGGCATTCGAAGTCACGATGACTAACCCCCATGGTTCACTACATCATAAATGAAACCAATGCAGTTGAAGAGATAAACGATAACATGTTCTATTATACAGCTATGAAGAGTCCTGGAAGATCGCGATAGATGACCGTTAAAAAAAATACCGGCATTCGACTTCCTGATTTATTGGTATCGCTGGTGACTGTAAATCAAGTTGAGTGTTAAAAAGCTGCTCTAAATGCCGCTAAACTACAGAATATATGATCACAATAACCATCTACCAACGAGCTGCCTCTTTTCGCCAGATGGTCTCCTCCATCCACTGCCGAGCGAAACAAACCGAAAAAGCATAAACCCCAAACTCACTAAATGCGTTATTCTTCGTTCAGTGTGGTCCATGCCCTTTTAAACTGGCCACCAAATACTATCGTCTATTATCTGAAAGTTGCTCAGTGAACCTTGGAACCTTTGTGTGCAGCTCGCTTGAATTTTAAAAGAAAAAATTCCAATTCAGCACGTACCAAATAAACAACTAAAGAATACGTGGTTGTTCTTATTCATTGTGATGCGTCGGCCCACAAAAAAGCCAATAAAGGAGGTCACATTTACGAACACCTCACCCTCTGACGTCAATTGTGTGTCCAATTGAGCCGGTTTCAAAAGATACCGCCATTACAAATTTCATTTCCTGCTAACCTACTTTGAAAGGAAGTGTTTTATGTCTTTAGTGTGTACCTTTCATACGGTCTTGTCATCAAGACTATGTAGCAGTTTACACAAGAGGTAAACACGACGGTTCCTATGCTCCGTGACAAATATGTCATAGTCAGGTTACCCCATGCGTTGTAACACAGATAGAAATTGAACTTGAAACAGCTAAATTGTAAAACAGACCCGACCCGTTAGAACAGCATTCCAACGGGTCATCTTCTTTTGCCATTAATTTGCGGTGGCTGTTAAACTGATGCTGTCCGTAAAGACCGACAACAGTTTTCATTTTGCAAAGAGGTACAACGTTTGCTGATCAAACGTTTGCTAAATTTGGTGCGCATCATCCAGAATAAAAAAAAATCCAAATACAACAAAACACTTTATTTTATCGTGATATATATATTTTTTCAGTTTGATCACCATAGCATGTGCCTTCATATCAGAGCTCGATTTTAGGGTCCAGTTAGACCACATTCAGTAGGTCAAGTACAACCCAGTTCTTGCAGTTCCGCTGACCGACAGTCATAGTCTTAAAAATTTCATATCTTCTTTTCTCTTGATGGGTAATCTCTAGTATATTCCAAAAGCTGCTGAGCTAGATGTATTGACTTAAGAGGGCATTTTACTTCAAGACCCTCTTTTATGTTCACAATAAAACCTGCTTATATATTGATCCAGTAGATACCCTGTTACACCTTTGCTCCGACTCAGACAGAGAAGGAGCTCTTCTGCAAACGGAGGCAACGTTTACACCGGCAGTTTATGTTGAGCAGGAATAGCCAAAGGTAATCTGGGAATTTCTTTCTTTTGACTAATTTGGGCTCTCTTGGGGTACAAGTCCTCTTAATTAAACATACCAGAGTTAAGTTTTATTCCAAGACGTCCTCAGTCAATGCAAAAAACTGCACGAGCGCGGTACTCAATTGGTAATGAATGATCGATCACCTGGAGCAAGTTCTCATGTCAGACAAATGATCAACGTGTTACAGTTTGGAAAGTAACAGCCCCTTTTCAGTGCTGTCGGATTAAGCCGCCTTTCCGGTTAGCTAAAAGGTAGGACACATATCTATCTATGGTGAAATAGAATTGTTTCAAATACACAATCCCCCCCCCCTCCCCCCAACAATCTTTAAGAATTAAACAGAGCCCAGAGAGGCCTTTCGCTAGACAGTCTCTTTGCAGCCTAATATAATTATCAAAGCCTTTTTTTGCTGTTTGATGTAGCCGTCTATCCGGCTAGCCAAAAGGTGGGACGCCTTTCTACCTATAGTAAATAGAATTGTGCCAAATATACAATTACCCCCCTCCCTTCCCCTCCCCCCCCCCCAAAAAAAAAAAAAAAAAAGAAAACTTAAAGAATTGAACAGAGCCCAGGTACGTCTTTGGCTAGACAGTTTCTATGTAGCCTTATATAATTGTCAAAGCCTTTTTTTCCATTGACGTTTGTTGTAGTCAGAAAATGACTAATTGTGGACCTGTGTGCTCGTCGCCGAACTTGCTGCATGCTCGGAATCACGACACCATGGCGAGAGGTCGTCGCCGGTTTTGCCACCTTAAATTGAATGGGATGAAGTAATTAAGGTTCAGGAGCGTCAGACCAAAGACAAACAAACACTTTAGTTGAGAACAAATTAGTTAAGCTCTATCAACCAGTTTCAGCGAAGATAGCAGACGATGAATCGTATGGTATGCTATAATTGTATTGCTCAATAGCAATGCGCGTATCGATGGCAGCAAGTTTTGCGAAAGTGCATTGACCGTGAACTTTGAAGGTGCCTCCCTTCATTGAATTGTGCGTTGGATGCTTGTTTAATTTACTCAGACTTCACTAATTTAATCAATGTCTCCAAGTCGCAAAGCTAACAGACCCTTTTATCATGTGTCACATTGAAGATCCTTTGTTGTTTTTCATTCACCTTATTGCTTTCGTAAACCGTGAAGTCTACGCCGCTTTTTATTGCTCTACAAGAGTGCACGGCAGACGTCACTTGTGCACAACAATGCGATGTTTACTTTGTCCCCAATCCTTTGAAAAGAGGTAATAACTTTTTAATTTCGGATCAATGTCTATTCAGTCATCACTTGTGACAATCCACTATGTTTGTCAACGCTTCACAACAAGGACAACCGGCTACGAAACAAAGAAAGTAATAACTGAAGAGCTGACGGAAGCTTTCAGATAATTGAAAAATTCTTCGATCGTGACATCCTTGAGGAGCATTTATAACGCCAAACCTTCACTGCTTAACTTGCAGTTTTGCGAACACTCTAGTGAACAAAATTAAATTAGAAATTTCTAGCTCAACTGAAACAGGCGAGGTTTTTAATAGACTGGCGTGTGCTGCTCGCGTGCAACAATCCACGCTTTGGAAAGCTGTTGATTTTAAAAGCTAAATCCTATAAATATATCTTAGTTTATTAAGATATCCATGCACACGTTTTGGAGAAAGCATGCACAAAACAGGCGAGAAACGACACAACAAAAAGGAGCTTCATCTGCCTTTGCACGTCTAATAATCCTAAACTAATCGGCAATCACATGGGTATAAAATATATGCTTACCGTACTTAACTCACGCAATGATATTCTGTGAGTATACCTGATACAGTTTGACGTTTAACTCTGTTACATAAACTGGTGAAGCCATGAAATCTTTCCATTATGTGAAACACTGAACACAGCTTTGAGTGGTGAGTTAAATTTCGAGAGTAAATAAGATAAAAGTATCTATTAATTTGGTAACTCTACAACAACAACCTTGCTTACTAAGACATAAAGTACAACGGGGTTCGCTTTGATGGGTTTAAATTCATGATATTCTACCATTATAATACTGATGCTAGGGATATAGGTTTTGGGTTAGGATGAGGGTTAGGATTAGGTCTAGGGTTAGTATTTGGGTAAGGGTCAGGTCACTTCCTTGACGAAGAAGAAGAAGAAGAAGAAAACAGCATCCGAAATATAGACCTTTTTTACTTTGTGAAGCGATGTTGGCCAAATTCGTTTAAAATCAAGTTCATGGAGCCTTTTGGTTAATGACATTCTACGCTTAAAGATAATTCTGTAGACTCGGCGGAAACGCTGTAATTTTCCCTCTTGTTAAGCCCACAAAAAGAACTGAAAATTAAATTTTATGTCTTGGCCATGTGTCCTTTTCTGTGGGTTCGAGAGTCGGTCCCACTTGTTTTGTTCCTAGTTTTCATGTCCAAAGAATCGCTAAAAAAACGCGTATTTTGCTGTTTCTCAACCGAATTGTTTTTGTGTCGTCAAAACTCAGTTGCACCCGAACAACGATCAAAATATATTTTCTCCTTATTATGCAATGCATAATCAAGTAAACAGGTGAAGGGAATTAGAAATAGTCATTATCTTGGAGATGAGCCTAACAATTATACACCATCAAACTAAATGCGTCGCAAAGTACGTTAATTATGGAATGGATTTTCGAGCTTTCGAAGATTTGTTTGCGCGCTTTGATCGTAAGAAGCTAAGGAAAGGCAAGCAGAGAATTCTGTTTTTCCATGCGATGTGTGTTTTGGATGAAGAAGTAAATGTCTTTAATTGGTCGCAGTTATGCACGCAACTTAAATTGGATTCAAGCCTGAATTTTTTTTCAGGCTATCTTTTCGCAACTGCTTAAGTTGCGTATATAACTGCGATGGTCTCTTTTATCCGCAGTTCAAATACATGTATTTCTTATATTCCACTTCCAATACGGCTTTGTCTTGTTGCTCTCTCTTGTCATAATATGGGTGTCTGGGGCAACCTATTTCGGGACTAGATGAGCCGTTGGGTCGCAAGTAAAATAAGTGAGGGAAAAGTAGAAAGCCGAGGTAATTTCCACAGATAATAACAAAACTGCATATATTGCAAATCAGTATTGCAAAATGTTCCGACCGCTGGGCCAGTGAGCGGGCTGATTCAACAAATAGACTTCAAACACTTTTCTACAATGCTGAATACTTTTTAAACATTTCCCGCTCAAAGTTAGAAAGCCAAACGAAAATTCATCAAATTGTAGCAATACTCTGCATGTATTTGAAATGTCGTAAATATTCACCAAATCGCGCCGAGCGCAAGTCCGCCCTCTAGTACTCCAGTTTGATTTACACCAGAAAGTCTGCACACTTCTACAATGTTGGCATGAATACTTGTTGAAAATTTAATGCGCAAATATAACCCTCGATTCATGCAATTTGGCTCTTAATTTTGAGTTTTTTGATGGAATTCTTATAAGCTAACATCCAACTGCAGTCTGTTCAGCAGTACTTTCGTGTGGCGCTGTGTACGGTTCTGTACAAGGTGGTTCAAAATTTGGGAGCTGCAGATGAAATCCCAAGTATTACCGTTGAAATCAAATTACTGAGAAGTTCTTTCCGGTGATACTTTTTATTTCTCTATATTTTGCAAAATCCAATGTGGCTATTTTTTTCAGTTTTGAACTTGAAGAGTACTTTCGGAACAAAGACTGATGAAAGTCGGCCAAGACGTGTACCTCATGCATCGGCTTTGCCGCCGTCTCGGAAGGAAATACGTTTCATTTAAACAGTTACTATTCAGTGTTTGTTGTCACTCTTATCTTGTGGCTTTCAAACTCCAATTAAGGCAGTTAGTTCCCTGAAGCGACGTTTTAGCTGTGCACACAGTAATACAAGCTTACTATAGGAAGAGAAAAGTCTCTCTTGTACTTTGCAAAGTGTTTCTAGTTAATTAAAAAATCTTTGTTAGCTTTTCTCGAGATTAATAGCTAATTAGCAAGCCATAGAGCAAGCCGACGAACAACATGGATAGGCCATGAGTATTTGACGAATATAATTTTCTAGACCGTGAGAAGATTAGAAAGTGTACAGAAATCGCACATAAGGTATTTCGTTAAGCCTTGAACAGTCTCAAAGCTGACTTAACCTAGAACGAGATACTATTTTGACGCGGTTGACGTAATCGGAAAAATAAAGCAAAAACTGCGTCCTGTAAACATCGCCCGCTCTGTCGGTAGAGGAACTTGCTCGGCAAATAATGAATATTAACTAGTTTTCGGGCGTAAGAAATCATCTCCATTAAACGACGCTAGCAGTTTTATTTGTGCCAAAACTCCTTTGGCAACATTACAGCCAATTTTTGAAACATTTTCGCCATAGCAAGCCTTTGGGAATATTTTTAAACTGTATTTTGCATCAAGTCGCGATTTTATGTTGCTAGTTTTTTCACACATCGAAGCGCCATTGTCAATGTAATAAAATGACAAAAATACACTGAATGAAACAGGTCTGCGGAAGGCGCCAAGACCGAATTTAATAAACTGCTCATTGTAGACAACACAAAGCTTTCTGTTTACACTACACTGTTTTTTATAACAAATTAATCGATACATGGCCTTTAATAAAGTTTTGACTTCACGAAAATTTTGCTTTTGTGTGTTAAACAAACATTAAAAATCTAATATAAAATAAGTTGGAAACCAAGCTTCATAGTTACATAGACATGCGGAGAAAAAATTCTTTTATAAACGTTTTATCAATGTTATTATCGATTTATTTTCCATCGATACCTAGCCGTTACTGTTGTGTTTGACAACGGCCTAAAGACACTTGAATTTACAATTGCTTGCAAGACAGAAGTGACAGTAAAAGCTGCTTGGTAGCTCAAAGTCAAACGGTTTGCAAATCAAATCGCGACCAGTCTAATTACAGCTCGATAGATCGCCATGAAAGAGCATTAGCTCTACAATGAAGTACTTGAATAAAATTTAATCAACAAATTCTTGTCAAGTTGTTTTGCCTGTTCGCGCTAGCACAGTCAGCTTTATTTTCATATTATTAGGAATACGATACTTTATTAAGTAAGTCACACAGACGTGCTTTCTTGTCCAATCACCGCCTTGTCCAAAACTCGGGGAGTCTTTTCGGGCAACTGGCGGCTATTCAAAGCCTTAAATGTGCCTTAAATTCGCTGCGCTTCGATCAAGATTCGAGTTTTCGAGGATTCGTGGCCGTTTCTCTTCTTTTCGCCGAGATGTGAATGAAATTGTCCGCCGGATAATTAGTCAACGGCACCTCACAAAGAGTCGGCGCCTGAGACCGCAATTGACATTTGCGAAGTATTTTTCAAACTAAACAATTGAAAGCGTTAAAATGTAATTAATATAGATATGAGTTTATTTATAATAAAGCCGGGCTGTGATTGGCTGACGGCCCTTTGCAGCTTCAGCGTAGAGTTTGTAAAGAAACTCACTGACGCATGAAGTCTCAGACCCGACTTGGATGCATGCCGGTTGGATCACCGCCAAACCTATAGCGTGCCAGATTGCTCTGACAATCAAGGACAACCATACTAAAGTCCAGCTCAGCGCCTTAGGTGACTTAAAGCTGCTTCAACTGCCACAAGGAAATTATCGTGTACAGTAAATTTTACCAGCAAAAAATCAGGCTGACAAAGATGAGTTCGCCAAGGGATTCACCTGAGTTGCCTGCCTACGACATCAACAACAACCAGCCGAGCAAGGAGTTGTCCGAAAAGTGCACGGACTCCGTCCAAGGTAAGGTTTTCCTCTCGGGAAAGAAGAAACGAAGATTACTTTCCAGGATTCTAGATAACTAAGTTCTAATTAGTTCAGGATTTCTCAGGGATTAAGTGTTAATCTTGCCTGAAACAACAATATGTGTTCTTACTTCTCACAATTGAACGTGCGAATGTGCCATACTCCGTGAAATGAGCACTGTTGGGGCCGTCCAGGAAGAAGGAGCCGCGCGTTCCTTCGTGCAGACTGTACTTAAGTTGCTCTTACTCCTGTCGGAAGGTACTTATCATTCGATAAACGCTGTTTACGTTTTGTCCAACAGAAACAACGTCCGTGGATGGAGACGGCGCGAAACCGAAACGAAAGCAGCGAAGACAGCGGACACACTTCACGTCCTATCAGCTGCAGGAGATGGAAGCAATGTTCGCCAGAAACCGATATCCCGACATGGCGGTTAGAGAAGATATTGCGCTGTGGACAAGTTTGACAGAAGCGCGAGTGAGGGTATGTAGACAAACACTCAGTTCAGATCCTGGACCTACATGCTCGCGAGGCGAAGTCCCAGCAGTTAGATTGATGTTAAATAATTCAAATACAACTAAGTTATCAAACGCTTGGTTTGCGCGCGATGCGTAACAACTTCAGCCAGAAATTCGCTGCCACACTGTGTCCCTATCTGCGCGAAGAAATCGCGTTTTATTGTCGCTAAGCTTACAAGAGACATGCCATGTTTGTTTGCATTAAAACAAGCGCCACTTAAGTCTTGCATTTTGAATACGGAATGAAAAAAGGCGAGCAGACTGCCTGTACTCGACGCGTAAATTATTTACCACACCACAGAATACCCTGGAACAAATTCAAACTAATGGTACCGCCTAGATTGAACCCTTAGTAATGGTTTGCGCTCGATTTCTAAGACTCCAAAATGTTCCGATCGCGGGGTGAAAATAGCAAATTAGGATTAGAATCACTTTAAGGACTCGAATATCGTCAAGATGTTTGCTTTTTTAATGCATTTCTTCAAGCTGTATTTCCGTGCAATTACATTGTTTACCGCAGGATTCGCCAAACCGTTTCAAAAGCACCTGGCAGTCAACAAACCTGCCCACCCTCGCTTCTTCGCCCATTTAATTTTGAAGAGTGAAGGCTGTAGTAAAAGAAGTTAACATCTCGTGCTTAGATTTCTCGTCTTTTAAGCCTTTTTTGTCCCGTTAAGTCTTCTGTACCACCTAGATGATAGAACTGGAAGGCTTTCGGTGTTAACACCTTTGCAAATACCTGAATACCAACTGTACCTGTATTGTTGCGATTAGTAAAGACAGGTGAATTTTAGTCTCGAATCGACATGAAAATCGAGAAAGGATTGAGTTAAATATACGGTTCTTTAGGCGACGGCGAGAATACATCGATACAGAAATTTCCTGGAACATCCGGTGGTTTCGAAATTGCAATGGCTGTATACTTTTCTTTGACAACGTCTTCTCTTTGTGAAAGAAGCCTAATTACAAACTGAAACGTGTGAAAAAAACTTGTTCGGGCTTATTTCACTTTTCACACTTCACTTGGAAGGATAAAAGCATGAGCTTAACTGGGCTTTCTTACAACGGCAGTTTGTCGACATTTTCGTCTGGTTTCATGATTTTCGTTTAATGTCTAGCACTTATTTGTGTATCAAGTCGCGAGAGCGCCCTGCCGGTTTTCAGCGCAAAGAGAAGCCCGACTTTTAAGTAGACTATTAAATAAATGTCAAACTTTTGTGTTTGTATCTCATTTTATTAATGTTGAGATTCACAAAACACGACTGCAATTTATCATGTCATTATATTAAATTGCGCATCACCTTTCCAGAGCTAATATGCCTGTACATTAATGTACGCGTAAAGAAAAGAAACAAACAAATATTCAATAGCGTTGACAAATATATATTCCCTTTAGGTGTGGTTCAAAAATCGCCGGGCGAAATGGCGAAAGAAGGAGAAGAACAACCCAACCAACATACTTGGACAAGACAAGGGAGGAACAATTATTCCAAGCGTGAATGGATTTTACGAAAGCCCAAGCTCCATTCGCTATGAAAGCTCCGAGACACCGCCGTCGGTTTATCCCAACTACAGCACAAACTACTGGAGTAAAGGAGCTCCCAGCCTAGGCTACAGCTCACTACAGCAAGGAAGTAACAGTCTTGGGTATAACTCGTTCAGCCAAATACCTCCACCGTGCCCTGTGCCACCGCAAATATCAGGAACTCTGAGTCCCTTTTCAACCCCAATCTCGAGCGATAACAGCTCGGTATCATACCCGGCCAGTTCTTCCAGCGTTCCGAGTGTTCCTTGCGGTTATCCGCCAACTTATGGCTACCAAGAACAGAGCTCGGTGTATTTAAAAGGTAAAAGTTCTTCCATGAGTCACCATCCGAACTATTCGCAGCCGAATCCGTACAGCTCATATCCATACGGGATGGCCGAAATCCCAATTAATATTTAGAACAGCGGAGCAAAAAGAGCTGGACAAACAATATCTGAGAATCGAATGAAGTGACTCCTGTGATTGCCCTCAGAAAATGAGTTTTAAAGACAGTTTGTTTTTTAAGGTGCCTTTCAGGTGAAAGGCAGTTGCTAGAAGCAGAAGTGTTTTTTAAAGTTTGATTTTTAAGGTTGAAAACCGTCGTGACATTAGCATCAAAGTAATTAAAAAGCTAAAACAATTCTCCTGAAGTTAATAGATTCAATCTAGGCGAAGTTTGGGTGTTTCAGTCAATGCTGAATACAAATTATTTTAAAAGGTTTAAGTTCAGTAAGATTCAATGTATTTAAAGTAGTTTATGAAAGAATGCCATGGACTCGGTGCTAAACATAGTGAAATTATACAAAAGGTTAAATTTTCCCTGGCGAAAATGTAATATTGCACGCTATTCTACAAGGTAGACGCTATTTAGTCCCACGCTTCAACGACATTCAAATTTTTCTTTTGTTCCTCGCAGACTTTTGGCGCATATTCTCAGAGGAGCGAAGCGACCAAGTTTTCGTATATTTGCTGAGGTTAATTCGCCTAAATCTATCTTCTCATTGAGCTAAGAACGTTTTGATAGCGGTTATAAGCGTTTCCTAATAATGGTTTTGTCTAGGGCCCGTGTAGTTCTCGCTTACTAATCCACAGTACATTGACTTAGTTATTAAGGTAATATCAAACCATTCTTGTGTAAGACGATGAGCTGTTGAAAAGTGCTAACTAAAATGAATAAGTCTTTCCTTTTAATCTTAGCGTGAGATGTCACAACTCGCACGCGTTTAACAGTGACACGCCCGCTAGCTATCGTAACAGGCACTTTCAAAAAGCGCGCGTACGGTTTTTGCTAGCTTTCACCCCCAAAATGCTGCTTTGAATTCGTCTTGCGACGATTTCGAGACCATGGCACCGACAGCATTTTAATGCAATCTCTAGAGGCCTCGTTGTTTTGCCCTGGGAATTTTCAGCTGTATTTAAGTTTGTACAGTCAATAAAAGACTAAATGTTGTGCGCAGGTTTTGTGTGTTAATACACTCTTTTCATAGGTTGAGACAAAAGAGTGAGGTCTATTGTGTGAGTCCTTTCAGCCCTTAAAGAAGCCGCTTCATATAACGCTTTGACTTGGAACGATATCCAATGACTTTTTACGCCTTGCTTTGAAGAAGATAAATTTTAAAAAAACAAGATAATTTTTTTTGGCAATTTGCGTGCCTCAACCATTCGAACGTTGAAACGGTTAAATGAAACAGGAAAATGCAAATGATCCGCAAAAACCTATTCAAAATAGCTATTTTCAATTCTATTGACTATGAATGTCAAAAAAACTGATAAATATGCGTACTTTGCCGGACGGATGCGGCTAAATAGGGCCATTACATTGATGTATCTGATAAAATAAGATAAATACATCAAAGCTGTCCACAAAACGTCGTTTTGCGAATAAATAAATTGCCTACTCTCGGTGGAGGTGGGCTTTGCACGAAACCAGCTTTTGACTTTTCAAGAGCGAGACGAAACGTTTGTCATATATCCCGTCACATACAATTAACAAGTAAAGAGGCTGTCTCACTTTTCCTCTTGGCTAAACAAGAACAAAACTGTAGACTTGTATAAAAATAGACAGGTTTCGTTCCGAATCCTTTCGAGACCACCTTTGTTTGTTGTACCGCGTAAGTTGGCTTGGTGGCGGCAAACGTTATCAATGTTTGTCATCTGAAATTTATGGCGCCAATTTCCAGGAAGGAAAACTGCATCGACTTCAAGTTTGTCAGACCTGTGATATAGATTTGTTTCAATAGTATCAGATTCTAAAAAGATTCGTTACAGCGACTGCTGATAATTCCCAACTTTGAACAAAAGTCTTATCTATACAGCTCCACTTTTATTCCTTTTTGCTTGTAAGGTTTCTTCACCACCGTTTGTCTCCTGTCAAATTTTAATATCTTTGTGCGTGGACGCGATGGTAATGCGTTACTTGCACCACTTAAAGCAATTGTTTCGTATTTTTTTGCTCAGATTTCCTGTGGTCTCGTTAAAATTTGGGAAGGAGAAAACACAATGGCTTATGATATTACACACATCTGTTTGGCCATTGAAAGAAACATTTTTATCACACACTCGCAAATCGCTCTTTTTGAGTAACGTGCAAATTGGATTCACCAAAATTAATGTTGAATTTGTCTTCGACGCGCAGGGTGTCAAGGAAATAAATGGAATTTTTTCAAACGTTTCAAACTTCGTCTAAACTTTCACATCTTCTAGAAAGAGCATTTTCAGTACAATTTAGAAATAAAGAATCAAGAAAAAAAATTATATGCACCGAATACAAAAAGCCAACGTAACTTTAGTTAAACAATCACCATTAATTAAAATACATAAAAACACTTTTTCTTAAAATTTTCTCTTGGTGACCATTTCCTGAATTAACAACCTGTCGAATTTTTGTTTTGACTGTTCTCTATCAGTTCGTTTCGATGGAATTCTAGTTCGGAAGACGTAAATCGCCCTAGAAATTCGGATTAAATTGCGAAAAAAAAGTGTTTTCTTTGATCAAATGCCACCTTAAAGCTTCAAAACATAGGAAAGTATAATTCCTTTTTTCTTCGGAGGGACAAAAATAGCATTTAGAGAGCAGAATAAGGCCTGTTAGGATTTTCGGAAAGCCAGCAGCAGCAAGGAAATTCGAGGTATAAGATTCCATTCCCTAATTTTTTTTTTGTGTTGTTATAGTCAGATAAAAGGAAACCGGGACAGATCAAACGAAATGGTATCTACTTGTCCAAATAGTCCCTTGAGAAGATACTAAAACGATCTGAGAAAACAGAAAACGGCCTTTTGAGTATTTTGCTAAGATTTTCTTCATTGGGTACCGCTGATTCTTCGCAGTAAACTGATAAAGTTTTGTGTTTTTCTTTTGTGTTTTTACACGAAAAGGAAATAGTCCACTGGATAGATGGCATGGTGTTCTTTTGGGCTATATTCCGTTTTTAGAATTCTGCTGTGAATGGAAATACGATTAACCGAGGATATGTGGAATTGGAATTCAGTTTTTGAAAAGTTATTAGCTTACTCGGAATAGCCGGACAGAATTTGGAAATAAATATTTTTCCTTTTCTTTTGGAAATAGATTTTTTTGTGTGTATTCTGTTATTTCTCCGTCAATGTTTGGATATGTTTACCTTTCAGATTTTCTCACTTAAACTACTTGAGGATTTATTAAACTGTTGTGTCAACTTTCTCACTGAACTCCATTATTAACTAATATTGTCTTAAAGTGTTCCATTGGGAAATATGAAATACCTTTTGCTCTTAGCTTCATATCACTCATTATACACGACACAGAAAAGTGATAAATTGCTGTTTGCAATGATATGGAAACTTATAAAAAAATATAATTTATCTGGCATGGTATAAGTGATACTTTTAACTTGAAATAAACAAATAAAATAAAATAAATACAGACCAGACAAATATACGTATTGGACTGTTTGCTTTGCCAAATTAGCTAACATATACCTGGAAATTTCATTTTATATCATTCTAGGTTTACCACCTGAGAAAATTGTATATTTTTGGAGAAGAAAAACAATGGAAGTCTTTATTTTTCATATAAATGCAAATGAAATAACAAATGCTAAAGATGGTGAGAAATGGAGTCCGTAGTGTTATGTTTCATGTTTACTGAATACAGAAATAAAGTCATTCATTCACAAATGATATTGTTTAAAAACTAATACGTCTTTTGAACAGCTGATCTTTTTTTCGGGAGTAAAGTTCCAGTAAGAATTAAAATAGTCGGCTGAAAATTGCAATTAATTCGGCACAGCTTTATTGAGCGGAAAGTTAATTAACTGGACGCCATCCAAACCTCGAGGTTCATTAACAAGTTGGCCAAATGAAAACGGCTTTAGACAAGAGGTAAAGGGCATAACGTGAAGGAAAAAGGGCTAAAGATCCAACAACGCTTTTGCTCTTGTCATTGTATCGGTAGAACGTGTGTGTTATAGAAAGGGTGAAAAAAGAAAATGTGTTTATGAGCTCAAAGAGTTCCGCCTCGGCATTTGTAAGTAATTTTATAATTATAACGTAGAATGCAGTTGGCTTGGCATGGCCTTGTGTTTATAAGACAGAGCCTATAACTATATATAAACCATGCGCTTGTAAACAGTCATTCCGTGTATTTCCTGGAAAAATTCCGGTTTAGGAAGCAGCACTGTTTACACACAAACTGTAGTCTTGGGTAAATTAAATCTATTTTTGAAATTTTGTCTGGGTGTAATCCTCAAATGTGACACAATTAAAATGAGAGCTATTCAACATGTGCACCTGGACGAATTTGATTTCTAATACTTCGCTTAATGCATTTAAAATTTCTTTTATTAGTTTCTGAATTCGGTGCCCTCAGCAATCATATATTTCTCGGCACTGTCTATTTCCTGACACTATCTTTCGGTGGTATTGCCGCCTAGAACTCATATCTCATTTTTAGCATGTAAATAATTAAATGAAACCTAAGTGACAACTATTTTCCAATTAGCAACGGAAGCGAACATGTTTGATTGGTTTGATAGTTTTTACTAAGCTTTGTAAAAAAGAAACTAAGCAAACTTTGTCCACATGGGAGAAACGAATTTAGTTTTACCATTAATTTTGGACGGATTTTTATGTTAAAATGTCATGAGACGTACAATTAAGGGAAACTGTTGTGAAACGGCGAGAAGGCTCAATTCCAATTTCCACTTTTTTTTTACTCATGTTTACAATCATAGAAAGACGAGGCGAGAAACATGAAAATTCCAGACAATGATGACATGGTTTGAATGCTTGCTAACAGTCAAATGACCTGAGAATTTCTGACTTTTTATTTGAAAACACACACAACGATTAATTGAAAGTTTTGTTCAGAGCCAAACAACCCCCTTAGATTATTAATTTCGACGAATTTTACACGGAATATAAATCAAACTTATGTTTAATATTTTAAAATGGTTTTAAAATTTGCCACCTCACATACTTTGCAAACAGAAGACTTTTAGAAATAGGGCTTTGCTTAAAGCCGATTAGTATATGCCCAAGAAAAAATAATAGTGATAATAATAATCTCATTGATGTTTGTTACTGATAGGCGATTTTCAACAACTCTTTTTTTGAAATGTGGTTTTGACCGACTATTCCTTGAATAGAGAAAAAAAGAGCCTCACAGGTGAATTTTTCCCACAGTATTTCGTAATGGGATGTTTTTAATCAATTTTTTTCATTACGTGCAAAATGCAGCGTTTTATTGTCCTATTTTAACCAAACGCAGGCAATTGTTAGGAAAAAATATTCGGCCCACATACAGA
The DNA here is from genome assembly GCF_977016875.1 of Pavona decussata. Taxonomy (NCBI): domain Eukaryota; kingdom Metazoa; phylum Cnidaria; class Anthozoa; order Scleractinia; family Agariciidae; genus Pavona; species Pavona decussata. The sequence goes on from NW_028145471.1 coordinate 1,262,657, forward strand.
TGGCTAGACACAAAAGGGATCCGTCATCCGGCCAGTTAATCAAGCTTATCGCTTTCATTTATCGCACGAAAGGTCTTGCTATTTTACGCAGAGGTAAATTTCAAAGGTAACGATAAGTAACAAAGAAGCAGTAAAGAAGTGATGTTTGCAGATGTTTCTAAGCTTAAAAGTTAATCCAGGAAAAACTTGAACCGTGGCAACACATATTTTGTTAATTGAATAAAATACGAAGGAACAGTGCGTTTCGTGTTAAAATTAGGCTTCGATTTCTTTCAGTCTCCTGTATTCAGTTCACAAAACCACCGTTCTTATCTCGGTGACCTACGGCTGCCGTCCTGTTCGGCGACTGTTTGGCCAAGCTGCTCTGTTGCTTGAACATTTTACTTTATATTTTAACAATGAATCATGTTGTTCGTGTTTGCTTAGCTTCAAATAAGCTTTCATGACACGTCTTAACGACGAACACAAAAAATAAAGTGTTCATAATGGCTTTGTTGCTTGGCAACGTAAAAACATCTCTGGTAAGGTAACAGGTAACAAACAAAATAAAAATAAAATAAAATGAAATAAAATAAAAAAATCGTGTTTACCAAAAATTAGCGATCTAAGAGGTTAAATTTTTAAGCGGTGGTTCTGTTTTATTAATGAGAACTTGCTCAAATATAATCTTCTATATCACTGGTTCGTGTCACTTGCTGTGAATAGTAGAAGAGGAAATGGTGTATCAAGCACAAACAAGTCTAACTGTTGCACCATATTCAAACTGAGGGATTCCGTTTTGGAAGGAAAGTGCTTTCTCTTAGTTGATTTCAGACTTTTCCGTTGTATTCAATTCAGTCTGTAATTCTTGGCAATGGCGTCCAGAGTGAAGACATGAAAACCTTGTACCATACATCTCTACAGAGTGACCATATTTACAGCCACCTTACCGAAGAGGGGCTCTTTCGACTCGGCGTGAAGGTTTCATGGGTCGTCATCAGATATGGACTTAGGAAACTTTTACTTTTTGTCTCCGTGTTCACAGTCTTTAATAAACAGAAAACAGGAGTGAAAATAACAGTGTATTTATAGTGCTGTAAAATTCTGGTAGGAAATAACGTATTGTGAAAATGAAAGCCGGAAACATGTCATGGTATACCGTAGCTTCTAGAATTAAACATTTGAATTTATCTCAGCGAAACCTTAAGATTTTGAAATAATAAACGACGAATTATAATATTGCGTTGCCTGTGGATTTACGTGACAACTATTGTTGTAATGACATCATAAAGCCGATCAGTATACTTCTCATGTAAAAGCCACCACGGCGAAAATCAGATCTTTTGCATAAATAGTTTGTGTTTTGATACTTCAAAATTAATCCAGCGTAGATTCTAACGTTTTTTGTCCCTTTTATATGCCACTGATCGAAATTTCAAATCCACGAATTTATATTTTACGGTTCAATTCTGACACACAGCTAATTTTAAAGTGACCTATTCCGGGTTTTGGCTGTCACGCCAAAAACATTAAAATGGAAGCAATTCACTGAATAATGTTAAAAGTTTGACATTTTGTAAAAGATTAATGAGGAAACAACTTGTCTAAGTCTCAGGTGTAGGCAGTGTCCCGTACTTGAGTTATTTGCTCAAATATTCCACACGAATTTTTAGAGCTCAGTATCGAGACGCCATATTTGTTCCCGTCCGACGGACACAAACATGGCTGTCGGAAATCAAAGAATTCTCTGAAATCCACTTCTGCAGTAAAGGATATTAGTTTTCTCTCGTAAATTGTTGCATATCCGCATCAACATTTATCCACATGCCCAAAATGTTTAAATCGTTACATATCGCCGAAGAAGTTTCGTTTTTTTTCTTATCATACAGTTTTGTCACCGAAGTCATCTTCATGTCACGCCGGTATAAAGTCGAAAATTCAGAATGCTCTATTTTCAAAGTGAAGAACCCTATCTTGCTGAAAGTTGTGAGAAGGGATGTTTTCAGTTCACCTTACGACTGATGAAGGTAAAACTTCAGAAGGCTTCACGGTTGTTGTTTTTAGACATGAAACCGGCCGAGAATTACAACACTGGCGAGTAACCAAGAAGGGTTTGTCGTTGTGGTTTCATTTATTTCATGACTATCTGGCGGAGGCGCGCTATTGTAGTGGTTAGCGCGTCGGACTTTCGATCAGACGATCGGTGGTTCGAGGCTAGGTTGGTGTGTTGTTTCCTTTAATTGACAAGAACTTTGCTCCACACTGTCTCTTTGCACCCAGGTGTGTAAATGGGTACTGGCGGCATGCTGCTGTGGAACCCTGCGGTGGACTAGCATCCTTCCAGTCCAGGGGGAGGTAGCAATACTCCTAGTTGCTTCATGCTACCGAAACCGGGTTAGGCTCCGGCCGTGTGGGCCACTCAGGCTCGTAGTGTGACTTCACCTGGTGGAGATATAGCAGATAATCCGGCGAGCTCCGGATCTGCCCAGAGGATTATGCAGTCCAATGACTGTCAGGTTTGTTCAATGTCTTCATGCCATAACAAGCTCTTTAGTAGTCGTTTTACAGCGGTACTCTTGGGCTTAGCCGTATTTTATTTTCATCATTGTAATGAGATCTTTGAAGGTAATGAATTCAAACAAAAACCTTTAAAGTTTTTATGACAAAGGTGTTCCAAAACTGCTGAGTGATTTCTAGATTGGCTCAAATCCAAACCCATTGGATTAGAGGTGCCGCGCAACCTGCAGAAGGTGCCGCACAACCTGCTGCTATTCAAACCTTCTTATTTCTGGCCCTCTTCCCCCATGGTTTGGCGGCAACCACACAGACAGATCCCAAAGAATCGCCGTAGAAGTTGTCTTCTCCGAATGGCTTGATCCCCGTTACGTCAGAAGTACCTCAAGGCTCAATAGTCGGGCCGCTACTGTTCCTTGCATATGTAAATGAATCAAATCAATCAAACTCCGCAATTGTTCTCTACGCTGGTGAGTCCAAAGTATACCGGCCTATAGATCGCTCTGATACAATCAGTCTAATTCAGAGGGATCTCGACTGCGTATATAAATGGAGCAAAGACTGGGAAATGGAAGTCAACACAAATGAATGCAAGGTCCTCTAAAAAGGAAGACCTCTCTGACAGTAAACAGATCCTATAGCCTGGACAGGCCGACGCTTTAAAGTGTCTCTTCCTGACCTAGGAATCACCGTATCCAGTGAACTTTCCTGATTCAGACAGGTTGAACAGACAGTCCTGATTATAAGGCGTTCAACAGTTCAGCTGGTTCAGCTCGACCTAATAATTACGATTTCCTAAAGTAGTCCTCATTGTGTCTCAACATATAAGATTATAACTATTCTGATCGAAGTTGTGCAATTTATACAAAGATTAGAACCTGCATAGGTAGTTACTGATATCCGTCGTTATAAGACCATGTTTAGATTTAAAATATAATGATAGGTCCGACATCTCTCTGCGAAATTCCAACGGAAGGAACTTAGTCTCCATAAGTACTTCGGTATATGACATGCTCAGCCGGATAGTTTAGTATGAACTTTTTTTGCGCTGATCATTTTCAAATTAGGGCTCTTAATTTTTTTCTCAATTTCTTCCTCAGTAATTACTTAATTATTACTTGTATTCTTAACCTTATACCCATTTGATATATAAATGCATATTGAGGTTCTAATTTTTTTTATCTTGTTGAGGTGGGTATCTCTCGTCACTTTCGTCTCGTCTCTTTTTATTTGTATTTATTTAGTATGTGGTGAATATTCATTAAACTCATTAATTAAACTGCAGAAGGCGGCCTAGGCAAGTGGCCTGGTCCGGTCTAACTTGTCTTAGAATTTACATGACATAAAGAAAACTGGATCGGATGGAAATGGTTTAAAACTAATTAAAAAAGGCCATGTCTTCACTACAATACTGAAACAAACTGTTGGAACTCGACCCAGTTTCCCTTTATTTAAAGCGATTAGTTGTTAAGCGATGCCATGGCTACCCATATGGGTAGACAGAAGCAACGTGGATCAACAATCTGGCACAGGGGCCAGATTCATTAAGTTAAGATGTATCCTAAGTATTGTTTGTTAGCAGTGCGCCTTAAGGATGGTACCTACTAATACCGAAGTATTTTTGTGGTGCTTATTACTATGCGGGAAAAACAGATCTTAGCAAGGCCTCTTGGAATCCAAAAAAAAAATTAGGGGTAACCACGCATTTTTCAGAGATAATTAAGCAATAATATCTTTAAAAAGCGCCAAAATGTGAAGCAATGTATGGGATTTTTCCCCTAAATTGAAGCTTAATTATCTCTGAAAAATGCATGGTTACCCCTAATTTTCTTTTGAGGTACCAAAAGCACTTGCTAAGTTCTGCTTTCTCCGTATATTTTAAACCGCACAAAATTAACCCTGTATTAGTAGGCAGCACCCATAGGAAACCCGAGTATCTCGAGATGCGCAGAACGTATGCGCAGCAACAATAGTAGGCACCGTCCTTAAAGGTAGTAACGATTCGGAAGTTTTCGACCAATAATAACATCAAAACAATAACAACAACGACGACAATGATAATGACAACTATAAAGATAATGGCAACTGGTGACGACAATAACAGTGAGGATAGCGATAACGATAAAAATGATAATGACATGATGACAACCAAGAGTAAATAACTCTTGTAACAACCCAAAAACCAAAGCCGACCGTTCTTACTACCCCTGGGGATCTTTGCTTGCTAGTTAGAGTTGTACCGAGCCGTTGACATTTACTAATTTAAATCTCACTTGATTTGCAACAACGTGCCGCCCTCAAACTGTGAAGGGCCCAAAACTTCCACTGTATTCAGTCTCAAAACATTCCCCTTCCTGCTCATGTAAGTTTGGCACCCAAGTGCGAGCCACCCACCTGCACTTAACTCTGCCCCTAGGCTATGTCAGCATTAGCCAATCCATCATTAAGAACATGCATCGGAATGGAGGATGTCGCCAAAACTTTCCTCCAGAGTCACTCCAGCCTAGGAAAGGAACCAAATTCAACTGAGTTTAAAGTGTCAAAACCCTCCCCTCCACACCCCCTTGCTTTTGACACAGAACTGTGAGCCTTAACCGGTAGTTAGGCCTTTTCCTGGGCTAGGTGACTGGGAAGTGCTTGACGGAACGCCCCCTCAAGTTACAACCAGCAGACAGACATGAAGGCAGGGCGCCTGATCGGATCTAGCAGTGACGTTTTTGCAAACTCAGACATATATAGCGTCCGGGTGGCCAATACTTATTTATGTTAAATAATTCAAGTGTGAGCGCATTACAAAAAAAAAAAAATGCACGCTGAAAACCGTTGACGATACTGCTGGAATTAGAAAATATCATATGAAACAAACTATTGCTGGAATAAGAAAATAACGTCTGAAACAGTTGAAACTGTTGCTGGAGTTAATAGCTGTACATGTCCTTGTGAAAAAACTGAACCTATTGCTGGAATAAGAAAATATCGTATAAAACAGTTGAACCTTTCACTGAAATTATAATATATCGTAAAAACCGTTGACGATACTGCTTGAATTAGAAACTATCATTTGAAACAGTTGAAGTTATTGCTGGAATAAGAAAATATCGTCTGAAACAGTCGCTGGGGTTAATAAATATCCTGTGAAAAAATTGACCCTATTGCTGGAATAAGAAAATACCGTGTAAAAAGTTTGAACCCTTATAAGCAAGACACATACAGAACAAAAGGAGGAGAGTCTTAAAGTGAACTCCAAAAATCTTACTCAGTTAATAGCTACAATAAGTAGGTAAGTTCACGCTCCGGAATCTCTCAATCGACTTACGGGTGTTTTTGTCCAAACACTACACTAAAATTAACGTATACAATTCACTGCCAAAGTTTGTCGCTATATATTTATTATTACTAAGAAGATAACACACAAACGAGTGGGTCTGTCTTTGCATGTGGCCATGGATTGAGCCAATTGCCAAGGATAATGACCTCTTTAAGATCAGTCTCTTATACGGCGACCACCTTCCTGTAGACGTGACATTGTTGGTGCTCACACACGGGAAATAAAACTTCAGAAAATAGTAAATATGGGGTGATAGTATCCACGCGAACGATATTTACTTTTTTTTAATAACAAACTGAGAAGGCAAAACCACGTATTATACTTTCTAAAGCTATTTTCTTATAGCCTGGTCCGGGAGAACGCGCGCAGCTACCAATCTATATATAGGTATAGTAATAATTATATCTTAAGATGATTCATGCTACAGAAACCGAGAAGGCTGCAGCCTTGTTAAAGTGGCCTGTAGCTCGAGTATGATTATTCACTGTAAACTCAAAAGATCTACTAATTGTTTTTTCGCCCAGAACTGATTCGACCGCTATATCCCGCTCTGCATGGTAGTCAATTGTAATATCGGGCAAAAATAACAAATATATTTCAGTTATTCTAGCCTTTGTTGTTCATTCTATCAAGCTCGTCACCTCCGCCCTTGGGATCAGTCTGCCGTCAATATTTTGTAGTCAGTTGTACCCTGGGCCCGGTTGTTCGAAAGCCGCTTAACGTTAATCCACGATTAAAAGTTAATCGAGGTTTTCATCTAGCTAGTTAAAGATAATTTTAAAGGCTCATGTTAAGCTAATGGTAAAGGAAAGTCTGAGGCAAAACTTAGGGACAAAAATCTTTTGGACGAATCCTTATGGATTAGTAAACAAACTCGAATCAAAGTTCACGTTAACCCAGGATTAGCTTAATCGGGCTTTGAACAACTGGCCCCAGTAGTTTATCTTTATTATAACGATTTTTGCCCCAACGAAACATGCCATTACGAGGGCCGAAATGGTTCGCAAAACAGTACTGTATTCTACTCGCAGAAACAGCCTCAATTTGAAAGGGCTAAAAGGAATCTCGAGGGAACTCTCCCCACTATGCTTTTAGCCGAGCTCTCGATGACGGTTTACCGGTACCCATTTATATACCTGAATTAAAGTAGACAGCCATGAGGAAGCTGAAAGAGCTGATCAGATTGCCACAATAAAGTGATAAGGCTGTGCGCATACGTGAGTTACTGACCATACCACGGAGCTGTGTAGTGTGACCATTGCTTTCAGACGGTTTCAGATTATCATGATCAGATTGCCATCACCCCAAGACCACTGGCATTGAGAGATCACGTGATATAGTTTTTCTTAAAATGAAAGTTGTGATATTTTCACATTTAAAAATGAGTAGGGGTTATGTTCGAAATATATCAATAGGATTTCCACTTCGAAAATTTGCATTTATGTAGAAATATTGCTTGCTTTCTATCAGATCACGTGACCAGATTTTATTTTATTCATTTTAAAAAAAATGCATGAGTAAAATCTTTTCAAAATCAAATTTTGCAAACAAACATCAAAGGATTGTTTGAAAAATGAAAAAAACATTTGAGCATAATTGAGCAACCTTGGTAAAATAACATTAAGTTGGAGTTTTGGCGGGCATGTTGGAGGATGTATATGGAACGGTCGTGCCCTCCAACATGGCGGCTATTCAAAGCCTTACAACTTGAACTGCCATGAAATCTCTCCCTTTGACGATTTTGCCTTCAAATTTGGCATCTACAATAATTTTTTAAGTGTTTCCCCTTCTGTTTCTAGTATCATCACTCTTTCAACCAATCATTTTGGGGGGGCATCTGGGTCACGCAATTTCTTTAGTGCAAGGGTCCTATTAAACTAAATGGAAGCCATTTGCACATGGCCATACAAATTGTCGCATCCTCATTCATTATAAATCATCCTCTCTTGCCTACCCATATTGGAGAAACATTGTTCAAGTCGACAAACTTGCAAAAATGAACGAGGCTAATCTGCTAAAGGTTTTACCATCATGGTTCTTTAACAAATTTGCGTCAGTAAGGCATTATATCGGCAAATGAAACTCAGGCTATTATGCAGACAGATTGACGGGGATGGTTTCTAAAGAAACTGTGGTGCTACGTCGTGCGTGCGGATTGATAACAAATGTTTGGCAGTGTTAAAAACTGGGTTGATATGGTAAATTTGGCCACCGCAAAGAACTTTCGTTTCTCTTTACGGTGGCCAATTTACCTTTAGGTGATGAAATCAAACATTCTATTTATGCAAACTTGTTACCAAAATTTTAGCCAAGATCCAAAGGATAAAGTTTGACTCCCTGGTGAGGGTAGGGGGTCTCCCATATAAAAATCACGGTCGTGATCATCCAAATTTTTGAAAAACAACGTACATAAATCTCTGAAGAAATATCATCTCAACGTAAAAGATATTAACATCTCGTTTTGTTGGCATGGCTGAAATTCATTTTTAGCCTTGAGGGAAACCAAATCAGTTGACTGACGAATAGTTCCTTTTTATTTTCGGCTCAGCAACCTAAAGTACTGCTTTTACTCGAGTGGTGGTCGTTTCAGACTTTTACACCCCAAGGGTACCAATCCACCAAATTTTGCTCCCTGTGAGGTACGACCATCAACGGTCTTCATTTTTTGTACGGAATCCAGTTGACTTCAGTTTGTGGTCAGAGATTTAAGCCATTATCCATTCAGCAAAATTCGATTCACTGAGGCAACCAATCAGATGCTCCTTTCCATCGTGTACTAGTTCAGAAATATAATTACGTAATAATGTAAAAACAAGTTTTGTGTTTCGTTATCAACAACTATACCGTTTCCCCCGAAAGTCAAACATTTTGTTTGTGTGAATGAATTTCCAACGCGAAGCCACTGAATCAAATGAAAGCCAATGCGTCCACGTTCCTTCCTAGGGCGCTGTTCAATCTTTATTGGGTTGTAAATTTGCACTTGGAAGCCTTAGCAAGAATTAAAAGGTCTGGCGGATTGCCGTAATTTTATTCGGTGCGGTGCAAATCGTATGTCTGGGATAAGACCAACAGACCGCGGATTAAAAATGAACGTGCACTTGTGCATACAACAAAAATTGCTGGTGGTTTTGAAAGCTCTTTTAGTTATATAAAATCGCCATCTTGTTTTCAAAGCACCTCAGTGTTTGTTGACTGAGGCTTTCGTTCCCTCCTTGTTTTAAGAGGTAAGTAAATGCCAAGTTTCAAAGGCTTTCTTGCTCCTTATTAAGGAATTAAATAGCGATGTTTTGTGTCACTAGCATGATTTACAGCCTTATCAACCAAACATTTACTCACTTTCAAATCGCTGTCGGTAAACACAGACGCATAGCTATATCGCTTTGAAGATCAATTTACCGGGATTCGGCTTGTCAAATGATAACTCAATAAATTTTGGATTTTCTAATAAAAAGTTTCGCTTTCTAAGATTTTCATACCCTTGTTGATGTAGGGTCTCTATCTGGAGGGAAAAAGACGTCATTAAATTAATACAAATGCTCTGTCAGGCGTGACGCAAATTCGTTACTGTTAATTTAAGCGGAACACGTTGAGTTTGACGTCACTGTTTTGAGGCGGTAGATAAATTGAAAGCTTTTTCTGTGTCTTAAAAAGTAATGCTTCCGTTAATATCTTTGCATTTTAGTTCTTGCGAACTAGAAATTTATGGAATCCGCCAAACGGTAGCTCTCTTTCTTAGAAGTTCAAGAGTTAAGTGCATTAAATTTTTAATGCACTTGAAACTTTCATTAAATTTCTTTATTATTGCCCGTTAATCCGTTAAACTGGAATCATTTCCGGAAGCATTGTGCTCTCCGACAAGTGCTTATCTAATTGAAGCCAATTTTACATTCATCGTGCGCGATATTTAAGTTCAAAGAACTAGACAGTACTGTAAACATGCCTATTTTCTTCCAGGGGGCTAATCTACAGACTAATAACCACGTAATAAACTAAAACGTGTTTAGTTTCACGAAACGGTTTTTGTTATTGAAAATAAGCGACAGAAAATTAAATTCATGTCTTGCCCTCGTTAGAGCTTGCAGTTGTTCATGTTACCGTCACTAGGACCTTACAAGAGAATAAAACTCCTTTAATCCTTATATCTCCGAAGAGTAACAGGAAAAAAATTATAGACTGAATGCCTCGTAAATTCAAAACAAATAAACGAGGTAACGCACTTCTCATAGCTATCCACACACTCAAAAGTTCAAGACTGGCCGGCATTAGATGAATCAGGGCTTAATTCTGAGAGTATGTATAAGCAATGGCTCCAAACAAAAATTTGAAATCATAATTAGCGAAAGTAAAAAATATTTTCAGTTTGACTAGGTCTATTGAAGTTTCACCTTTTTCTCGGCATCTAACATTTTTTTGTTCTTTTGCTCGTAAGTATCCGTTTATTATCACTAAACCATTCTTCTGTTTCTACAACTGCCATTCATTAAGGCGTGAAAAAACAATCCAGCTTTAATCTCCTTTTGCTTATTCGTACGTTAACCTCTAGCTTTGATTAAGCTTTCAGCACAATGCAGCATAAAGCATTCACTTCTTTCTGCTATTTTTGTCGACTTTTGCTCCTGCTTTTCAGTTAAACAAGACACAACGTAAGCTTTGTCTTTTCCTCCACAATCAACCAAAGAATAAGTAAACTTAACTGAAAAATATATATACAGAGAGATAAGTATACGGTGAAAGTTCTCTTCACGATCAAGCTCGGAATTTCATGAGCATTGACTTATACTGACTTGATTATAGTTACAAGAATTCAAATGCGCGTTTGTTCACAAGAATATCTTTGATCCTCAGTCACAACCTCCAAACATATTTTGCCTTTCTATCTTCAGTCCATGCAGCAATGATAAAATAGATGTTTAATAAGCGAAATAGATATTCTCTGAAAACGAACTTTCACTTAAAACAGTGATAAAACTATGAAAAGAATCCCACAAGGCCAACGAAAAGTTAAATAAACAAATGTCGGTGACCTTTCTAGTGTTAAGCCTTTTCTATGCTATCGCGGCAGCGTTGGACTAACCAAGAAAACCACCACAACTTGACGGAGGAAGCGGCCCCACTCACTCTGAGTTCCCCGCCACCTGCGCGCATTTCCTGATAGGTGAGCGTACGTGTCTCGCTTCCTACTCTTGTTTTCTATTCACTGAAACCCTATAATCCAATCGATGCTTCTGTATGAAACGAAAGACACACACGAGGTTGTATTCTTTAAACAACAAAAAAGCAATTTATTGCGAAAACAGTTGCATGTGGCGAATCGGACTGTGCCTTCCGGTATCGCCACAGTTGATAACTGCTTCGCTTTCTTTTGTGACCTATTGATTGCAGAAACTCGTTTAATTCAATTGCACTCCAGTCTTGTACAAAAAGATTTCACAAGCGTTCCTTTTGTTTAAATGAGACAGTTGAACAAGAACAGAAGAACCAAGCTCGCAGCGACGCCGTATTTACTCGTTTTCTCTTTTTGACGGTTTTTTACACCTCTGGTTTTAATCTTGAACCGTCTCCAATCTGATACCTCAGTATCATATACGAAGAAGCTTAAGGCTTCACATTTATGCGCCTTGACTCTTTAAATGGGAGTCAATTTACTGCAATATCAGATGCTTTTCTAAGGGGCTGCCACATTTCTTAACTTTCTCCAGTTTTTTTATCCATTTCCTAGAAGTCTATGTTGTCTACCTTAAACTTCAGTTTCGTGTTGAAAGAAAACTCCATATTGTTAAAATAAGCATGCTATTCAAGATCACTCGAACTTCGGTTTAAAGAAGCACACGATAGTTGATGTAAATGATAGATACATTTATTCAGTCAGTGACACAGGCATACTCGGAAATGAAAAGAAACTGAGTTCTCCCACTGAAGAGTCGAACATATGACCTACAAGAGACTCGTGGGAGCTAGACCATTAAACTGGGTTCATGTGACAAACATCCTGCAGACTGCTAAGGATTTGAATGTCGATCGATGTATTTTTTTCATCTATCATAATTTATATGACTTGATTTGATTCCTATGCTCAACCTTTTTTGATACTGAACTGCGTCGGTTTTTGAACAAATTTATGTTCAAATCTTGCATAAAAAGGAGGCTTCGCCAAGTCTCATTAACGCAGTTTATTGTAAGGTCGAGTGAAAAAGATACAGCTCGGAAGCACTTGCTGTGGTCATTCAGTATTGCATCCTTGCTCAGACGTTTCCACTGTCAAGACTCAGGTTCCAAAACCAGTCCTGAGATCATTTTGTGGCGTTTTACAGGGATTTTTGAGTAAGTTAATTCAGTTTAATCTGTTCAGAAGCTTTAGCCGAACATTTAAGTTGCAGAAAGTTTTAGGGAACGGAATCTCATTTACCGAATTATCGAGCTGCCGTTAGCTTACAATGCTAGCTGACCCTTTTTCTTTAACGGCAACGAAAGGAATTAGATTTCCAGTGTCATGACGAAATAATGAGGACAATGAGCTGTCATTTTGTTAAAAAAACTTGAGATTTTCTCCAGTAACAACTAAATGAGTTCTGAGGTGATTAAGGCCCTCCAAACAGATAACATGTACGTTTATTCTGGCAAAGCAATTTCGTTTCGTTTCAGCTAAACCAGATTTACGTTTTTAAAATAATTGCGAGCAATGAAAAAATGAGAGTATGAATATCTCACAGTCATATTTTCATCCGTGTTAGGCAGAAATCAGTAAAAACAAGCAAGGACGGACCCGATGAAATATCAGCCCTGATTATAATTTTAAAGCTTGTATTGGGATGGAAAATTTTAAGTTTCCACAGGCAAATAAGTAGATCCAGAAAACATTACGTTGGCAAAGTATTTCTTTATGTTTTAGCAGAATATTAAAAGAAGTTTTCAACAGTTACCCTAGTGAATCTGGCTACAAGTGTCGAGAGGAAAGTTCAAATCTGCACATTTAAATTTTTCGCCGATTTCTGTGCATTCGTGACTCGGTCTCAAAGCATGTAGCATGTGCTCAACTCGGTTTTGTACTTGCCGACGCCGTGGGCAAATTAACAAAAGCCCGTGAAAACATAATGTTCTGTTCAAAGTTAATTTATTCAGCTAAACGAGCAAATAACAGTTTACAATTCATGCAATTTACTTTGTTCAGTTTAAAGCCCAAAACTCTTATTTTCGGCATCATCTTTAAATTTTATGAGTGCTATAAACACTTGTATTAAATCAGCACTGCTTAACTCCCTACCAGTTATAACAAAACTGTACATTAAAAAGTGTTATAATGAAATCTTTGTTCGGCAAAATAGGAATCACTTCCTGCAAAAACGTCACACGATTCGAAAACAACAGACTGCTTTACCGACACGATGCTAAACGCCACGCGTAACTATTCAACTTTCAATGACTGCGACGTCCTGGGCGGCCATTAACCGTGTGAAGATTATATTAATAAATTCTTTTATTAAACTTCTATTACCTCCTTCTGGTGTAATCTAATAACAATGAAGCTATTTTAAACGGATTTCCATTGGTTTGTAATCACTTGTTATGAATCGACCACCTTACCACGACAATCGGCTGACGCCCGGTTGCCACAGTTACTAAAACGAAGACGCTGATAAAAATCACAAAGACGTACGGCGTTACGAGAAATACGTGATCAGGGTATAATTCGATGTTCTTAATGCCAGGCGGGGGGCAGATAACGTAACTTCAAGTATTTCCGATTAGTTTGAAAAGACGTTTAAAGTGAGGATTGGTCGAGTCTACAGCTTGCACCATTATAGCAAGACATCGTTGTCTCACATTTTACCCCAAGGCGCCTATATTCGTGCGATTTAAAAATTACCTTGCTCTAAGGAGTAGAAAATCTTGTTTGAGCCTCTAACTACTCAAAGACAAGTGGTAATTTAACCATAATTAGATTATTTGTTTGCTTCCTAAAAGACCTCCAAATTTTAGCATGACGTCAGGTTAGGTGCGTGACCGGGGTTAATAAGGAAACAAGCTAATCCTCCGGCGGTTATATGAAAATCTTTTTGCTGACACAATAAAATATGCTAATCAGCTATTTGCTCTTGCAGGATGTGGTTTGATCGATCGGCACAGAACAGTGAAAGGAATCCATTGTTCAGATAAAACGATTTATGTTTCCGCAGAAGGGAATCATTTTCCTAAAACTCTTAAACAACACTTTTGCGATTACAAACGATTAAAACCTGCCGCACAACCATAGCGAGAAACGTTTAAATATCACTTAACGGCTCAAGATAAAAAAGAAAATTCATATGGAATCTTGTTTGAGTTCGCTGTTTGTCCTTTCTCCCTTCTTTTGACTAAAATCGCGCATCTTGTTGAACTAGGAATTAACATAACTCGTTGCTCCTTCAGGCGTTTAGCCGGCGTTAAATTAAATCTTCGTGTTGGCATTCAAAGCCACTCCACCTGATCGCATAAATTAAAGTCTCAATAACTCATGCGATTAAGCCACGACGTATTATAGACAGTGACGGAATTACAGCGTTACTTTCCGCACGTTCTTTTCGGCCGGCGAATTGTAACCACAGAAATCAAAAGAAGAAATGTCAACGACGTTGCCATCTCTCCAGTCATGCCGCCTTCATCTTGTACGACATTTCCTGACAACACTGTTATTATGTTATCATTAGGCCACTCCCAGTCAGTTATGGTTTAAATTCAGAAGCACTGGCCCGCGCATTACTCTACCAGTCTATTAACACGCTGAAAACGAGGAGCTAGACAAAGTGACAGTTTCGTACTTTTGACATCTTCGGTTTGGCATTTCAAGTTGATTATTCAAGGTAATTAAGGTAGCTTTTACAATGTTATATATATTGCCCACTGAACTTATGAACTCAATCGAAGTGTTTGCTTTGTTTAATTTACAAGTGCTTCTAAGAATCATTCACTGAGATCATTGGTCTCATAACTTGAGAGGTTCACTTTTCTGACAAACGAGTGTATCGACGAAGAAGGACCGCTCCAGTTTTAGCGAGCCTCCAAATTTGCTTTCCGCCTCTTATCTGTTATAAACGTGTGATTAGAAGGCCTTCGTATCCGACAGCTTTGAGCACTGTTTCCAAGTATTTACCGCGGACATTGCACCTTCTAAGATAATGCTGGGCCTTTATTATCAATGCGCATGGTCATTGGCTTGTATAACAAAGTTCTCAGACCAAAATAAATGTAATACGTCTCCACCTCACAATTAGGAAGTTGTTTAGCTCATTTCATAAGGTGACAATGAAATTGTCACTCCCACAAAATTTCACCGACATCGCATTGGAATAAATGCAATACATTCACGCTAAGAGGATTATTAAACTTCTCAACACATTCACGAATCAACATTCTTTTCAACTAGAATCATCCAGCGTGACTATATCGCGGTAAAGCGTATATCAGTTTTGCTTCATGCTTTGAACAATTCACTTTCAGAAATCTCTGGAGTTAAGCCATGGATCGCCATCCATTCTCTATTGAAAACATCCTGAAAGACACACGCGGTGCGGGTAGCATCCTGAAAATAGCACCGACTTCCGAGGCACTAGCATTGGCTGAGAGAATGGCAGGTAAGATTGCATTGCCTTTCAGTTGTAATGCCACTAACACGGTGAACCTGTATTAAGAAACTTCGAGACTCCTGTTAATTACATTCTCCTTACGACGAAGCAGGGAACCGCCTTTGTTTTAAGACGTTAACTAGGAATCCGTTTAACTCTCATCACTGTCAACATAATTATACCAAAAAATGTTCCTCTTCAGAAACCGACGATTCTATTGTCTGACAACAGTCAATAGGGTCTCTAATCAACAGTACCGAGAATAAAAACTCTTCTTGTATGCCAAGACGTTTGTGAATGTTCAAATAAAGTTTTAGTAATTCGTTTCCAACTGAAACAAAGCAGCCGGAACTATTCTTCAATTAAAGCAGAATGGAGTTCCACCTTGAAAGAAAAACGACGTAAGGCACTCCATTCCTCAGTTTAAGGAAAGTAAAATTCGGTTAGTGATTTAATTCAACTGAGGGAGGGTCATTTTCAACGTTTCTTTAAGTCGTTGGCCATGACTGCTGTAAAATCAAAGAAACAGGCGCGTACCGTGGTCGTAAACTGAGAAATTTGCTGGTTAAAAAATATAGTTATCCGTGGGGAAAAATTTTGCAGCAAAGGAATCCTTTGCATTGTGCCAAAAATTTGATTTGGATTCCGTGACGAATGAAGTAAAATAGGAAACTTTGTTAGTAAGCTCATAATCCATGTGGTTGTATCAGTAATTCAACCAAATCTCTTGCGGCTACGATATGAGTTTACATTGGAGGGTTTCGTAATTACAGCCTCTATAAGATCGATCAAACAGTAAAGTAAAATCTGGTACGCTTTCTTATCTGCATCTCAGCATGTCCGTAAACGTTAAATTTAAAATCTAAGCCTTCTACTTTATTGACTAGAAAACAAAAATCGCGTTCGTGATCACGCCTTTTCAAATCTAATTTCCGCAATCATTTATACATAAGTCGGTTTAAAACCCCGTGTTCTCCATGGAAAGAATTCCTTTGTTTTGAAACCCACCCGGTGAAGCGGTGCGGATCCAATGAAGAGAGGAAAGAGAAACAAACTGTGTACCCCTGACAAAGGATACTTCCGTTAGTTCATAAACATTTGAGCGGAAATGCTCATTGTATGAGCGGTATCCTGAAACAAGACTTAATCTTCTAAGTCTTACCGCACGTAGCCAACCATACGTTGGTGTGAACGACTACTTGGTTAATCGACGTACACGACGCAATAAAGTATGTTGTTTCTCCCAATGGTTGCCAGCATTATGTGAGTGAAACGCCTTCCGTTTTATGATGAACCGTAATGAAGTTCCGTAGTCTAACAATTCTATGGTGTTGCAGTCCCTCATTTGTTCCTGATTAAAAAGACAATAGACCTATAAACTTTCTAATTCTAATTTTGTATCCGACTAATACTTTCTTTTTGAAACTTTGAAGTTGCGTAAAGAACGTGAAAGGTCTCCCACGTACTTTAAAAATAATCATAAGATGTTAGTACTTCTCAGTGACACTATCCGTAGTTAATTACAGTTGTAGAGTATGCGGCAATGAACGGCTGATTTCGCAACTTAAGGTAATGATTTCTGGGTTTCTTTATTAGACAACAATCAAGCTGAGAAAGTAAAAAAGGAGGAAGCTTTCATTTCATATCTGAATGCTACTAGCCCGCCAACTGACAGGGCGTCGCCCACAGTGCCAGCAAACGAAGCGAGGCTAAAACCGCAATTTTCTTTAGCACTAATCCTTCAAAAGTCCTATTAATCACGAACTAGAATTTCTCTTTGTTCTCTGGTTACTATGCCTAATTGAAAATGTCAGTTGTGACAATCTCATAAAGTTGCGATTCTCTATGTTTACGTTCGCTAGGTGCTTGGTGAGTCAACACAAGAACAGTTAATCAGATTTATTAGCACCCTCTGTCAGTCTCGTGGAAGCAATGATTACAATTCTAGGCATTCCCAGGTGCTGAGGTTTACACAGCGCCTAAGCTTTGATGAAATATCTTAAATTAGTTGTGTTCTTTGTGAAGGAGGTTACTCTCTTTATTTTGATCTCATACATTGTCTGACAGCTTACCAGTGTGTTGGCAAATAGGACAAAGTGCAATTTCTTAATTGCATTGGCGTATAGTCTCATCTGGAAGAGAAACACCCTTAACGCTAAGAGGTTATTCTTTGTTAATCAGTATTAACTGGTATGAAAAACTCACATTAAGTGTTTCAATCAACGGTTATGGTACAATGAAGGGCGTTAACGTGTAGTTGTCTAGTTTCCCTTCACGTTTTCCTGTGACTTGAATGCAGCAAATTTCCGTTACCATTCTTTCTCGTTCAGTTTTCAAAAGAAAACTACCTTTGACCTTGAGTCTCTAACCCAAAACTTTGTTGTTGGTTTCATGGGGGTATGGAGAAAAATACCTGACGCTTTTGCATTAGCTCTTGATTATTATGAATCAGTCACTGATTTTCTAGCGGTGAAGTTTCTTAGAGAACGCCGGAAATTACACCCAAACAGTAACAAAAGGGAAGGGATGATGAATAATAGCTGTCACATCACAAGCCATCCGACTTCGAACAGAAGACCGAAAGAAAAATTGTATAAACAAGTGAGTAGAATTCATCTCTCTGGAACAATGCTAAGCATAAAGCTCAGCTTGGCTTAATGAGGTTCAGTTGTACAAAGCAACCAAAAAGTAACACATGCAACGGGTACCGAACTGTTGCGTCAGTGTATAGTTTTCGTTCTCTAAATCAATATAGAACTGATTTATTGTTCCGTGTGCTCTGTGTGTGAAAAATGTGCTGACATAAATTGCCTTCACAAGTTTTCGTTTCAAAGACGTGTTATCAAAAATAGCCTACGAGAGTCTCAGAAGTCCATTAGACAGGAGGCGTCTAGTGGGGAATCAGACGTTAGATCTCACCGCGATGGATGGACTACGACGACCTAGCAGCGTGTTTTCGTCCAAGGACAACCAAGAGAGAAATGAAAGACGCAAGAGCAAACAGCATCTAATTTTTCTTTACAATACCAATACTTGAACAGCCACACAGGACACGAGAATAATGAGAATTATCAAAGATATAAAGGACAGCGAGGAAAAGCGGCATGTTAATGATGATTTTGAGTATTATAGCCTTGAGCGAGCACTTGAATGCTTCGCTTGTCACTATACCAGAGCAAACAGGGACGTTGCAAAGCAATACATCTTATTTATTAATTACAAAGTTTGCAATTGCTCTGTCAAAAGATAGGGACCAGGTACAGCTCGAATACTTGTTAGAGAAATTTGCGACGTGGTCTGTATGTTTGAATAGAGCTGTATGGCGCTGTCGGAAGTGGTAGTCGTACGTTTAGCCCTTTGTTGTCGTTTCGTGATGCTCAGTGTCACATCAGCTCATTTATCTTCAGTCGCCTTGCTTTGATATCTCCATTTCTCAGGCCGTACAAGTGCGTTTTAACCATTTATATAGGGGTCAACCGGGGGTCTTTAAGCGTATTCCCCAGGATGCTCGATGCCAAATTGTCTCATTCATTTCCACTTTTTTCAGTCGGTAAAAGTAAATTTTAACCACACTCACCTATTGTGAGTTTTCAAGGTAGTTTCCTACGGGTATCATCGACATATTAATACAGGGGTCAGTTGGGGGACTTTTACCATATTCCCTGGAGGTATTTTTGATCTATTCCCAGGGTACTTTTTTTCACTATTCTCGCTGTCAATCCAATTCCAAGATTATATTTGAGTGAGTTTGGTCAGTCTTTCTTCTGAGCATTCGAGAAAAATTCAATGAACAGACTGGAGACAGTGCCATTGAAGGCTCATGTCTGATGGTTTTTTTCACTCTCTCTCTCTTGTTTTTAAAATGCAAACATTCCGTGCTCACGTGTCCTCCTGTCTTACGCTGCCATCTTTTATCTGCAGACATCATCCTGAAGGTCAGCTGCATGGAGGGAAGGAAGATTCGACGAACAAGAACCACATTCAACCAGTTTCAGTTGGAGACACTTGAGAGAACATTTGCTAGGACGCATTACCCTGATCTGATGCTACGCGAGCAGCTGGCTGCCTACACCAGTTTGCCTGAATCACGAATCCAGGTCAGTTTGCCATAGAGAAACCGTCCGCTATAAGCCCCTTAAGCTAAACGTCAGAAAATCTGGGGGAAAAAATTTGGCAGTGAATCACGTCTTTTACCATAAAATATAATACAAACTGGTCGTGAAAGGTTAATTCTTTCGCAAACAATCTAAGTGAATAATGTGTTGCATTCAGTTTGTTCTACTTGTAAAACGTCTGCTTCCACAACCAATTACCACTGAAAATCGGGTGCATGTCGTTTTAAGTGGAAAGTCCTGGGCTGCATGAAAAAGTCAAATGCTTAGTATGCGTCCATCTTGTAATTGTTGGAGAGTTCGATGAGGAGCCTCCCAAGGCCGAGTTCCTCTCTCCACCTCCACCAAGAAAAAAAAAAGAAAAGTGAAAAAAGAAAAGTTCGAAAAGAGTATTATAATGATGGTAATTTGGAGTTATTAAGAATTTACGCATGTGGAGCTTTTGTAGTGCTATCAGCATTGCTTCACAAAAAAGACCCAACGTAGAAACGTAACTGTAGTTTTGGCTTGTCGTATATTGTCTAATAAATTATGTCAGAATGGCTTGAGTGTTGCGTCTCATTTCAATCTTTGTCGCGCAGTCATGGATCAACTTAAAATATTTTCAGGTAACCACCTTTTTTTTTAAACAGCAATTCAATTATTTCATATAGGACTCCATGAAGGAAAAAGTTTAAATGGTACTAAAGTAATGAAAGTTGATCCATTTTAGGAAAGATCTCTCAAGGAACAACTTGCAACTGAATTCAGAGAACAGCGATATTCCGTTTGAATAATGTGAATAACGAGAACGTTATTCACATTTCGACAATTAAGTGAAGGCTCTTGAATCAAAATTATTTAGGGTACAAATACATTTCGACAATAAATTAAAAATTCTTGTTTTAGTTTAACCATGTTCATAAAAAGCAAGTATTTGTTAACTGTTTTGACGGGATTTGAGCAAATGCTATTTTTAGGGTCTTTGTGGGAGATACCGGCCAGAGTTCAGGTGTTTTGGTCCAAAAATAGCTTCATATCGCTTAAGTCGTTTTATTAGCGTCTAAGCGATAACAAAGGGATTTAAAGGATTAACATAATTAAGGAAAATTTACGAACGCACCGAATAATGGATATTAGTTTCTTCAACTTGAGGTAAAGAGCAACAGCCTATGAAGAATAAAATCAACATGGTTATCTTAAAAAAGATTACGATCACAATGGCAGTCTATCAATTGCGTATTGTCTCCCAGGGTAGTATAGAATTGCATTGAGAATGATTAATTTTCAAGTTAAATTAAATATACGAGTTGAAGCTGAAGGAGCGTAGACCAATTTGAAGGTGTGAACATCCTTAGCAACTCTGTTTACAGTAGCTGTAGCACTGCAAGTGGGCTTAAATGACAAGTTTGTTAATATGTTCAGTCTCCCCAATTTTTTTTTCCGTGGGCAACGGAGTACACATTGTCTCTCCCTAAGCTTCTGAGGTGATCAGGCCCAAAAGAATCTGTTTCCAGACCAGATTGCAATGCTAAAATCCCACCCACAAAAAAACATGTTTAGAAATATCAATTTCTCTCAATGCACAATTGAGGAAATAGTAACTGGACAGGAAATATTGGCTAGTTTAAAAATTTTGCCCGCTAAATTTAGACATGATATATACCTCTTTTTAAAAATTTTATATATATCACAGTGCACGTTTGAAAATTATATTGGTTGCGAAATCCTACATAATTAGTAAAGGTTGATTAGTGATATTCATTCGACCAAGCGAGTCACAATAAATCGGTTTAATTCTCCGACGATCTTAAAAATAAAAAGGTCTGGAATTTTGGTAATGAGAATATAGGAAATGATCACGACAGAAGCTCAAGACCTGTCATAGACGGAAATGTTGTAATAGGAAGAAAACTCTCCCAACTTCAAAGAAAGGGATAATTGCTCTCAACCATGGGCGTTTTCAAATGCGTGTAGGTCGCGAAGGTTGAAGCATATTTTATGCTAATTTACTTCCAAAATTGTGCACAATTTTCAGGTTTGGTTCAAGAATCGTCGCGCCAAGTACCGCAAACTGAAAGGATCCCAAGAAACTGAAGGCCGAGAGGCCGAGGAAAGGCACACGGAGACAAAGAGGACCGAAAGCAATGATGATGAAGCTGATCCAGCAAAAGCAGCAGCGGACGAGGATCCATCCCATCCACCGACAAAAAGACAAAGAACGGAAAGTGATTCGGAAGAGCGTATAACAATTCCTGCACCCTTCGCACCACTGAGCTCTGCGTACATTCCGCGGTCATTCCCGTTTGACCCGCGGCTATCTTCAGGTTATGGTGCCCCATATGTGCCTGACTGGGCGGTGTATTACGACGGTTTAAATTACCGCCCTTGTCCAATGACCATCCAGCAAATGCATTCAAGCATTGGAGTCATTCACTGACTTTGAAGGCCTTATCTTACAACATTGTAGATTAAATGCGCATGGTATTATAAATGTCAAATCCAAAGCAAACTAGAGGATACTGTAGAAGTGCATGCGTGTGTATTAGAATAGACATAGTCCCTCTAATCATCATGGAGCTGCAGATGAGACGAGCAAAAACGGAAAACAGTCCTGTCCTCATACCTCTTCTTTCCTACAAAATCTTGGGTCGGGTATAGTTCCATCTAGATCATTATTGGTTATTCAAAGTCTTTTCATCACCCTTAAATTAACTCTTTCCCGATTTTTTATTACGCAGGATGACAAAACTAAACTTAGCTTCGTACTTGCAAGAGGCAACGCCTTTCTTTAGGCCAACAAAGCAACCTCATTTTCTACTTTTGTAAGATTCTAAACGTCTTTTCAGACTCAGTTTCGGTCAAAATATACCCATTTTAGCTGAAAGCCATACTTTTTAGCGTATTGTATATGGTGTACAAACCCCTGAGTCCTCCAAGGAGGTGAGATAGGGGTCCTATCCCCACAGAAACAGGATTAGTTTCTCGCTTGTTGCATGGGTGATTCATAAGAGAGACTACTTGTGCATAGTATCAAAAAGGTGACCCGTATGCTAAGTAAATGAGAGTTTTATAGGGTTTAGACTATTAGTTTTCATATTAGAAACAATATATAACAATTCCTCATACTATTTCCCCATTCAATCTTCAACCGCTAAAAGAAGAAAGTTTCTCATAGAGTCTAGCTGTTTTATGCATTGGGCAGACCTAAGAAAAAGGGCGGCATGCACCAAGCCCAAACATTTAACCCAAATATGAGCTGTGACTAGAACAAATAACCGAAAGTAGCGCAACCAACTCCTTTCATGTGATACCACGGAATATTAACTACGAAGAATAGACCGTATTCGCTCCATGTGCTAATTACCCATTACAAAACACGTGATAATCTCAGGAGAATCGATCGTTTTTCTTTTTTTTTTTTGCAAGCAGAGAATGCTTCTTCAGGGTATGTTTGAGACTCAAACATACTCTAAAGAAGAAAGGCCGTGCCCTTCGTATACTTCCCTGATCGTGAAATCAACCTTGCTCCTTTTAGATTATTTGTTCTGCAATTTTTTAGCTAATTAGATCCTTCACTACAGTATCCGGTACTTTTATTTTGTCCCTGTGGTCCTTGCAAACACAGTTAATCACTGTTTTTTACTGAACAGTGTAAATATGACCAATTCCAAAAGAGACTACTCCCTAGAGTACCGTCACATGACTGTCATGGGGCAACAAAGCAACAAATTGAATAAGGTCTATTACATTCTTTAATACATACACTTAAAAACGCATTTGCATGCACGCTCTAGAGAGATACGAAAAAGTAAATTAATTGTAAATACGTTCAACTCAACCATTATGGCTTTAATTTATAACACTTATGTACAAGTTTAGACTAGTCTTTAAGGAGAAGCTGTCAATAGTTGTATTTCTTATTTATACATGTTTGTAATATATTAATCTATGCCAGCTTCAGTACCTTTTTCTAAAGTTTATAATATATGTACAATCGATTTTATAAACAACTAAAGAACTCGCTTGAAAGTTAACGTGATCAGAACTTTTCTTGTTGCAAATTTTTGTACCTTGTCTATTTTCTTCACGCTTCAAAACGTACATGTATAACTTTCAGTTACAGTGACTTTGAACTGTTCCCAGTATTTTTTCATTATCCCTAAAATAAGAAGATTTTACTGACTGTGATTTTGTTAGAGCTGGAACAGCTGTTATACCCCCTCCAATTCAGAAGTTAACAACGCCATTGACAGCTTTGTAGTACTCAACTGATCTATAAAACCGTACATATACTATAGGGAAAGCAAGTAGTTTTCAGTTAACAACAACAACAACAAATGCTGAGATGATCTAACTCCCTTGGGGGTGTGAGGCCTGTCTCTTTAACCCTTACTCTTCTCAGACTTGCATACCCATTTTCCGACCAAAACATGCTTTGTTAATAACCATGCATTTTTGGTACTGACGCCAGAACGGAAGCCTGCTAGAGCAGACGTCTTTTGCAGCTCTTGTTTCCTGCGCTGACGCAGAAGAAGGCAATTGTTCCCCAATCGATACCCATTTTCTACTTCAGACCAGAAAAAAGCTCACAAACATACCCATTGGGGGCAATATAGCTTATACTAGTAATAGTTATCAAAGATTAAAACGTGCGGTCAACATGACAATTTGTATGTTGAAGAGAGGGGACTTGTGTGGGCGAAATCTTCACGTGAAAATGAGGCCAGCGTCTTGCATCAAAACGAGGTAAATTTGCGCAACAGAGAAACAAAATGGCCGCCAACCTCGATTTGTCCCGCATGTATTTGCGCAGACAGCCCAACGCAAACACAAAATTAGACTTGCGGTCTCCCCGCGATAAGAGATTACACAAGAGGCCATCGAAATACTCCGGTGGCACTGCATACAATCACACAGAACATAAGTAGTATTAAAATAACAAAAAGGCTGAAACATAGAGTTACTAGGCGAGAGGTAAGATGCAGTAATTAGCTCTTGTGTGTTCCAGAGTAGCTGTAGAGGACAATTCTGGAAGCATACTTACTTCCGCAGGTTGGGTAGACAAAGCTTTCAGCATTAAAGTTACAGAAACAGATTTAGCCAGGTGCTCTTTCCTTCGTACTCGCAACTGCTCACGATGCTACTTTCACTGGATTTCAAACACTTTCATTCCACTATTTATTGAAGAGCCCCACAGTGCACGGTTAGTTTCTGCCCCAATTTTCCAAGCTGATGTCACATCTTTTGAGGTTCTGTTACAAGTTATCCTTGTAGCGCTAGTACTGGCCTCCACGAGGTCTCTTTCCACAGATTGGCTCAGAATGCAGTATCTGCTTTGGTAGGTGAGTACTCTCCATCCACACAACACGGCTTCACAAGGAGGGTCTCAATACGGGGATACTGAGCTAGCGGCAAGACTTCGTTGCACTTAAGTGTAGACGTTTGATGTTAAGTATGCTGCGGAGCTTACGTTGGTGAAAATGCCGTCCAGGATCTTAATGTGACGTCTATAGTAAGTTCAGAATTCACACCCACATACAGAAGAGATGGAATAAAAATGGTTTTGTGGACTGAGTTATTTTTGTGCTTGGTCTAACATCGTAGCAGTTAAACACTCCTGGTTTCAAGACGACCGAAGGCAGCAAACTCGTAAACACTCGTCATTTATTACTTTGTGGGGCTAGAGAAGATTGGATGCGAGAATGCTAGATCTATAAAATGCTGCGTAGAGCACTTGATTTTGCTCTCAACACTTCTCCTGAATTTGACAACAAAAATCATATCACAGTGCCACGCCCTGAACGGAATCCGCATTGGCTCTCTGGTAAGATACACTCTTCAACTTGGTGACGAGACACTTAACGAGAATTTTGGCTAGAATCTTTCGGCCCTCTACAGAGAATAAGGGAATCACAGTATAAGTTGCAATCTCCCTTTCTTTTATAGATTACAAAATCGTGGCATCTTTAATCATATATTGAAGGCACTAGCCAAGAGACGGGGACGTTCATCAGAAATTTTGAAAGACACTCCCAAAGGGTACCAGCATCACCTGTCGTCTTTCGTGTGCATAGCTCGAAAAAGAGGTTGTATGAATGTTTCTGAAGTTGATATTTCTTTTGGCTTCGATTCATTACCTTAAAATAATAATAATAATAGTAATAATAATAATAATAATAATAATAATAATAATAATCTCACTGTGGTTACCATAGGTTCACTGTTCAGTTTACAACGTCCATTCACTATTCTTCGGACACAGGTAAGATCGTAACAATTAGGATATTGTATTGTCATTGGCATGAAGCAACGAAATTATTTCCCTGGGAAGGGTGGTTGACATCTATATATCCAGTATCGAGGGGAGAGGGGTTGGGTGGACAATCGTCCGTTCGAGCCAGAAGATTGAACACCCTAAGCGGTACCTGAACACCTGAAAAGACACGATGAGCGACCCCGTCACTTTTATCTTGGAGTCCCCTAGGGCAACTTACCCAATTACAAAAAGGCCAAAAGATGACCGCAACGTGGGAACTCTAATTCCGCAAGCGTCTTGCGTGCACTGGTTCTGTCGGCAAGTATTTGGGAATGAAAACAATTTAATCTTGCAAACAGGAGTAAATGCCTTAAAATAAACTGACTAAATGGCTGCTGATGGATGGTTGTCTGTAACAAGACCGCACAATAAATCGTCCCTTCCTTAAATATGTGCTGCTTCGAAGGATTTGTCTCTTTTTTTTTAATACCTTAATCCTGTCGTTCTCAAAACTAACTCTTGACAAGTGTCCCTAATATCCTTGACGTTTCTGATAACGCCGGGGTCTGAGGTAATTTGGAATCTAATGCAACGAAAGATAAACTAGACATATGGACCCTTGGTAGAGTTCATACGCATATAACTCTAGGCATCGTATTTTAAGCTGACTTTACAGCTATTATTTAACTCTATGATTAATTTACATTGGTTAGAGGAAATTCCGTTGAGAGCGAGTTAATCATGTGTAATCGATAACGTACTTCATCGAAAAAGCTATGAAATGTACTTTATCTTAGCCGAATGAAAATATCAGTTAAAGTAAACTGTTTCAATTCTACGTTTATCACAAGTCAAGGTAACTGGATAAACACTACCTTGTTTTTATTTTAAAAAGAGCAACCACACACGGTGCCTTCCATGATAAGAGCAGACCGGCCGGCAAAGGCCTTTCTTTATTGGACGGTTTCCGGGTACATTTATCACTGTCAGTGCATGCAGCTTAATTACATTCACAGCTGGTCACTCACACCATCACGAAAAGGGCGAGAGCCACCACTGTGGACGAACATTGCACATTGACGCAACACGTAAGACTGCTGAACTGATCATTGCAGCTGAGACGCAGTCGGGTTATTTAAAGAGGAGAGGTGTCGATGGAGGCCAACCCGTTTTCTATTGAAAGCATCCTGAAGAATAGCTCTTCTTCAAATGTCGATGAGGAGAAAGAAAGTACTCCACCATCGAAATCCACTGAGGCGCTGTCACTAGCTGTGAAACTTGCTGGTAAGTTGTAGCTGATCGAGGTACCTCGTTATTTGAGAGGCGTAGTTTAGAAATAAAGTAAAATTTGCGTTTCCACGCTTTCGCTAATAAAACAATGATTCTTGGAACGAAGTGACATAACGATGAACGAGGGTCACTTTTCCTATCCTTAGACGGCCCGCATCTTAAGGTGGCTTGCAGAGCTTAAGAGCTTCAATGCACACTACAATTCTCATCAAACATGAACAGAATACGTTCTCTTAGCAGAGTACCACTCGTACTAAGGAACTTTATTAAGTTGCCAAAACGCATAATTTCGGGTCAATCATGCCAGTAGTATTTCAGTACAAGCACTAACACGACAACCGCCTACCTGAGTCATTTTAAGAAGAGTAATGTGGAGATCAATTTAACAAGTACATTGCAAGTTTATTCTATTCTTTCACTGTTTACATCTCGTCGAACCGATCTAGTTAAAATAGCGTAAGTGATAGTAAAGCAGTCAGCCACGGAGTTAACGTAAACAAGATAACAAGGGGAGAAGAGGTTTTCTTTCCAGTTTGCTATGCTCAAATGTCTCTCGAAATAGCAGGCCCTAGTTTTAAACTTTTATTTCGTTATTTACTTTTGACAAGGAAATCAAAATACCCCATTTCAGCACAGGTTTAAACACTTCTACTATCAGAAATTATTGATACAAAGGAAAAAACGAAGAGAAAAAAATGCTATATTGGGAAAATCTTGTCATTTACGTGACCTTTCACCAATCGTTACTTATCAAATAGCTAAAGGCTTTTCTGCCTGCCAAGCTGGCGCCAACGAAAGATACAAGATCTTGATAAAAATGTTACCCATACTAGTACTTCCAACAAAAAAGAACTGTTTTTGATAAGTAGCATTGTAAAGAGGACAAACAAAAAATGGTCTATCACCTTATACACTGAATTCAACAAAATTGCTAAGAGTGGATTTTAAGTATTAAGATTAATTTACATTGCACTCATTCTTGGTAATCCACCCGTCAGGTATATTGCACGAAGTGTTGTTTTTATCATCTTTCTTATCAGTGGTTTACTGACCAAAATCCGTCTTTGACAAGTGTGTGACTATTGTATAAACAAAATTGTTTTTGTTGGGTTGCTTAATGTACCATTTATCCGTCCCTTATTAAAGCATTTTGTTCAAAAGGGTCGAACATCATCGATTTCAGCAGTATCCCTTGGGCTAAGCTGTCAATTCGGTGTTGACATTAACAGATAAATCACCTTGGTCAGCCTGAAGGGGCACCGAGGCCATACGATGCTGCTGGCCGCCCAAAATAGGGCCCAAACGTAATACCAAAGGAACAACAGTAACAGTGAAAAAGGCACCAAGAAACTCACCAATTGTGTCAGAGGGGGATCATTGATGAGCATTTCTCGGTAGACAGTCTGGCAATATGATAATCGTTCCTGTATTCCTAAGCATCAAGTGATAAATCATTAGTAATTAATAAATAACATTGAAAGTGATACATATATTACGACTTTGAAATTGCGGATACTTTGGCTCTGAGATGAGGGCCCTGACGAAATGGATTGATAGTGTCTCTCAACCCGAAAACACTGATCAGAGCTGCTCATGTTCGGAGAAACATGGTCATACCAATCCTAGCTAAATTCACCAGAGAGGAAAATCAAAGTTCTGTTGCAGATCCGTGGCATTAATTGTATAAATATGCCTCCATGTAGCGAAGAAAACTGAACAAACCGTTTAATAGTGCTCATATGAGACCTAGCAGGACATTTAATTATGGGTTGTTACGAGTTAGAAAGGGTCTTATACAGAAAGCTCAAGCCATTGTTGATTAGTGCGATTAGGAGGTAGCCTGGATGTGTTTTTTACTCTATGGCTAGCTGTTCAGTATAAAATGTACCTACGTTTACTCTTTCATAAGTATTGTTTATTCGGTATTTTTTTTCTTTGTATCTATCGTAAGGGTGTATCTACTGTAAGCCCTAGTTTTAACAATTGAATAAACTATTATCTATTATTATAAAGTAAAATTGGAATAATTTTGACAACAACAAACAAAGAAAATTACTGTTAGGTCACTCATTTTTCATGTTTGCTTTGTTTTAAGTTGTAAAAGTAAACCCACACATTGTTCTCGATTTATATCATTTTCAGCTACTGCTGCTGTTATGCGATAGCGAAATTCCAGGACTGGCTTCTTTCGATACGTTTTTCAAAATGAAAACAATTTATTCTTGCACGCGCGTGTAAATACCTTGAATTAAAATGACTAACTGTCGGCTGACAGATGAATGGCTTGCAATAAATCATAATTTCACGGAGGCGCGATGATGGAGGGAATTCCGGGAACTAATGCTTTAATCCTCCGACACTAGAAAAGCTTAGGAGAGATGTTAAGGCTAAAGCTTGATCCTTGACAAATCTCAGGGAAATGTTATCAAAAAGATTTAAACCCTTGATGGTTCTGATAATGAACTCAAAATATGTAGGAACCTTATACACCAGAGCCGTGGATGTTGGCACAAAGGTTAGGTGTCTAACTGCTCGATACGCATTATCACAATCGCTGGCAGGATGGATGCTCGTCTTCCTTAATGCATATTTCTAAAACCAAAAATGACAATGGTAAAAAACTCTTCGTGCTTTCCTACTTTGCCTTCCGAGAGGCATACAGTTGAGTGGTTAGGTAAAGGCATTACATTAGATCAGGGATTTTGCGGTCGCGATTCTTGAGATTTTATAGAACGACTTTCATTATTTAGGCGGATATTTGTCAATGTCAGCTACGATTTGGCTTTGATTGGGTTTGCAGCTGCTAAACATGAAACTTGAGAGCTTTCTCGCAAGACTGAGCGGTGGTCTGCCACTCTAATTAGGTTAGTGTCTTGAACCATAAACTGGTGGCTTGATACAGTTTAACCTTGACATTCGTACAGGCCGAAACTTTAGACTTTCCCTCCGATCAATCAACCCCCCAAAAGAGTTATTTATCTGTTTAGAGTAATTTTGTCCAAGAAACTACTGCATCAGAGCGAAGCGTTGTCAACTACAAGCGGAACTGAAACGCTTCCACCGTTAAACTAGTAGTAGCTCTAATGAAACCTATGGTGATTAATTATTATTATTATTATTATTATTATTATTATTATTATTATTATTATTATTATATTTCGTGATGCCGTGAGGCTTCGATATGATTGGCCGATACCCGATAATCCGTCAATATGCGTTTGTGGGAGCATGTTTACAGTAGACCACGCGATGATCTGCCAGCGTGGAGGCTTAGTTATTCAGCGCTACAATGAAATACGCGATCTACAGGCCAAGTTGCTTGACATGGTTTGCTATGATATGCAAGTTGAACCGGCTTTACAACCTATTACAGGCGAAGAGCTTGCCAGAGGGACTAACCAAGCCCCTGACGCACGCCTTGGCGTCCACTGTAGGGGTTTCTGGGAGAGACAGAGAGCTGCATTTTTCAAAATAAGGGTGTGTCATCCCAATGCGGACTCGTATAGAGATCTTAGCCCCAAGCAAATTTACAGGATTCATGAAAATGAAAAGAAGCGAAAATACAACTCTCGCGTCACAGAAATAGAGCAAGGCACATTCACCCCACTGCACTGGTGTTTACAACGACGGGAGGGATGGCTGACGAATGCCTGAGATACCACTCAAGATTAGCCGATCTATTATCTGCAAAAAAGCAAGAGAGTTACGCCACAACAATTTCATGGGTCAGGGCGAAAGTGCCCTTTGCATTTTTGCGGAACGCGCTCCTATGCCTAAGGCCTAAGGATCGAGAACCCCGAGAAGGAGGAACTTAGACGTTAAGGACAGGGATCTAGAAATAAAGAAGGGCCAAGCAAGACTTCGCTAGACTGCTATAGATACTTTATTATGGGTTGATTTATAGAGGCTTCTGAATTTTTCTCATTTTAGTGTATGATTGGTCACATGAATGACTTTTGTTCTTTTTTTAAATTTAATATTATTGTTTTTTTTAATATTGTGCTTGAAAATAGCTCTGTTGTGCTTCGAGATACTCTTTTTTTAATCACAATTGAATTGTAAATAGTTTTTTTACTAATCTTTTTTCTACTTTTAACTTGTGGATATCGATTTTCCTTGGAATATTTTAATAAAGTTTTAATATTAAAATAAAAAAAATGATTATAATTACTATAATTATTATTATTATTATTATTATTATCACTCAGGTTTTAATAGAATCAAACTGTATCTAGTAGATTTTATTGTTGTAAATAATAGAGTTATCATTCCATTATTTATTATTATTATTATTATTATTATTATTATTATTATTATTATTATTATTATTAAGACAATGCCCGGCCCAGTTGCTTTAACTGAATGCTAAAATGTACAGTGGTTACTGCAATGATGCATGGAGAAACCATAAAAATGACCTTTTCCTTTCAATTATTTTTTCGGAATAGACCAAAAATTAAACGTCAGCTGATTATGTCAACAAACGCTGAAAAAATTAAACTAAAAGTTCCCGAATGGGTGATTATTAACGAGGTTCCAAGATGAACAAAATTATTATAGTTACACGTCGCTTTAGTAAAAGGCTCTTTTTATAACGGTCTCATCCCCTTAACTTTCCCATTTTACACCAAGGAATTATTGCTTCCACTATTGGTACGATGTTATTTGAGATGAATATGAACGAAAAAAGTATCGTAAAAGAAAATAGAATTTTTCCGACAGGGAGATTGAGAAAGCATTCGCTCCATCAAAAGACATACATAAGTTACGCAGAAGTTTATCAAACTTTGATTCTCTTTTAGATGTTATCCTGGAAGCTCGACAAGAGAAAAATCGCCGTCCCCCAAGGCGCACGCGCACAGCCTTCACGCACCAACAACTGGGAATACTGGAAAAATCCTTCAGCAAAACGCATTACCCGGATGTAGAGCTTAGAGAGCAGCTTGCTGCAAAGACCAACCTACAAGAAGGCAGAATTCAGGTAAAGAGAACATCCTAGTGCACACTTGTACCTACACTCACCCGGTTACGTTTATTATAAGAACAACTTCTGTATACGTTCACGTCTCGGCCCCTGAACAGTCCATAACGAACCATTGTATCTGTGAAGGACCTTCCACAATGATAAATGAAAAAACACCATTTTCTTTTTTGTCATAGTTATAACAGTTTTTACTTTGTTGGTTTTAGGTTTGGTTTAAAAACAGACGTGCAA
Source organism: Pavona decussata (assembly GCF_977016875.1). Classification (NCBI taxonomy): domain Eukaryota; kingdom Metazoa; phylum Cnidaria; class Anthozoa; order Scleractinia; family Agariciidae; genus Pavona; species Pavona decussata. Next base: position 1,294,932 of record NW_028145471.1, read on the forward strand.
AATATCGTAAGGAGGCAAAACGATATTTCTCCCCAGAGAGTTATGAAAGTGAAGATGAAGACATTTCTGTCGCCTGTCACATGACACAGACCCAAGAGCCCTCATCCTATTTTCAGTGTAATACAGCAATGCCGTACTGCTGCAACTATATTGATCCTATGGATTCAGCAAGACATATTGGATTTCCCTCAGACATATACACACAGTTTTCTGCATATGCACCATTGGCACATGCCAATGGGTATCGCACATTCTCATATGCTAATAATCGGATTATGGATCATGCGCATTTGGGGAATATATGGGGCCGGTAATACGGAGGGAAAGAACACTCATTAAAGTGGCTCTCCATTTTGCAGCGCGAACGATGTGTGTTTTCGAAACAGTGGCGGATTGAAGCTCCCGAAATCGTAAGGGCCTCCGCCAGACTTCCCAGGATATCAGTACCTACTATGTGAGATTTTCTTAGGGCTCCTTAATTCACCCTTGCTTCCAATGCTTATGATATGAGACAATCGTCGGACATTATGGAACGAACCCCTAAACGGTACCAGCTAGCGTCGCAGAACACCCTCGCACAATGAACGAGACATTAATCTGTTAAATAACTTTCAAGAAAAAGCGAGACAAGGGAATTCGTTGAAGGGAAGGCGTGCCGGATGTTATAAATATATATATATTTCGATACAGTACAAGTTTCCCAACGTATCGTTTCGGAACGAGTTATGCAACCTAAGAAATTGGTCCTGCGAAGGAGGTATCGGCTGCTTTACATAGCTTTTATCTCGAGATGAATTTAGGGCATTTTTCTGCATAACTTTAAACGTTTTATCTGTTTAGAAGGTCTTACTGGCCACTGGATTTGCTATGGTAAAAACTAAAAGGCCGCCTTAACAAAATGCAGCGGCCGCTGGAAGAATCGACACGACGGACCATTACACGTAAATTGCTAATAAAGTCTGTTATTGAATTCATACTACTACTGAAGGCTCTCACATCTTTGACTCGTTCTGCCGAGTAAAAGATGGGACTCGTTTTGACTCGTGTTATGTTGTGCTCTATAGCCGTTTAAATTTGTAAACCAGTGGTAGACATCTTAATATCGGAGAAATAAATTTTAAGAAAAGTACAAACAGGAGATAGGGCTTGACTTATATTCACTGTGTTAGCATTCTCAGTTCTTTCCGGGACATTCACCAATGTCGAGTAGAATGATACTGATTGTCTTTTCACCCGGAAATTGCATATAACTTTTTCATACATGAGAACTGCTAAAATAAAGCCCTGCACTTGAAAAGAGCAAATACAAACAGCAAATCGCTCCCACAGTGATTGTAATCCATTCTCTGTTAGTAGCATTCTGAAGAAGAAGTCTTTCCCACTTAACGAGGACACTGGAGAATCGTAAATCTCCCATTCCAACTCCCACACTTTGTCAGTTGCCTTCTTAGCCTACGTGTAGCCGTACCTACCCCACCCCCATGGAAAAACAGGAGGAGGGAACGGAAGGGTTCAGTGCTCACGCTTTTCCTCGGAGGATGGGTACAGCTACACGTAGGCTAACTTGTACCTTTACCTTCTTAGACTCCCTTTTTACCATTCTTTTATAATTGAATCTCACTGAACAACCTTTCCGGTTAATACCATGAATCACTATAATTCATAGTCTCATTTGTTAAGTGTCTCATAAAGAACTTCTCTTGTAAGCAACTGCCTTTCCTATTCCTGAGAGTGGTCTTTCACTGACGAATTAGTGATTCACTTGAAATTTGCATAAACGATAGAATATTACACTCCTGCTGGCATGTTACCTCCTAAAAACCATTGGAAGACATAGTTCGCCCAAAGCCTAAACCATCTTGATCAAGGCAATCTTCAAACAGAGAAACACAATACCTGAAAATTATACCATTTGCATTTTGACTGAGATTTAACACATATTTGGAAGATCGACTTTGGGATTTACACAAAGGATACACTGTAAAGAGTGTAGTGTCCTGGGAACTGTCAATGCCCAAGGCAGACAGATCAGTAGAAGGCGTTTTCTTGATCAGCAGCTACAGCCCTAGCCGCCGGGCACAAGCTACCAACAAAATCACGAGTTACCAATAAGAGACCCAAGATGGTTCTTTGCTGAGAATGGTGTCAGCCACTGTTAGGGGAACGTTTACTTAATACAAGCAACAGAACAAGAAAGGCGAAAAGGAGTGAAGAGGTTTATTTGGATAACATTGAGTAGTCAGTGCGGATAAAAAAACACTATCGAGCGAGTTAGACCAAACTAGTAGCTCAATTGGCTAATTGGATTAAATAAAAGGATCTTGTGCCTTGTATTACACTCCACGCTACTGTGGTCTAATCAGATTACTTATCACCTAAATTCTTTCCTGTTTTAAATTCACGGCGCGGGCACCGGAAACCGATAAAGAACCCAAGTTCTACCAAACCGGGCAGCTTCATCATAGCCTTTTTTGGTGAATTATTAGAGCACGCTCAAGTTCAAAAACCAACATTTCCATTTCCAACAAGCTCAAAATTAAACACTTCCAAATTCCAGTTCTATCTGGATTATTGTCAAGCACTTCATCATGAACCTCTTGCTCAGGAGATTGTGCAAGCACTCCCCATGTTATTCACATTAAAAAAACAAAAAAACAAAACACTTTACTTTACTTTAGCACAGAGAATCAGATTGCTTCCAGTAGGTGAGAGATATTCAGTTTCATTTTTAACAGTTTTGTAGTTCAGGTATTTCTTGCTGAGAATTAATTAATGGAAGGAGAACGTCATCTTCTTGTCACATGTAGACCTTGTCGCCAAATACTGCATGGTACGTGACGTTGCTTTTGTATCTAGAATAAAGTATATACTATGTGTAGACATATTTTTATAACGAACAATTATAGTGTTACCAGGTTGTTTTGGAACAGAGCCCTGTGTCTAATTGGGATGTGATAAGTTTGTCAAGGATAAAGGAGAAAGTTTTAGGGAGAAAAGATATCTACAGAAAAAATTGTAAGGATTAGGGATAATTAACTTAATTTTAGGGTAACTCTAACCCTAATCTTAAGGATAGCAGACTTTCAATTTTAGGAGTTAGGAGTAACTATGCTAAAAATTACCCCCTTGGACACACTAATTTATGTCAGGCAGCACCTTCTGGAACTTCACCCTTCAATAAATGGCTCTGTATATATATGTCTCAAAACAGTCCTGGTTTCTAGTTTTAAACGCCGAAGTGTCATCTATGACCTATGGTTCCCTTGCTATTTATACTTTCACTGTGTGTGTGATTTAACCCATTCACAAATTGCAGTCTGCAAAGATGTGATGTGTGAAATCCTGAATGGGTAAAACTTCCTGCAATAGGGGTAAATGGACATGTAATATGCGGAACGTCAGTTAATTAATCATTCACAATGAATGAATTGAAAATTGATACACAAAATCAAACTGTTTTTACAGATCTTGTGATTAACTCAGTGTATTCACATACATGACTTTTAGTTAAAATACGTATGATATAGTAATATGATCAAGCACTATCATTCCAAACATTGGAAGGAAAATATTTTTAGACTGGACGGCCCAAATGGGTCACCCGAAAGCAGTTCTCAGTTGTGATCAAGGCTTCTTCCTACTTGTATGTTCCGTATGTAGTGAAAATCTGGTTTTCCCCAAAGGCTTTGTGTCTTGAACAAATTGCAATCTATTTTCTCCCATTCCAGGTTTGAAAGATTTATTAGACAACTCGTTAAAATGTGATCGGAAAGCAACGACAACCGAGTCATAACATGAACTAGTGACCGTACCACGCAAAAGCACTGTTTAAGTCATTCACTTCTTTTTAAGTATTCTAACTATGTTGTAAGAAAATAAGATTCGAGGGAAACCGTCAATAAATATTATTGTAATATAACCTTAACATAGGCAATACCGACGTGCCCATTGTTACAAGGGCAATTAAAAGACGTATTTCGTTCATAGGTGGTTACAGCGAAGATCAAATGAACACTGTTTGTAATCTGTTACTTGGAGCTTATAACGGATGAACCGGTCAGTGTAAAATTGTAACTGAAACCCTGGATTATTTCTTCATTTATCAACTGATGCGCGATAAACATCGGCGAGTAATGAAGAAAATTCCAAGACTATCTCACACTCGCCGCCTCTGTCGGTACGCATTTGAAAACGAAAACAATTTACTCCTGTAAACAGGAGGGAAAAAACTGACTAAAATTGACTAAATAGCTGCTGATAGATAGCGGGTGGGAGACACCTAGACCAATAAATCATAACTTCACAGGGTATCGCAAATGGGGATTTTCTTGAATTAATACCTTAATCCCGTGTCACGAAAAAAAGTTAACAGCCTTCACATTTGCCTCTCTTGACAAACACCAGCTGATCTTTTATGTTTTAATTGAAACCTCGGCTCTTGCGATATCGAAGTTGAAACATCTTGTGCACAACGTAACTTTACCACGAGATAAGTCCTCCTCGACGTATTGTAAACGTTAAGGTGTCTAATTGCTAATTTGGTTAATAGCATTAGCACATCACTCTTAAAATAAGTATAGGTGAAAGAACTCGGAAACGATTTGATTCATTGCAGTTTCTGGAGAATATACCCAGAGGAGGAGTCACCATGATTCCAATTCTTTAGGGCACAAGCGGTGACTGATTGCATGGTTTAAAAGCACAGAGCGTCAGATGTTGGCATCTCAGTGTGACAGGGTCTTGGGGCATTTATCAATGTCACGTCTGCAGCTTAATTGCATTTACAGGACAGCTTGAAAGAAAACACGGTTATATTTGAAAACCGCACATGTAGTCGTCTCATATTTAGACACCGCAGTCGTGCAAAAATGCCCAACTGATGATTGAAAGAAGTAAATTTCATTAAAAGGGCTCAGCAGTTATAGAAGGACGCCATTGATGGATACGAATCCATTTTCAATTGAAAGCATTCTGAAAAAGAATACTCCTTCGCCCTCGCTCGAAGACAACACAGAGGAAACGCAACCATCGACATCAACTGAAGCACTGAGTCTGGCGGTGAAACTAGCTGGTAAGTCTGTCAGTTATGTTAAACAAGGAATATCTCCAATAAACCACTCAGATTAAGTGTGTAACAGTGCAATAGTTTCTTGGCAGTGTGAAATGACCACGTCTTAAACCATTTCAAAGTGTTTAAACATGTTTAATAGAAAAAGGCACTGCTGTTCAGAGAAAATCTAACATCACAATCTAACGAATAAGCTACAACTTAGCATCTCTGCTGGGGAAGCAGCATGGCTTTGTCAAAGATCGATAATCTAAGTCTAAACAGATTTTGTTTTTCTATAACAAAGTACTTTATTTCAATTCGAGTGTCTAAATTGTTTTAAAATCAGTGGAACAGTTTCCCCGATGAACTTTCGATAGTTCTGGGCCCTAGAAAGATAACTGAGAGATTTAATTATTTAATTTGTTCGTAATCTTTGTCAAAACCATTTTAACCGTAACTTAGATCCTCCACTGATTTGGGATGGACTGAATAACTACAATGAAGCTCACGGTTTTCGCGTTAATCCTGTTATCTTCCTGTCCCTTGGGGAAAAAGAAACGGACATTGCAAATTATTATAAACTTCCAACGAGCTAAAATATGAAGTTGCGATGTCAATTGCAAAAGACAGATGTGGTATAACTCTTAGGCTCACTTTGTAATTGTAAGTAAAGACGTTTATATGGACTACACCTGGAGATGTTATAAACTGCATGAATGCAATGGCTATGACTGCATTTTAAAAAGGTATCTGTAGTTGATTATTGTTTGGATTAAAAACGATGAAACCTTATCGATCAATTCAACCAAGTGGTACTTCTTGATTAAATGCGGAGAGTTTATGTAAACAAGTTAACAAGGAGAGGATGGGTTAATGTACAATTCAGAAGATAAACTATCTAAAACAGTTTAGTACATTATATGTCTCTTTCTGTTGGAGCCTCTCAAACTTAAAAACAGCAAATCCTAAATAAACTGAGGATAGGGGTTTTCTAAGGAATGTCTTTAGAGATTGTAGCTCGAATGTCTATCATCTGGTGTATGGATACAACCCCAAGGGAAATTCCATTCTAAGTACTCTAGGCTGTATAGTATTGAAGGCATTAAAAAACGTAGCCTGAACGCCATGCACTTGGTAAAAAGTGACTAAAAAGATAGTAGTAAGCAGACGTTGGCTCCTTTTTAATTTAACGCATAACACATGCCGCACGCTTATGTTTATCTGGCAGCTTATCAGAATTAGATACATTTCCCTGAACAATCTGGCGCCAGCAAAGTCTGGAAAATGATGATAAAGAAGGAAACGATTTCAAGAGCTTTAACTTATCTCTACTGCCAGTCCCTCTAAGTAACTCCAGAGGGCAAACGTTCACAGTTTTCCAACTCACGTTCTCAACTCAACGTGGTAATCAGGCACCATAATAAGGACCCCTTACCAACTTCTGTAAACTTAGAAGGCAGCAAAAGTAATTAAATTTATGTGGGCATAAAGGACGGTACGTGCCTCCTAATAGAAAGGTATTTTTTTCACAGTTTATGACTATGCGGAAAAAGCAGGTCTTAGGAAGGGATATTGAAACCCAAAATAAAATTTGGGGTAACCACGCATTTTTTAAGAGATACTAAAGCAACACTAATTCTGAAAAGCCATAAAATTCCAAATAATGTATGGATTTTTTTCCAAATCGAGACTCAATTATCTCTGACAAATGCGTGATTGCCCCTAATTTTCAATAACCTTTGCTAAGATCTTCTTTTCCCGCACAGTTATAAACCGCGCAAAATTCCTTTGAGTTGTTAGGCACCGTCAGTGAGAAATTCTCGCCGAGCCAATCCAAGATGCGCTGAACGTATGCGCAGCAGTAAAAGGGACATCAGTCCTTGAATCTCTAAAGACTAGTGTAATTCATTGACTGAGAAGGTACAGGAAAGTTCCAACAGCGTTTAGTTTAAAATCATTGAACTTTAAACTTTCAAACACAAAAGCTATTGTGGTCTCTGTGCGTTAAACGGTTACAGTACAGGAAACTGGGATTATATCAACGGCTGTTAATATTTATTCAAGCTTACTCTTTTAAATCTAGTTTCAAACTTTAGGTAATCCTCCTGGTAATGTTCAGATACAGACGTTTAAGGGACAATTATTCACGATGCAAACCTATCATCGACAGCGACGAAAATCAAAGATAAAGTCAGTTCCCCGTCATAAGGACTCTCGAGGTGTTTTAGAAAATCAATAAAAATATTACCTTGACGAACTAAAGCGACTGAATCACGAAACAAATTTTTATTTCAAAATGAGAGCGAGAGGTTGTAACATCCTCAGATAATTGCTCAGTACTGCTCTCTCGACTATTAACTAGGTTGATTAGTGAAATTACTCTACAAGAATTACATTATGTCAAGAACAGTCACTGTGGAAGACATTGTTCAATCCAGTAAAACAGGTGGAGGCCGCCGCCTTTTCTGTGCGCCCTGCTTTTGAGGATTCGCCGCAGGCGAGGTTATTTTGTACGTACAAGGGAAGCTCTTGGGACTGAACAAGACCGTACAAATAGTTTGATGTATTCGTGGCGATGATATCGAATGAATATTGTTGGAGACCAATTTTGATCTTGGTGCTGTTTCGTGGAATCTGCATCAGCTGATAAAACTGCATTTTTTTATATCCAAGTTTCCTAAGCATGTCACGCAAAAGCCACGCCTTTCTTTGAAGAACACTTCAGAAAGACTAAAACTAGTACTGTGTTCACACTTGCACCAAATAGTTTACTCTGGTTTTGCTATAATTTGTGTTCATACTGAGGAGTCCTGGACGCTAAAACAGGTTCGCAACGAGGTTCTTTGACTATGATCGTGTGCTCTAGTGTAAACCATATGAGATCGGTTGAGTGTGGACTTTGATGCATGCAACCAGTCGGTGAAATGATCAATGGTGCGTCGAGGAAAGAATGAGTCAACTTTTTATGCTTTCAAGGGTGCCCTTCCTTTCTATCAATAATGGTAATGATAATAACAATAATAGTAATGATACTCATGATGATGATGATAACACTAATAATGACAATGATAGTCTCTCAACAACTGGGCAGCAAAGATATTTCCTTGACTTAAATACAGCTTAAATTAGTTGCACTGGTTCTAAATGATTAGATGGCTACAACAACAAAATCAACAACAACAGTTAAACTACTACTACTTTATATAAGTGTCACTGTTTTTAACTCTACAGTACCAATTTGGGCCGATACTGTAATTGATTAAAGGAAACACTACAAGCTCAAAGCAATTCTGTAAAAATCCCAACTGACAGGAGGGCTCACCAGATGACTATTTACATTTAGCATAGCGGAGGATTTGAACAAGGGACTACCTCGCGGTCTTGAACCCGAGAACTGCAAATCTACTACTGCAAATCTGTATAACACCTATATATGTTTCGGATTAACTTGTGATGGAAGTGAGGTATACGAAAGTAATTTATATGATTTGATTTGATTAACTTGTGCAGTCATTATGGCATTAACTCAATAAAGGAAATTATATGTCCTTTTTTTCCATGTCATGAAACGAGAAACCATGTTCAATTTTTTTCCAGAGAAAACCATACAAGGTTCTGATTTCAATATAAAGATTGAAAAACTGCGCAGCGTAGTTAATTAATGAGAATTTAAAGATTATAAAATCGACGCTGTTAATTTAACGAACTTTTCTTACGGTACAGTTTCGTACCCTGAAGAAGGCAGCATTGCCGAAACGTCGGTTTTGATTGCGTCGAGTTTTAATTAGCGATTGTTGTTTTATCCTCTTGTGATTAGCTAAACCTTTAAGGCACCTTTACTAATACATACCTACATTTTCAGATGTTATCCTGGAAGCTCGGCAAGAGAAAAATCGCCGTCCCCCAAGGCGCACGCGCACAGCCTTCACGCACCAACAGCTAGGAATACTGGAAAAATCCTTCAGCAAAACGCATTACCCGGATGTGGAGCTTAGAGAGCAGATTGCTGCAAAGACCAACCTACAAGAAGGCAGAATTCAGGTGAGTAAAAAAAAAAGAAAACAAAAAAAAATTGGGCACTTTCGTCTTATTGAAAGAGTGCGCACGAAGCGACCGTCGCTTTTTGCGCACTCTTTCAATAAGACGAAAGTTTTGCAAAACAAAAACAAACGAACACACGAATGAATGATCAAAAGAATTTAGAAACGTAAACGGATTTTTATCAAGTATTTCCATACACCACTGATCCAGAGCATAGCGGTTTGCGATTTTTACGCACAAACTAGCAGTGCATCAATGGCATCAAGGCCGTACCTTCCCGACAAAATGACGCTTATTTTTGGTTTTTCGACAGGAAAAGCGTTTATTCTAGTGTTGCTTATAAACACCCTTCAGAAAACCACAAGAAGTCGGTTTCTAAATTACAATTACAATGAGAATTTATAGAGCGCCAAAATCCAAAAGTTTACAAAAGTAAGAAAAATTCATTGCAAAGATAAGGGCGCTAAAAATATATACAAAAAATCGTTCAAACATGTGAAGATTAACTAGATATTAACTAAATGTTCGTTTATAAAGAAACGTTTTTAACTTATTTAAAAATATCAACTGAAGTACAGTTCCTTAATTAATTCAATTGGTAATGTCAGTTCCATAATTTAGGAGCAAATACAGAGAACGCTCTGTCTCCATAACTCTTAAAATTAGAAACCAGAGTAACTAATAGTTTTGAAGACGAAGAAGAAGAACTAAGGTTGATCTAAGATACAAAACCCACAATTTAGTTCAGTTTTGCTCTTGCTTTTCAGGTTTGGTTTAAAAACCGACGAGCCAAATATCGCAAGGAGGTAAGAACATTACTTCTGCCAGATAACTATGAAAGTGACGACGAACACATTGCTACCCTTTGCCCAGTGACCCCGACGCAAGGCCCCGCACCATCTTATTTTCATTGTAACTCGGTTCCCCGTTACTACAATTATAACGAGCCTATGGACCCATTAAGACCTTTTGGATGTCCTTCAAATATGTGCACCCATGCGCAGTTGACAGCACATACACAGTTACTACATGCGCATGGACCTCAAGGCTGGAAGCCAGTCAGTAAGCCGATGATGGATCATGTACATTTGGGAGAAATGTGGCGTGGATGATACGAATTGACTTGAAGAAAATTGAGCAGTGTATCCTACTATTTTGGAAGACTTTAATGAGGCTCATTTGAAGTAGTCGAGTACTAACAGGCAATGTCAAAGTAATTTGCTTGTTCATTTGAGGAAGATTTGAAGAGATGAAATTTTTGTAAAAGGGCAGCATTTCTGCTCACGTAATGAGTATATTAGCTTTGTAAATTGCGTGTAAATATGAATTGTCAAGTAGTATCACCAAGGTCCAAGCATAACCCCTGTGCCCTTGTATATCAAGTGGTCTCCATCCACATGCAGGAGGTCCACAATAGTTGAGACAAAAAAATCAAATAAATAAAAAAAAAAAAAATTATGCGGTTTAAACCGACGAGTCATATCATAAATCGATATATTATGATCATCCGGGTGAGTGTAGGACGGTCCCACGACTGTTTGAGGTCACATTGAAAGACGGTTGGACAACATGAGCGGAAGTCATCATCAAAGTAAATTGTGGATCGTATAAAATTATCAGCTTACGGTGTTAGTTTCCTGTGGGTTTGATGTGCATTTGCATCCAAGTCACAGTGCTAGACACAACAGCACCGTAGTCATGTTCTGAGCTGATTTGTGACCAAATGGACCTGACTTAACAAACACTCACAAGGAGAGCAGCTTTAACGAGAAAGTTTCACCTTACTTGCCACTGAAAACGATTTCTTCCGCTGTAAAAGAAACAAAAAAAGATTATCTTTCTTCCGGAATTTTTTTGTGCAAAATTGTGTTAAATCTGTCATGTAACAAAAGTTTGGCTATCTGCCGTGAGAGATGCCTCTAAGGTCTTCTAAGTTGAATACAAAATTGAAGTAAATGTTATCTAAGATCACTGATATGTTGGGATAAATATTGGCCGGTGGAATACCTTAATTATTCTATAATCAGATGATTTCCTACCATTGTGTTTCGCATGTCGCACAGCATTAGCTAAAACGCACGAGCTCACATCAAAGTCCAAGCCTAACGTTTCTTTGTGTAGAACTGTTCGCTGTAAAATATTTTCCAAAGAGTACAAATTTTCATGCGTGGGCACTCCTGAGAATGAATGGATATAAACTAGTAATAATCATGGATTGGTAAAGTGCGTTCGAGCTCATGGCATCCAGACCGAAGCGAGTCAACCCGCGGGACTTCACTTAGCCAGCGGGATTCATAGCTCTCGCATGAAGTCGAGGCGGGTGGTCAACCAATCCAAGATGGCGCCTAAACCCTGCAATCCAGAAAAAAGCGACATGAATAGTATGCGTTCTCCTAACGTCGAACGCAATTTATTTACTAAATAAAATGATCAGATGTTTCAGTTCTAAGTCCCCTGGGGATGTAGTACGGTCTCCATTTTCGAGAAAAGCGACTGAAAGCTTGTTATGCTGGAGCTAAGGACAAGCAGAGACCCTGACAATTTGTTAACAAAGTGTTCCGGAGGCTTCAAGAACAGTCAAGAACGTTGTAAAGGCTTGTGGAAAGTTCCAGAATAATCCGTGCGTGACATAAAGGTCTAAAATAGACCGTTTCCGGGTTGCTTTGAACCTCATTATGAAAGCGAGGCTAAGTGCAAACTTCCTGTCATGAAAATTAATTTTCACTCATATGCAAACAAAACTAATTTTCATATGAAAAGTTTTGCACGTAGCCTCGCTTTCAAAGCAACTCGGAAATGACCTATTAGCTGTTGTCGTCAAAAAGCTCGGAACGTTCTAGAATTACGTAATTTCCCAAAAATAGCTGTGTGGAACACTATAAGTACAGACAACGAAACACTGAGATTTGCTGTCGTTATATTGTTCGCTTTTATTGTCACCGTTAAAGTATAGTACAAAGTTAGAGCTTAATAGTACGTGAATCGAAAACATCGTTGTAATCAGAGGATCGTGGTAATAAAGCATGGAAAGTCTAAAACGATCGTACGGTTTATCTCGAAACCACTAAGTTAAAAAAACACTAAAATTAATGCCAACATGCACGTCGTTACGCTTTTAATTCCTTTTTTTTCCGTGCTGTAAAAGGCCATCTTTAGTACGTGATGCTATGACATGCCTAATACCCAATAATAGAAAAGCTTCTTAATTCAAATAAAGACGCTGTCAATAAGAATGTATATATACTGCATTTAGACTGAAAGTCAAGGGGCGAGCAACAAACACTATTTAAATACTCTAAATCCGGGCAGGAATGATTTTGAAAACAAACCCAACTGAAAGAGGGCCTCCGATTATCAGTAGAGGCCTGTTGGTAATTAATTAAAACTTTGTCGCTTGTTATTTCATCGATCTTTCATACCATGATATATGCATTTGTAAATACCTAATAGATGAATTTTGTAGTCAGGAAAATAGAAATATGCGTAGGATTGTTTTAAGGAATAAATGTTTTTCTTATTGAAATTTTCTTTGTTTGTTACCTTGAAATAATAAATATTTCAGCTTCCTCGGCACTGATGCACGCCTCACACTTGAGACACAAACGAGCAATTCAGTTTACACTTATATTGCTGGACAGTTGACGAGGAGAGTTCAGTGTATGATAGCAGAACTGAACCTTCTGAGTGCTCTCGCCAAGTATAGCTGCCACTGCAAGACTAGAGTCGCGATTGTTTGGTAAGTTCACGGACATCTTTCGTCAGCTATACCTGGAAGCAGCAATGCCTCGAGCTCTACCTCTTGTCTGGTAAGCGTCTTTTAAAGCATTTTTTTAAAATTAAATATTCCACATTTAAGACCCTAGTGTGCGAAAAGATCTTACTTCAGTTTCGTCGACTAGCAAGGTCCAAAATCGGAAAATAGTGAGCACAAATTCTTTATTGAAACTAACTTCAAGCCAAACACCATTACGTATACGTGAAAGGAAAGCTCGTTAACGTTTATCTGAGTGGCCGAAAATGATTACTGATAAAGAAATCGTGGCAGTGATTATCCGGGTGATTAAATACCGATACAGAACTGGGCGACAAGTTTAAAAGCTGGATTGCTAGATGTTTTAAACCATATTACCCCAAAGTAAAACATAATTGAAGAGATTTCAAATGAATGGATGGTCACACATGATGATTTTACAAAGTTTCGAAAGTTAAAACCACCTTGTTGAGCCTAATTAAAAGCACCACCATAATTTATTGCTCAAATGTCTTTATTTGAATCGTGCTCAGATCTGAAGATTACGTCAATTTGCTTTTAAAAATAGCTAGAATCACATTAACGGATACGATACTACGAAGTTGAGTTTTAAATAACATATTCTTAGTCAGGTACTCAGTTTGAACATCAGAGATAAAAACGAAATCGGTTAAGACGTTTCAGATGATGGCTTCATTCTTCGCCTTAAAAACGGAATTAACAGGTGGTTTTGTTTCTACATTTCAAAGCCGTTTTCACTCACTCTTATCTGTAAGGGTCGTAAGATAAGTTAAGAAAATCAGCATTTTAATATTCTTTTGTTGGTATTCAAATTAACACTTCTTACCTCGTTGTTAAGCTTACAGATCAAAGGAATATTTTACCTTGAACGAGGCAAGAAGGGCTACTTTGCAATTACCTGATGCAGACAAAAGAATATTAAAATGGAAGCCATTTTGGAATAACTTTTATGCGGACCCACCGAAAGAAATAGAAGAACTAGTAACACAAGTAAGCTATAGTAAGTTGCTGTTCAAAGTAAACGAGTAGTTTCGTACTTGCCAACAACTACTGAGATGGCCAGTGAAATATAAGGTTTTGCCTGTAACATTTCGAGAACATCATACTCACTCGTCGTTAGTTTCAAAAATGGCGTATCAGTTCAAAGCTAGGTAAACAAGATACATGAGATTACATCTTTTTATTTGCCCTTGTTGATATGAAGACTATGCCTCAAGGTCGGTTCAAATGAAGAGCAAGTGGTTCTCAGTGATTTTACCATTTCGTGACTGCAGCTGTAACCAGACTACACGGAGAACAATATGTTCCACATAAACTCTAACAATGATTTTGATGAACTAGCCTTTCTCTTGACTTACGGATGGTGATTGCCGTCTTACATACCAAAGATACGAGGAAGTTTAAATGGGCACAGCATGAATAAACTAATTTAATCCAAAAGGCATGTTTTTTTTTTCAGGCTATTTTTGTTTCCATTGCGATAGATGCTTTTTTAAGGTTGTTGTTTTTGGTTTTATACCCTAAATCCCGGGGTCTAATCTATATCCCTTCGCCTTAAAATACAGTAGATATTTGGTAAATCATTGTTTTAGTAAAAGACATTGTGGCGCAATTGAACGATTATTTCATATTTGGCAAGGTTAAATGGTTAGTCAAAGTTAAATGTTCCGGCTGTGATTTGTTCATCTACCTGAAGAACAGCTAATCCAGTTTCAACTGGGACAATCTCAATAAGTTCTTTAAAAGACATAACAAGGATATCATTTAAATATCTGATGAGAAGAGACAATAGATATCCTCGCTTGTCTTGAAATTTTGCTCGTCCCGGGCCCGATAAGTGATTTTGGTGATATATGTTTCTTAACAGAAGTTAATTTTTGTTTTACAATAACTGTCCAAATTCCCGCGCGCTGATTGGCTCGTAGCTATTGTCTATAAGAGTAAAGACAATAAAAATGACGTCAGATGTAACGCGCGCGCTTTCTCAACGAAAAAAATAGCCAATTCTGCTCGTACTTTTTCCATGTTATTGTAAAAAACAAATCGAAGGCAGTTTTCTATAGTCTATACTCTTATAGACCATAAAATGACGCCATAAAATGTCCAAAACTTGGCAGTGAAACCACTCGCCTGCGGCTCGTGGTTCCACTTGAGTTTTGAACATTTTTTGACGTCATTTTATGGTCTATAAGAGTATAGACCATAGAAAACTGTCGTCGATTTGTTAATTAGCTTTGAATACTAAATTTTAAAATCTTACAAATTTATGAAAACATTGGCCAAGTACCATTTCTGCAATCATTGTGTAATCGACGAAAAACATTTAAAAATAGACTTATCGGGCCCGGTAAGTTACCGGGACTTTCGAGAAACGGGCCCCTGGTGAGTGCTTAAGGTTGTAACCAAATGATCAGACAATAAAGCTTACATAAATAGGAGAAGATGTAACTAAGCTGTAGCTAAGCTGTTTTACTTTGTTTGCTACTAGAGTGGAACTCAAATGTTGATCACCGATGGCAGTCGAACTGATCTCCTATCGCCGAAAAAAAAAATGGTACTACATGTATGGTCAGAATAACAACAGGCGACAATGTCTGTCTGTCTTCCGTCCCTGACATTTCATTCCTACTGGCGCCAACTAGCCTGCATAGGAAACGCTAAATAAGCCACGTAGTTAGGTTACTATGTTTGGTTCATGCCGCTATCTTGAATGAAAACAAGAAAAAAAAAAAAAACAAAAAAAAAACGTATATAGAGAAACGTATATAGAGAGAGTAAGGGTTAGTGAAAAAATAAAACCAGATCCCCCTTAATCTTTTGCGAAACGGAGACGGGAGTAAAATCGAAAACGAGCACACTTAAGCAGTAGCCAACCAAAAAAACATCATGTCAACATCGCTGACAAGTTTATGGTCCACAATCTACATTTCTCACAGTCTCTAAGCCACTCAGTCCACCTTGTAATTCATGTTTGTCTCGGAAAAGAAAGCATGTAAATTATAAAAGCTTATAAATTTACATAGAACCTTAACAGACACTCTAATTTATGGGATTAAATTTTTTTTTAATGTATGAATTTTCATATATTCACTTTTGTTA
This sequence comes from Pavona decussata, assembly GCF_977016875.1. Classification (NCBI taxonomy): domain Eukaryota; kingdom Metazoa; phylum Cnidaria; class Anthozoa; order Scleractinia; family Agariciidae; genus Pavona; species Pavona decussata. The sequence continues at coordinate 1,310,894 of NW_028145471.1, forward strand.
AAGGTTTTTGTCGCCCCAAATAGCCTCTGTTTGCATTTTACGCCTTATGTTTTGGCAATAGTACTGATCGTCCTTTAACCCTTTCACATATGATGTCAAATTGATGTCCATGAATGTGGTCCCGACCTTCTGTGCAAGAAATCCTAAAATTGACCAAAAATACGCACGGTATGGTAAGCCTTTTTGGCTAAAAAAAAAAAAACGGGATTATTTTGGATGTAAATTAATGATGCGTCAGAAATGCAAAACAAACCCGGGCTACGTAGCCTATGAGATTAGACGTGTATTTTAAAATTGACTGATTCCTTTCCTTCTGGCCGACCAATCAAGCAACCAAGCTAAGAAACCGCTTAGTGTTGCCAACGTTAATTACTTTTTATACCAATCAGCCAGCGCTTTCATTGAAGGATTTTGTCGATGGCTACGCGGTTACTCATAATATGTTTTCAGAAAATTTGGAAAAATGTTTTGCTGTCTTTTTGTTTCGTCTGAAGAGATCATCCACGCAAGTGAAGTTAGAGATGTTGTTTTTCAAAGCCATTTTAGCCGTGAGCAAGCAGAGCGCGACACCCCGCTAGAAAGAAAGGCGAAAATCGTGCCAAGTTTTTCAGAGCATGCACAAGTTGTTGCTTCGATACAGTTTCAAGCCCTGGCTGAATCGCGTGGCCTCAACAACAACAACAACAACAACAACTTTTGTCTATAAATAAAAAAAAGTTATTTAGATACGCCCTTGTTTACTCCTGTAAACCAAACACTTTTACTGTTCGCTCGATGGACGTACGGGCTAGCCATTCCGCTTGTAGTGTGAGTCATTTTAAAAGACGTTTAGTGGCCCGAACCTTGCACTTCGTTCAGACTTTCGCAGTAGCAATACTTTGAATCAGTCACCTGAAAAATGTTTCAGTACAAATTTAGAATAAGACGTAATTAATTTTTACTTGAACATAAGCTATCAGAAGCTCTCGAACATTTGATTTCCTAGAAAGTCTGCAACTAAGTGAGATTTTTCGACGGCAAAATTGGTATTCGCTTAGACGAAACACTGCAAAGCAACGATCTGTTCTCAAAGAATGCTTTTTTCGCTTTGAACTCTCTGTATTCCACCTCTTAGACCGTCGAGTAGTAGGGCTTCGTCTTTCGATTTATAATTCTGAAAACGTGTTTAACAGACCAGAGTCTCGTGAAACGTATATTCAAACACAGTACTCTGCAAGGACAATGGGGTGATGGCATTTTCTAGCTTTGATCATCCTTCTAGTCAGCTATTTAAAACTCTAGACTGAGATAGTTAAATTTCCTGATCTTGTTACCTCAGAATCTGTCATTGCCATTTTTATGTATAAATTTCATAATCAATTGTTACCGTCTGTCTTTCAGTCCTTCTTCACTAAGTTAGATACTGTTCACAGTTACAATAGGTACCAGGTATGCTGCAAAATAGTCTTATTATCTTCCCAAAGCAAGAACAAATAATGGAAAATTTAATATTCGATTTCGAGGCCCTAAGATATGGAATGATATTGACTATGACATAAAGAACTTGTCTATTTCATCATTCAAAGATAAATTGAAACAAAACTTTCTCCAGAGCTACTAGCCCACTCTTCCACTGAGATAATACCACTGTTTATTTGCAATTTCCTACCATCTTATGTATATTTTAGTTTGATATATTCACATATTTATAAACTTTTACTTTTTTTTCTCTTTAATGTAATAGTTTACTGGTGTGATATTTGACTTCCTTTTTCCTTCATTATATTACTTATGTCTGCTTGGGTGGTGTATATGTGTGTGTGTGTGTGTGCGTCCGACCACAACCAGCATAAATAATTTGTTTACTGGTAACCTGGCATTTTTAACCCAATGGTTATTTCAGGTTTCCAGTAAGCTTGGTTTTCTTTCCAAGCTGTTTTTGTTTTAATGTAAATACTTGTAAAACAAAGGGTAAATAAAGTGTTGTTGTTGTTGATTATGACACAGCTGACTTGGGCACTATTTTGCTTTGGTGCACCGGGCTCAGTTTTCACCTTTGGCCGGTTTATCAACAAAATTAATGTGCTTTATAAAACCGGTTTGATACTGATAGCAAACCGGAGTGACCAGCTCAGAAGTTAGGCCCAAAATGCATTTGTCTTCGTTTTACAGTGCAACTTTTTTATTCATCAAGAGGTACAGACTGAGAGCCAAAGTGTTGACTACACACTCGCAACACACGCGCATTTTCAATTGCGTATCCGTAAGTAAGGAAAAATCTAATTGGTTCTCCGGGTCATTTTGAGACTCCCCAGCTATGAATCAGACTAATAGGCTTCTGAATGCTTCTGGCCTGAACCTTTCACCTTACTACATTTATTCCATAGCTTTCGGGATTTCATCCACAGGTTGTAATCCTAATGAAAATTTCAAGGGCAAGTGCTTCTCGGTAGCTTTCATTTGCTATTGCCCACAGCCTTAAAATTTAGCAAAATGGGGCAAGTTGGCTCTTGGGGAGAAAGTGTTACTTGACTCCCATTTTACCATACGTCTGATAAGTTATAGATCACAGATGACATCAAGATGTGCAAAGAAAAAAATTGTCGCTGCGAGCCATAGATGAGAATGTCACTGATGCTCATACCAGATTTTGATACTGGGACATGCGTCAAAATGGAATCTAATTTTTTTATATACAATAACAACGACATTTCATAATGCAGCGTGACCTTACTACGGAATGTTTTTGCAGCCTTTGTTGTGTATTGTTAGTATTAATCAGTTTTCACAAAAAAAGACAGGTCGTTTTGTTACCATATATATAGCAGTAGGGTGAACAGACAAGGTGGCCAAGGTTAACTATTATGGTCCTGTTTCAAGTTGGAAAGTTACCTAATCCAGAACTGATAAATACCTCAGTAAAGCAGTTTCCAAAACACGCTAGCCAACAGATTTTGTGGAGGCGTGATGGGGTGCATGGAATTGACGAATTCTTGGGTCTGTAACTTCACTTGCTTTTGAGACATCAGTCTTAACTTAATACAAGCAATAATGTTTGATTCCAGAATGATTTTGGAGTAAATGTTTCTATGGTTACTAGTCACGTGACTCTATATCGGCCAATACAAAATTCCAAACAACTTTAAATGGTGATATTTTGCACACAAATGTAGTGAAACGAAAATTGAAAAACCTGTCCGATTTGAATTCCCAAATTTCATTTTTGTGACGTCACAAAATGAAGGGTGAAGAATTTGAAACAATTATTTAGGAGAAAACTAATATTGAAAGTTTCAGCATGTCTTGCATATTTTAAATGACTCAAATTTCTGCAAGGCTGATCGGACTGCACGACAGCGACATGATAATAGAGACCAAACCGAGAATCAACAGAATGCGGCAACCGGGACAGCTGTTTCGAGCTAGTTGGCTTTCGTCAGCACGGTTTAGCACAGCAAAAAGTAGAAGAACCAACGCGAGAAAATCGTTTGGACAAATTCATGGCTGTTTTTTATCACTTTTTTCCCCAGCGTGAAAAAAAAAAAAAATAATAAAATAAAAGAATGAATAAATAAACAACCAAATAAATAAATAAATATTAACCTTGCCTGCATGCAACGTCAAGGTTAAGGTACAGCTTTCATTTTAATGATCACACGCAATGACCCTCGGCTGTTCGCGCGAAGTTCATGACTGACTTTTACTGGTGAGTAAAATTGCACGTCAAAGATAAAGAAATTGGATGTCCTGCGAAATCAGGAAAAAAGCATCTCTTAACACAAGAAAACAACAATAATGCTAGATAATCTCAGGCACCTTTTTGAACAATATTCTAATGCTTGTTTTCTTGCTTCAGTATGGAAAAAAAAGTTGAGGTTTCAAGGCAAGTTTGCTTGCACAAAGGTAAAGGTACCTTCCAGTGAACTATCCCCGGGGCTGGGACTCTCATATGCAAGGGGGCGGGGATGCTCGTCGTCTCGCTCATTTGTGTAAATTTCGGATTTTGGTCTCACTTACGGTTTTCAGGAAAAACGCCATTTTATTTAGCCGCGAAGTCTCGTTTAGAGTTACACGCGAAGAAACATGTATTTTTTATTTGTCTGTGTTTCAAAATGGTTTCTTTTAGAGGTCAAAAAAAGCTTGGGCCATACCCAGATTGGTCTCCTTTAGGGGTTTAATTAGTAGAGCATCCTCGCCTGTTTCATATGAGAGTTTCCCCCTCCCCCCGCCTCCAGGAAACCATTATGCGTGCAATGTATATATCTGAAAGTAGCTGCTGGTGTCATGAATGCATCCGTAGATAAGACTGGTAAATTGTGGCCGGGTTTAAAGCTTTCCTGTCACGATCACATTAAAATCTTTGCCGCTTCCTCTGTGTATTACCGTGACACCCAACTAAACGTCTGGGGCAGTTTCGATGTTTATGCCAAATGTATGCATAAATAATGTGCGTTTTTCGCCAAAATCTGTTGTCATGCCTTGAGAACATAGACTTGTGCTTTGGAAACTGAATCATTTGTAACACCATTGCCAAACCATTTATAATCCAAAACCGCTCTGATAGAAGTTTGTGCTCTCTACAGAGAAGAACTTTTGATTTCCCTTCTTGCCAATCAATGTTGCTTTTACGCTGATCACGGATTTATGATCAGGGTAGGAACAATTTTGAAAGAAAATTTTCACCAACGAATCAAATGATTAACTGGGAAGTTAAAAGCTCCCACAACACCAGCAGTAAAAAAAGACAGTGATTTCTGTTATGTAAAATGGCCGTTATGTATTGAAACCACGTCTTGAACCGTTCACTACTGCACAACGCAGCGCGGAGTTACCCTTACGAATGCGTCCCTTGCGTTGTTTAATAGGAACGACCTCCGTTAAATTTTAGTTCTACCTTTCTGCATACAGTGGATGTTTGGAACTGACTGGGCTTTATAGTGATCCTCCTCTACGGATACCCTCTCAGCCAGCTATAGCTGTTCACCTTAGAGAGGCGACCGCCTAAAGAAAGTTCGGCCATGGTCATGAAAAGTAAGTGGCGGTGACCTTCTAGGTCGTTCATGAAACGGTTGTCTCTCACACTATATAGTGAGCAAAATCCGAAGGGAAAATTCCTAGACTGGTTTTGAAAGATGTCGTAAGACCGTTAAGACGAACAAGAAAGCTTTGCTCAATAGCTTTCATTTAAAGGACCGTAATTTATTAGTTCGAACATCATCCACTGACTCAAAATTGGGACCCTCAGCTCCAAACAAACATATGTGCAGGAAAGTAAGGTTCAATACGTTTACACCTTAGGATTGCATGTCAAGCATCAGAAGTTACACTTCTTCATAATAATACATGGATTCCACTGCTTTTAAGGTTTCGATTCTTAGGCTGAAAGCCTAATGCAGAATTCAAGAGAAAAGTATTGCTTTCATTGGGTTTTGTTCACAGACTCAGAATGTAAAAAAAAAAAAAAAAAAAAAAAAAAACAAATGAGGTAACGTTTGACCCTTCATGTGAATGTGTTAATTGACTACATGTTGGATTGAATGGCCAATCAACGTGTAAAATGTTTGCGGTCTTTTGGTCTCTTGATGGTTATACTTTACTTTAATAAATTCCACTGGCAAACATTCTTTAATGTCGACTTTACAAAACGTTCAGACAGTGATACACAACTGAGAGCAATACTCATTAAAATTGGTCCGACGTCAGCGGATCCATAGGCTCACAAAATAATAACAGTAAACCGCAAAGCCAGGTTCGGCCTTTAGGAGGCAGAAGTCGGGAGGCTGAGAATAAGGTAATGTCGCCAAACTTTAATCAAATTAATCAAATTAGATTGATGGTTAACTGATAATCTGATAATTGGACATTCAAGCAAATCTTTCCTCGCTAAAATCCGATTCAATTGACTGAGCATCTATTATTGATGTTGGCTTGCCTGACGCAGGGGAAATAGGTGACTACATCAGCTCCCAATACTGAAGGATATTAAAGGTGCTTGCTAACGGTACAGCACATTCAGTCGCCTGCACGAGACTATAAATACAGCATTTAATTGACTCAGAGTAGCATTTATGAAGATGATAACTGAACAGAGTCGGTCACTTGAAATTCCCACTGTATTTCTACAACAACAACCTTATTCATAAACATACTTCAAATTAATTGAAAACAATTTGAGTGTGGGCAGGTAAATTTTGAGGTATTCGAGGCGGGCTCAAAGAAGAAGGGGATATTGCAATAAAATAACGAAAACGGTAACTCTAGAAATTCATTTCACAACGCAGCATCATGTTTCTGGTTGCGTGATGTCGTGAATGTGCAATGTATAATCGATAAGGTTAAATAACGAATCTTAGTCCAACCTAGACAAGCTATTTAAGGGTTAAGCTGAAATTAAAATATCCCCAATCCGTTATAAATAAATAAGTTGCATTAAAAAGAGGAAAACACCCCCGCTTTAATGCTTACAAAGGCATCCGTTGCCATTCACCGGATTTCACAGAGTTCAATTCCCCAGACTGCGAAATTAACAACATAAATCATTTTAAGAATTAGCTTTTTTGCCTGTATGAACAATATGAGAAGTAACCAAAGCAATTTAAAACCTGGAGGGGGAGACAGTGAGTCGTTACAAATAACTCCTAGAAGGTTACAGACTTTCTTGTTTCGTGGGCGTGGTTAAATATTATTTTCACCTCTAAAAGGTAGCAAGTCTTACAACTCGTTATCTTATCTGTTATGCCTTTTGAGCGAATAGCCGTAAAAGGTACAGACCACGGTAAAGCTTTAATTCAGGTCACCTTTTTTTCAACATTGCGATTGGCCAGACCAAACCACAAATTTAAACCTCTAAAGCAGCGACGAGTACCCCCTTTACATCAGTATGGACGTTTCCTCACGGGGGATTAAAAACAACATCCTTGGGGAGACAATGAATAGAAATGACTTACTTACAATTGGTCCTGGGAAAAGGGAGCAGCTGTCTGGCTGTCTTACTTACCCTAATTTTACGGCGTTAAAATTCCTCACTAATCTTTTATAATCTATAAGGTTCAAACGTTGTATTGGTCTTAAAAACAACTATTCGGCTATGTATGTAAACATTTAAAAATTGTTTAGTGGATTAGTGTGGCCTAAGTTAGCACGATCATTTACGCTCGTCACGCAGAATTTGAAATCATATTCTTGCGTTTAGTTCTAAACTGAACATCGATCTTCATCACCCAACCTCATGAAAATTGAGTTCTTTCTCAACAAGGGAACTCACAACTGCACAGCAAAACAGCAAAAACCTTCACTACCTTTGGCAATACTTCCCAGAAGCCTCTCAACATGGTTAATCCTTGATTAATCCGTCCAATTTGATTAAGGTAAGCTCTGCCCGGAATGCTAGACATCTTTCGCGCTAAACCTTTCGGCTTTCAAAGCGTTTAGAATCTATTTTGTTCTTAAACGAGAGGAAATTGAAAGTTTATGTCACTAAGGTTTGATTTCGTAAATCATTAGCTTACACAGTAACGTCATTTATGACGCCCAAAATACCTAAGCAATAACTAAGAATAATAATAAAAATGATTAAATAAATAAATAAATAAATAAATAAATAAATAAATAAATAAATAAATAAAAAAATTGAAAATACAAGAAAAAGAAGAATTAATAAAGAGCTGTCAAATATTTTAAAATGGTTGAGATTCAATACATTTAAACCTCAAACGACTCAAAAGTAATACTCAATTCATTTTAACTGCAACATTAAAATGTGTCCGCTTTTATTACCAGAGCCGACAACGTAATGTCAGGAGGAAGAAATTTTAATGGCGACACCAGCAGGAAAATGCTCCCAATCTTGCCTGTATGATTATAGAAATCACTAGAACTTCATAATACTAAGCATAGTAACTCTCGTGGGAAATCGAAATAGGGAGTGCTACGGTATGAAATGGCGCCCAAAACAAAAGCGTTCCTTACATGTTGCGAAAGGCTCCGGACAACGGCGGTGTTCCAGCTAGCGATTGTAAAGTGTGTAGTAACAGTTGCCGTCATTTCATTTCAGTACAGTTGTTCAATGAATTTTTTTGATCACTCACTACTCGACGAAAGCAATATCTAAGAATCACTTTTTAATAACTTCACATCAAACGTTCTTAAAACTGTCGTATTTAGAGAATCGAGTCTCGAATACCTCGATAGCGCCGACTATTTTCGGGATGGGAAGAGGACCGGATACTCCTTTTGCAAAACTCGTTTTATCGAAAATTTCTATAAGAACACAACTAAAACAACTAACAATTGAACAAAACTGGATTCCGTAAAAATATTTTCAGATACTCTTTAAGTGGGATGGTCACTTCACATTCACGTGATGGCTCTAATGCCAAGGGCAGCTGATTTAGTAAAAACATATCTGAGTTGTTTCAGCTGAGTAACCTTGCAACAAGCGAAGGTAATGAACTTGTGTTTTGTTTGTTTCCAAACTACTGGTCCACCAAGCAAGTACAATCAGACATTCATTTAGCATGTAATCATGAGCCTTTTTATTTCAGTACAGTTTACCATTAATTTATTAGTATTCAAAACGGCAGACCACAACTAATGAACAGATTTTACCCCTGCAACTCTTTCCCACCATTCAAACCAAAACTCAACAAACTCTAAACCTCAACTCAGAGAAGCAGGCAAATGGCCGCTATTTTAGGAGCCGTAATGGTTAACTGACATCTTTAATGTATTTGATAGCAAAAAGTACAGCCTCCCTTTCCTCTTACTGCCAGAGGAGGCTTCCATCTTTGATACCTAACTTTAATACAAGCAGTGACGCTTTCCAAGGCGTATTACTTTAGTAAGAGCTGTTCAGCAAAATTGCGCATCTCAAGGATCCCGGTAAAGTGTGAAGCAAAGACGCCAATATTTCATTTCTTCCAAGTGAAAGGCATGGGACAGATTTATGTTTGATTCCAAGCGTTTACGAAACAAGAACTATCGTTGGTTCTTAACTGCTAAACTACCTATTTACTGAGCACTTGTATCGTCGTTGAAATCACCAGTTTACGTGTGTATATAGCATACAACTATGCAAGCTGGTTACCAAAGTTATGAGTGTCAGTTTTCTTCATTTTATTAGGATACAGTTTAAATTCCGGGTGTCTAGTTCTTGAACTCTATTAGTTATTTAAGTGCTATTTTATGCCGTATTCCTTTTAAGCAAATTCAGAAAGGAAGTGTTGTTGGTTATTTGTCCATTAGTCTGCTAACAAAAGACAGTCAGTTTTTAATATCAAACTACTCCTCGTGTGTCATGATCTTTTTAAATTACGAAGGCTATACGAGCGATTAAAAGAAAAGTCTGTAAGGTAATGTCATACCGTAGACTTGCGAACAGTTCAAGTAGGCGAACATGACCAGGAGACTGATCCATCAGCCAGATGGCTCATGCACAAAGAAAGCGTATTACCCAGGGGGCGCATGTGAGCAGTGCTGATCATTCTACAGCAACTTCAATTTGTGTGTGCTTCATCATCGGCCATATGGGCTGAAATTACGATTTGTCAGAGATCGGGGCGATGTCAGATGACGTCATCGAATAGGGAAGTTAAGCAATCACGACGGCAACGCCAACAAAGATGTGATTTAGAACTGTATATACGTTTGCTCGTTTCCTATCTATTTGCCGATTACTCCAACTATTCGTCTTGAACAATGTGAACGAATAATCCAGGAAAAAAGAAAAACACCCGCGTCCTTTCCGCCCGTTCTCCTCAAACATTTTACGTTGTTGTTTTGAACAGAACGCCAAAATAATCTACTAAAATAATTTTTTATCGCACATGCAGAGCCACTAATTTGTTTTTACGTTTTCGTTCCCGTCGCCGACGCGTTGGCTTATTATGACGGACAAGAAGAATGATCTTGAAGATAAACAAATCTTGTTTTCCGGACGGCAAGAAGAAGCTGGAGTCCTCTGTAACAAGAACTCTAGAATGTTTTCTTATAATTAAGATTTTAAGCCCCCTGGTAGAGTGAAAAAGGCTCTATCTGTGATACACCGAAACCTACTCAAGTCTGCTTACGAAGATATATGAACCCAGGGATTTAGACGATTTGCCGGCCTGCTTATATTGCTTGTAAGGAGAATTTGATACGATCCTGTTCCTTTATTTTTAGTATTCTCACTGCAAGTGTGAGTTTGCTTTGTTATTTTAGGAGAAATAAGATGCAGATGAAGGTAGGAGCTAAAAAAAGATTATACTTAAGAAAAATAAACTAAAGCGTGTTTTACATAAGTTAGAAGTTTGAGAAAGAAAAGGACACTGGAATCATGAACTTTTTTGGAAGAGTATTACTGTGTCCACATCACTTCGTGTTGGCATCAGCTTTGGAAAGATTTCCACAACTCAGTGGACATAAGGGAAACAATATATATAGTGTATATGACATACGCGTTTTTATTATCTTGTTTTCCAGTTTATGTTTACAGTGCGCGCAGGGAATATCAAAAACTTTTTCCATGCTCCTTATAGCTGACGAAATAAAAATAAAGAAAAAGGGTGATACGTTTAGCTAAAGCTTAGCTATGATTTTCTCTATTAGTGTATGTGACAAGCAACTGAAGAAGCTAAATTTAATCTAAAGATTTACCAGCTCTTTCCTCAGCTTGCGGTATAGGTCTGATCTAATCAACGAACAGCACCTTGTATATCTTGTATGGCTCGTCTCAAGGTGTCGGGACATCGTTAAGCGTAAAATCCACTCAAAAGAATTATTGCAATCGGATTTTCATGTGAACTGAGACCCCAACATGACGTTTTATGCAAAGGTTTTCCATCGCCGCAAGTTGAAGGCGAGCCAAGATTCAGTTGCCTTTGGTCAAAAATTACAGCCTTGCGCGCCAATAAACGTGGGAGTAAATTAGCGGTTAAGTTCTTTTAGACGTGCCAAGGTTTGACAAAGCTTTAAGGAACATTAATTTCCTCCACTCAGTATTATTCTGTGTGTTCCGTGATACGCAATGATAATTCCGTATTAGAAAAATCCGGTAAGCCAACTTTATGCTCATTTAGCATACGAAATCAAACCTGGTCCTCGGCTATAGCTCTTTTCTACCTCACTACACCATCAACTTTTATGATAACATACTATCCTGTCTTAACTATTCATAGCGTTATACGCCTTCTGTGCCTCTTCACGCTATAAACATGTCCACGTTTCAGAACTTAGCTATTTTATGTTTGTTTTTACAGTCTGAGAGCAGATTCTTGAAAATAAATCGGATTGGATAAGAGTTTGGAGTTACACAACCTGAAGGCACGTAAAGTGAATACTCTTTCACATGCAGTTGTTTGTGCAACATTTCCGACGAATAAAAAGACGAAACAAATCTATCGGGTAGCGCCGTCTACATCCTGTTTTTTCACCCTATTACGTTTTCTTATGTCAAAGATAAAGTTGCAGTAAGTTTTCCTTAGAGAATTGGAACCATTTAACATTCATTAGGGCTATAAAAAGGACAATGCCTGATCCCAGCTAACGTGATCTAGTAATCGGCGTCAAATCGCTAGATGCTCCGTATCCAAAGTAAACAAAAGAGCCATTACTTCTAATAACATCCACCACAACAAACCGTAAGAGAGAATTTACTCATGTAAACTAATGAAACGGTTTCGTAAATAAAAGAACTACGAACTGCAAAAATAAAAAAATAAATAAATAAATAAATAATAATTAACAATTATCACTGTGGCAGCTTGTTCGCTTCTTTTTGATTTACACGATTTGTTTGCCGTAAATGACATCATATTTTAGAACTAAACAACGCGTGAGAATTGTACAATTTCCATCATGTTCTTGGGAGGTCAGCATCCGTTTACCGTTTCACAACTACGAACGTGCCACTGAATAGCTAGCGTGCATCTCTTGTCACCACGCGCACATTCCGAAGATTCTTTCAGGAGAACTTAGTCAAATCGATCAATAGACCTGCACCTTTCAAAAGCTCTATTTTCACTGGAACCTTATAACCTGCAGCTGTATTGTTTTTAAGGGCTGGGAACATTGTTCTGTTGACCACTCTTTTGTCCTCTCGACCAACCATGTAAGACGTTGCAAACCGTGCAGGGGCCCGTTTCCCGAAAGTTGCGGTAACTTACTGGGCACGATAAGTGTCTTTGGTGATAAATGTTTGTTAGCTTTGAACACTAAATTTTAAAATCTTATCATTCTGTGAAAACACTTGCCAAGTAATATGTCTCTAATCACTGTGTAATCGGCGAAAAAATATTTAAAAGTATAGTTATCGGGACGGGTAAGTTACCGGGACTTTCGCGAAAACGGACCCCAGGTCTCCCCAAATGGACAGCGGCCAACAGACTCGGAAAGGAGGCACTCCCTCAAAAGATATCTACACGTAGGCATGTTATGGAGTTGAGCAATTTTGGTGTGACTTAAGATAAATATCCTTGTGGTATTACGGCAAAAAATTGTATGAAATTTTTCTATTTGGCTATAGAGGTATAGATTTCATAGGATTTGTGAATATGGCAGGAAAAATAATGTACAGCACCCTTTGTCTCCGACGAAGGAAAGGGTGCTATATAAACAAAAATTTGGGCGGAATACTTTTACCCACAATTCTGAGGGGTAGAACCCCTCGGGTAAATTAGTTCCAGGTATTAACCTGTGTTATTCAAAACTCCATGGTTGGTCACGTTTTGGCCTGATTAGCTCGTTGCACTCAATAAACGCTTCTGGTAATTCGTTAACAAAACATTTGCAGTGCGTCAGTGAAACGAATTTTAAGGCCACAAATTAACGAGTCCAATCATTGAAGATAAAAATACTGGTCAAAATACTGGATTTATATACTTTAAAGCTCCCACAAATGTGGCCTTAGTGGTTATTTTTCTGACCATTCAGTGATACCGTGACTTACTGATGGTTTTATTAATCAGCTTAGTTGACCAATCGTAGTTTTCCAATGAAATCTGGCTGAGATAAAAAACTAATGCAAAATGAAAACTTAAACAACTCCTAAGAAAGGAAACCCCTTTTTATCCTCTGTTTATAAGAAAAACAATTAGTACCGTTTTCTACTGTAAGAGCCAATTCGTTCTAAATTTGTCAATTCTACCAACAAACACTATCTGGGGCTAATTGCTAGTTTGGTTTCACCATTAGTTTTCACGGAGAAACGGTTTCCGCTAGAGCTCAATGGAAACATTTCACCGACTTCCTTCCATCTGAGATGCTGTACACATCTGAAAATATCAAAAGAAGCAACAACTTTGACCTTTTAATAACAAATCAATTCCAAAGGTTTATGCAAATCGAAAGCCGATAAAATCAGAAGTAGTAGTTAAGTTAAGACTCCTTCGACCGATGAACACGCCGATTACATTATGTTTCTTAAAAGAGCGAAAATAATGAGGGAAAGACTGAGTTTTTGTTAGTTTTTAACTTGTTTGTATATAATAAAGCTTTCCGCCGGAAACATAATTCTTCGGATACTGAAAATTTGCTAAATGCCTTAAGCTTAAAATATCCTCACGTAATGATTCAGGTTGAGACGCAAGATTCTTAGATCGTGTGTGGGCATGCGCCCACATACATATCTTGATCTCCTTTGTATTTGCTAGGTCACGATAAAGTGACTCTCTTGTTGCATCGTAACGAATGACCTTCCATTTACAATGTTTAATTGAGGTAAAACCTCGGAGATGTTTGTATTGGTGAAAGCGACAATTTCGTGCAATGTCGCCATGGTGCGTTCTAAGGTTACCTAAGGTTGGATTTGCGGAAAGTTTTGGCGATTTCACGCTAGCACGCAATAGGCATTCATCGCGTGTTCTGTGGGCCGTCGTAAGCTCTTCTCGTTCAATGACCAGCCTGTAATAATCAATCAGTTAAGAAGGCTCATTAGTAAATAATCTTATCAAATCCTTGTGTAAACGAAAATTCGGCGAAACTGTTCGGCTTCAAAATCACTGGCAAATGTTTAATGGAATTGAATTCTTAGTTAACATTTCCAAGTAAAACGTTTGAATCTTCATTGTAGGATCGCAAACTGGATACAGGGACGAGGTTGAGATCAGCGCAAGAACTCGCAGATGTCATCTCAGTAATCTTGACAATATCCCAAAAAATGCAATACCTTGATCTTTTTATTAAAATTTAATCTGTAGACTAAGTACCTATTACACCATTATTTGTTTAACGCAGAAAACCTCAGCGTCTCGGCCTCTGAAATGATTGCCTCTTCTCTTCGAGTTGACAGAGGCATCATTTTCGATTATTCTACAACGTTTCTATTTACTCCTTGTGAAATAGGCGTCATTGTTGTAGGAGACCATCGCATGTTGCATTACCCTTGTCAATCTCTAGTTATGGTCAGCTAAGCTAAAATCGCTTTAAGTCCTTTTCATCCGACAGCCATATAAATATAACGCTAATTCTAATACTCTATAAGCATCATCCTTTCAAAAATACGTTTCCTTTCTCCATAAAATTGCCAGTCTTAAAGAAATAACAAGTTTTGTTTATACATTGGGTCCATTCGCTGTTGCGCTGAGTGATAGAACAATTAACTCCGCCTCATGTGTACTTCAACTTCTTTAACTACTGGGAATTTTTCTCGAAGGAGGAAAAAAGATTTAACAACACTTTGACAGTTTTCTCACGCGCAGTCACAAAGCATGACTAGACAGGATTAGGGAATGCCGTAAAGAGTGGCAGATTTAGGCTTTTGAAATGAGCTCACGGACCAGTTTACTTCCACAATACTAAACAAACAACCCATCACGCATACAATGCACCGTGGAATGATGAATGACGGGCTTAACGTAGTGCAAAGCCGAGCGTAGCGCATTCTAGCAAAGACAGAAGTCAGGGAACTTAGGAAGAGTTTATGTTCAACTGAATAAGGTACAAACGTACTTAATTAGAAGCGTATAGACTTGTTTTACCATATTGAAAACACTGAACCAAATTTGCATTCACCTCATGTTAGATTTTACTTATACGACATTCGCAATTTAAAAAAGTGTGTCTTAAAACTTCTTTAATTGAAGTGAGAAACGTAAATGATTTACGAAAACCAGCTCACCTTTTCATAAATCCTTCTGTCTGAAACAAAGTTGACAACTTGATTTACTATATTTTTCTCAATTTATCGTTTTAAATAGCTATTTAATTATGAGCTATCTCTTACCAAAATATGAGAATGTGGGCGTTCAGTTGTGTAGCAATTCAATAGATATCTTTGGTAATTCTTTCCAGAAACAAACCACCAAGGTCTCAGGAAAGTTGCTATCGAAGCCAAAAAAACTGAGTGACAGAAAGACCCTTTTATTCCAGTACAGTCCTACCCTAGGCTAGCTTCCTTTTTTTCCATGGACATTTTGAGATGGTGGTTAATTCTTAAGACTTTTTTAAACGCTATATATTGAGTTTTATCAGTTGTGAAAAGCGGAACCAGTGGGATAAAATATGCAACAGGAAGTTTATTCGGCATGATCGACCAGTTTACCTTTGCCTGATCTGAGCTACTTGCTAGGAAAAACATTCTTATATACCGACGGCAATCACACCAGTTAAAATCATGAAAATGCAAAGTTTTATTTGGCATTTCAAACAAAATGTTAAATAAACACTAACCTTTTAATTTTAACAGAAACCTAGTTCTTCCAAGACCATTTAAAACTTCAGTTGAAGTGCAATTTTTAAATTTCATTGGCAAATGTTGTAAAGTAAATGAAATCAAATTAAGGAAAGTGCTACTGAACAACTTCTAGTTTGATGGAGACATATGAGGGTTTATTCACAAACTCGAATATTGGGACCACAGGCGATTAATTGAAGCTGGACTCGACAGTGAAGGGTAGAAGTCCCCTGGAAGAAAATAAAAACAATTACAACGAAGTGGATAAAATTGGTTAAACAGAACTGGCGTGGCCCAAACATAACGTGACAGAAATATAGGATTACTCAAACATAAAGGTCCAAAAATACTGTAAAGCGATTTGGTAAAACGAAAGGAAGCCTAAGCGGGATAAACTGTGTTATGTTTGGCTGGGAACGAAAAAGGTTTGTATTTGTGGTTAATGACGTAGTCTTACATACTTAGCGTGCTACAGTGATTATTTACGGCCATAAACTGTATATTCCAGGATAGAATTCTATCCGATACACGAACGGAGCAAATGGATTCATTGCGCATCTACTGTTGCTTCGATTTTTCCCGTTTCAAAGATTTTATCGAAGAAACATTCGCTTGACGAAGATAATGACGAATGATCTGGTTAACTCTTTCAATCACCTGCAAGTCACGGCGTTAATTGATGTGGTTGTAATGGTTTTGAACTCCCTTAAAAGTGTTACTTTTAATTCCTACTCCTAGGCTATTGAGCGGTACGTTCCTGCCATGCTCTGCTCTTAGTTGTAAAAGAAGGTTCAAACATTTTTGTATGCGGATAAATCGTAAAGTAAGACCATACGATTGATTGCCATTGATCTGTATCCGCTTGTGGTGCTCCTTTAAAAGGTGGTTCTAACAAACTGCTTGTGAAGAAACTGCCTACGAGTTACTATCAATGAACTATGGCTGCTGTTGCATGTTAACCGTACATTTCGAGAAATGAAATATCGACTTTCTCTTTTTTTTTAATTCCAAACTGGAAGTGCTTTGGTCATTTCGTCATAAAGGAAGAATGTATGTCAGATGCGGAAACATTCCGATCGTTTTTTGTTTTGTTTTTCTTTTTTTTTTAGAAATTGCGAGACCGACAGCAGGTCAAGACAATAATTTCAATGCCCGCATGAAGGAGGAATCAACAACTTGTAACATTCCAAATATGTTATAAGGCCAAAACGTGAATACCGCTCAAGACTCTAATCAAAAGTCAGTAAAAAAATCGCACACGGTGATACACTCTTCACAAGAAATCAAGGGTGCAGAAATCGAATTAAACTATAATAAACAAAAGTAATGCTGGTCTTTTTAAAAGTTATCGTTATGATCAAAATTATCAATGACATATTCTGAACAATAACCTTTTTATATGTATCATGGCCCATTGAAAGTTTTCGGGGGAAAACAAAACCATTTTTAAGAGTAGAAAGCAGAGAGACAGACAGAAGAAGTAAATGGGAAAGTTGCCACTTTTTTCCTGTTCCAAGTTCGAGTCCGGCCACGGTTAGACGGAAATTCAGTTTTTTGCGGCATTACCGAGGGCGATGGGGATGAGTGAGTTTGATCAAAACCAAAGATTAACCAATTCTCGAGCCAAGGCGATATGAAGATCAGCACGTTATTACGATCGATTTCCGAAATTTCTAAGAAGCTGGCGTTGGGCTACTTATTTGAAAATCATATCACTGCAAAATCGAAACTGGAACTGAGAGATTAGCAACGAAGAATCAAAGAAAGTCTTTGTCGGTACAGCCTACAATCAGTACGTTATTAGTCCATAATATACCGAATTTAAACAGTTAATCATCTTAATTGAGGCCAGGTTGGAAAAGTATGGTAAGCGGAAGTAATTTCCATCGTTTATCTTAAGATTTATCGTTGGCTCGCATCACTTTTTTTTTTTTAAGAAAAACAACTGAAGCATTACTTATTTGACCCACAGGTCCTAAATCCGTGCTTTCTGGCAAACACTCTCCTGATCGTTCACGGAATGCCAAGGCAAAGCGGCAATTTTTTTCCCAGCGCCCACACAGTTTTAAACCAGACACGTAACATGTTCCAAAAAAAAAAAAAAAAGAGCATCATCAACACGTCATGATCTCGGATGATCATAGTTTCCTATCTAATTAACTATTCTCTCCTCCGCTGTACACTAACAAAAAGCCTCTTCCAGGAGGTCCGCAAGGCCCTAATTAGGACGCTATCAATCAGTGTCAGCGGCGAATATCTTGAGCAAATTATCGGCATTACAAGTAAATCGAGGTGTGTACTTTATGATAAACCCGGGTTAGGCAATATAGTGGAGAGGCTAGTCCTTTTAAGCAAGATTTGTTTAGCCCCACGGCTTGAGTTTTATGTTCGGAAATGAGAAATGCTCAGTGAGCAAATGAAACAAATCTTCTCGGTATGGCCGTTTTATTGTAAAGCTCAGGTGGATTACCTTTTAATATCGTCACGTTTACCAGGACTAACCAGAACAGCTTGTGGGACAATAGACGAAAGAACATGAGCCTTTGTATGTGATTTCACATTAAGACAACATAATGAAGGCAAATTGACAATTGAAAACGTGAAAACCGAAAATGGAAGAAACCAGAACTTAGCGACATTTGACTTGAAGAGAAATTGCTGATTAGTATTGGCGAAGGTAAGGGATGAAAAAACACCTTCAGCAGAATCATCTTGGACTAACACTTCGTTTACTTAGGTTACTCACTTATGAAGTCGTTATAGGATTTCGAGACTGTCTCATTGTCGATTGATCTCTTTAGCCTAAAAAAAAAGAGAGAGAGAAAGAAACAGAAAATTTAAATCTTCTTACGATCTTAACTTTTTCCTCTTCAAATAAGATTGTTCCATCCCGGCGTGATTCTGATTTCAGTAGCTGCAGGAAAGGAGTGGTTAATAACACTCCCGCACTGTAAGAGTATTAGAGATGAATTTAGTTGATAGAAGTCATGCATGTGCCGTGGTAAGATAGGGTATTTTTGTTTGTCGGACGAGGTAACCACTATTTACGTACATTGCGATTCTGTGGCTACATACATGCAATGCTTGTTACAGTCAGGTGATAACACCAAGCGAAACTATCGTCTTGTAACACTTTGGTTTGAAACTACAACATTTTCGTTATGAATAGATTGGTTATCACTCAGTATAAAGACTACAAACTGACAGGCAAATTACTTATTTATTGCAGATAGAGAAACGGAAAGGAAGACAATAACACCTTCGTGAACGTCCATTGCGACAGACCAAGCAGGTGATTTCTAGCACTGATCAAGAATATTACGTGACAAGTGTAAAGAGAGCAAACATTAAAGATGGAATCAGGACTGAGCACATCGTCATTCTCCATCGATAACATTCTGAAACCAGACAAATGCGATTCATCGCAGGAACCTCGTTCAGCAGATAGAGCTTTAACACTGGCTGAGCGCCTCGCTGGTAAGTACTGTCTAGCGAATGAATGCCCACCCAACCAGCCATATGATCAAAATAAAGAGATAACAAGGGTCGATAGAAGCAGTCTCGGTACAATCTAATTTCATCACAGTCCAAAAACGTCCAATTTCATTGCGATCCAAAAGTTAATATCCTAAAAAGATCTGCTAATAAAAAAAACACTTGCTGTAAAATTTTTTTCCGTAAACTTCACTACAATTAGATCCGCTCTCTGCATTGAGGTGAGCATCGGATAAACTTAAAACACTTCATTATTTAATCTCACGCCCGATTTATCTACTGAGATGTCTATTTTCTTAAACGAACGCATTAATTATAAAACAGCCCTGATTGAATTCAACCAACATCATTTTTACCTCATTTGTTTTTGGGAAATGTTAGTCCATAAGGGTTTTTCCAAACAGTTTAAATTTTTTTCTTTTTTTGCGTGATTTCATAGTCACGGGTTGAATGGCGCATTCGTATCAGTCATTTTGATGCATCGTTTATAATCCCATAACAGGCTTATATAGTAGCTGTTATGGTGTCATGCGATAACGTTTCAGGAGAGCAAATACGCTGTTATTAGTCTTGTCTTCTCAGACAAAAACGTGAAACTATCCCACATTGCTAATATTCAAACTACATTTTTAACAGGGAAGAGTAACGTTTAATACAACACTCTTTTGTTTTACCTTTCGGGAAAAGTTCCATGACCATCATTAGCCCTTGAAACAACAAATAATTAAAAAAAAAAAGGTCAACAAAACAGTGGTACAGGCCCTAACAAACATAGAGGTGTACAGCATACTGTAAAATGAAGGTTATAATGTCAATCCGGATCTTGACGAGACAAAAAGAATTGACTTTCTGTTCAATTTTAAATGACCTGATCTTGGATTGCAGTCGCAATCGTGGATCGTTAGGATTGGTTTCGAAATCTTATTTCGGATGGTTTATTCTATTTACCGAACTCGTGATATGAACTTGGGGTTTTGCGGCACTGTCGTTCTGAGTACATGCACGGCAGATACGGATTGATTTGTTTTCAGATTTTCACTTCAGCTAGAAAAATGAGATAAACGTCTGGAATTACTAAATCGATCGGAAAGTGGATCAGCTGATTAATACGAACGTTACCAAAAATAGACGTCTGGAAGAGGCGATTTCCATCCCTAAAGCACTTACCCTTTCCGAGGAGTGTCACTTGACAATATTTTTCTCTGCAGATATAATACTGGAAGTGCATTATGGATCGTCGAGGGGAAAACATCGACGGACGCGCACTGCGTTTACCCATCAACAACTGCAAATACTGGAAAACACATTCTCCAAGACGCATTACCCAGATGTAGTTATGAGGGAGCAGTTGGCAGCTTATATTAACATTCCTGAGTCAAGAATCCAGGTTAGCTAAAAGTGTTATTAAGTGAGTAATGCGATCGGTTCAGCACTCAATAAAAGTAATGCAATATATCATCACTATGTATTTTCAAACCCCACGTTTTCAAAACAAATATGGCACATTCTGAACATTTCTAACTGCGGTCTAGGTTCCACTCTCCAACTTGATAAAGGGTAGCCTCTAGCACCGATTATGCAGCTTAATGAACTGCAACTGCATGAGTTCTTTAACTGAAACATAGAAGGAGTCGTGGAATGTCAGTATTAAAAAGAAAAAAAAGAAAAGGGTTTTTAGGAAGGTTTGGACGTATCAGCCACGATAGATTATTTCACGCATTTTGGGGGATATTATACAATGATAAAACATCCACGACAACAACAGAAACAAAAATACCGAGATACCGTTGGTCAAAACAGCTTGCACCATTCGCATAAATATAATTGGATTTAAATTGAAAAAATAGAAATCGACGCCGAAATAAGTAAACGTTTGCCAGTCACACTATGTTATGGCTCAAAAGTGAGCTTCGAAGAGAGTTTTACGTTGTGATAGAAGTATTTAGGCTCATAGCAATGACTTTAAAACTTTTTCCAACCTGCATTATAGCTTTGACTTTAACATGTTTCGATAAGATTGCGTTATTGACATCTTAACTGTATGCTAAATTTTAGGTGTGGTTCAAAAATCGAAGAGCAAAGTACAGAAAACAAATGAAAGACGGCGAAGAATTAACCTCATCGGAAATAGAAAATAAAGCATTGGAACGTCATTTCAACAGTCATGAGGCCCCGTGGAGCCCCCAACACTTTTACACAGCAAGTGGTTTACCTTTCGGCCCAGGGAATGCTGCTACAGCTCAAAGCAACTTCGCACAGTACTCCTGGTCGGCCGTTCCTTTGTATACCTCAAGCCCATGCGCATGTTTGCCGTCGTATTCTGACACTTCAAGAAGGTCTTGGTCTTGCACGGCGTGTTATGAAAACTCTGATACAAAAACCCATTTACAATAACTAGTTCTGGTTTTACTGCCTGATAATTTGGCTATAAGTACAGTTATTGATAATGAGCATTGAAATTTGACTCTAACGCCCCATACACACAATAGATAAAAAAGGTTTAACTGAGCTGTCACCGAGAACTGGGGTGAATGCTGCACTTAAATATGATTTCTTCCATTTTTACATACACTGGTTTGTAGTGTTCCCTTCTATTGTTTCCCTCTTGTCTTTCCCCACTCCTTAGTTTCCTCTTTTTGCTGCTACTTGTCTTATTCCTATTTTTAGAAACTGTTTTATCGTATTACCAGTGAAGGTATGCAGTGAAAATGGACTAAATTTGATTAATCAAATTATCCTAAATGCAGAAACCAAGAAATTAACCCAGAAAGGAGCAAATCATAATCAGATACATCTACATGCAAGGAAACAATTTGAAAACGTAATCAACGATTGCTTTGAAAAACTAATGCAAAGACGTCTTTCGGCTTTTCAAAGTGACACTAAAGTACCTGAGCCTCCTTTTTCACCTTTTAGATCTTTACTATGAAACCACATCTGGCCGCTTATTAGAAGTCTGAGGTACAATCAGGCTTTAAAGTTTCAGTTTATCTCGTTGGTTTTCTTTCTTAACATTTTTAGTTGGGGGTATAACTCGGCATTGGAGATTGCAAAATTAGCAAAAGAAAATGAGGAATTGCTCTACGCCTTTCATGATAGGAGCTCACAACCATGCACTCCTGTTTCATACTTAACATTGACACGATTTAATTTTCAATGGCTCTGAAAGTGACAGAGTCAAAACTTTCAGAGAGCTTGATAAAGAGTCAACGATTAACTTCTGCAAGAAATTCAGAATTTAAATTCTTTCATTTTCATCGACAATCGCGATCAACGAGATAATAGATAAAAACATTAATTGTTGGACTGGACGGAATACCTATTATAGTGCAATACAACATTGATAGTATAATAGTTACTGAATAGTAAAGATCTATGGTTAGGATATCAGATGAGGGATATTTTGAGAACGAGAACAAAACACTTGAATACAAGTAACCGTCAATATTTGGCTTTTAGAGATCTTATCTTGAGATACTCGAAATCCGCGCAGCCACCAAAGCCATAAA
The DNA here is from genome assembly GCF_977016875.1 of Pavona decussata. Classification (NCBI taxonomy): domain Eukaryota; kingdom Metazoa; phylum Cnidaria; class Anthozoa; order Scleractinia; family Agariciidae; genus Pavona; species Pavona decussata. The sequence goes on from NW_028145471.1 coordinate 1,333,526, forward strand.
CTTGAATTTTCGTTTCAGTAAGATTCAGCTGAACAGTCGGTTCAGAAAGGTACAAGTTTTTGTGATCTGGGCATTAAACTATGCATTGGTATAGTCAACAAAGCCAATATCTGTCTCAGAGCGCACAATCATGGTTTAGAAAAGGCTAAGACTTACAGCTTTATTCTAATACAACTTATGGACGTCTAGTTGCAGGATTATACAGAAGAAAGATGTTTCGGGATTATCCTGAAATCTTTGAGAACTAGACAGTTAACCAAAGCCGGACATGATACAGCATTCAAATCGTTCCAGCCAATTCCGGATCACCTCAGAAATAAACATATGAATAAAAGTTCAAAAACAAGAAAAACCAAGATCATTCAGCAAGACTCATTGTACTATATATCAAGCACAAAGACAGAAACAGCCATAGTTCACGTTATTTTAGATAAGTCAATTCTGTGACAGACAACGAGAAAAAGAATGTACATTAACTGGCTGAAAATTATTCAAAACACCTAAACAACAGCCTGCCAAAATGTTAATTGGATTTATATGCAAAAAACAGAATAGAACGCCAAAAATAGCGGAACTTTAACACTCCACCTTAAATACAAGTCCCTGCGTACGTGTCAAGCAGAATATTCCCACAAGAGTAGGTTACATCTTGTGGGAAGACAAGACAAAACAAACAGACAGCAAATGAACAACAACATGAAATTGTTTTTATCTCGATCGAACCATGCCCATAAAGTGTTTAATTTCCCAACGCCCACTCTCTCATGAAAGTGCGTCTGTCAGTTGGTCAAAAACAAGACGGCCAATGAAAGCAACGTTGACAAATAAATAAATAAAATACCGCCTAGCCAATATCACTTTAAAATACGTTCAAGGATATCATTGTAAGAGCTGATTTAGATGTCAAATACACTTCATTGTGCAAAAGATTGAAGTACCCGAGGAAAGGAAGATCGTAATAAAATCAGAATCTTTTGTTTTAGTGGTTCGGCTGGGCGATGGGAAAAGATACACTTTAAAGGGATGACCTAGGTTAGGTATGTTATCTGTTCAATTATTTCTGGTCGAGAGTACATTAATGTATTATTAAAGCCAATCCATGTGTGTCAATGTAATTTAAGGAGACTATCCCTCTCTTGCACCCGTAAAACAGAATTATTGGTGGGTGATTGAAAAGGATCATAGAAAAATGCTTCACGTACTCTACTGTTTGGACCTTCGAAGTATCGTACCTTGTAAATGTTCTCATTGTTGTAAATAAATATATATTTTGTTGAAATTCAACGTCCTCGCTGTTTTTGTGAATACTTTACGTCTACTCGATTTTGAAGGGTTTAGGGTCCAGAGTTTAAACCAACAATTGCAAACTAGATTTCTCCATAAAATGCCACAACCTTCTATTTTTCCATTATTTGGACAAACGAACTATCAAACTCAATCTCTCAAGGTAGAGCAGATACGACGGTATTCCCCTCTACCACGTTCATCACGAACAACCTGGCTATTTTCTGTTATTGTTAATCAATATATTCTGACCGAACAACAAATTCCCGCTAGGTACATACTTAGAAACAAGACTGGGAATGGCTGACTCAGAAATTGCGAGGAGGAGAGGAGGGATTCTTGCGGTATGGCTCGATTGGGTTTATCAGAACTGATACTTTCCAAGTTTGAACCAAATCACAACACATTAAAAGAGAATCCTGGAGATCGACACCAACAAGTTTGCTAGAAATAGATCTTAATTACTGAGGAACCGAGTCGCCATGGCGACGTAATGACGTCACTGCTCTTTTTTGCTCGATCGTCTTCAAATATTTAAAGTATTTTTTTTCCCCAAAACGGTGCGAGGTACTTGTAGTTCACATAATTTCTTTACATGTACCGCGTTTAAATAAATCCTATCATAAGAGCGTTTGGGGAATTTTTTGGCTTAAGTTTTCGGTTGTTAAAATAAAACAATTCAATAATTTCCTCGAGTTGCTGTAACTCAGGTTTAACAGTCTTATAGGAATTTAATAATCGGCTTATACAATTTTTATACCTATTAACGAGCTTTGCTAAAAAGGTTGAAAGATATTGCTTTGTGTCGAAAAATATGGGCATAAATAAGGTGAGCATTTTGTTCTTTTGTCCAAACTTTAGCTACGTTTTGACATAGAAGTTCATAATAATAATAATGAAAAAATAAAAAAAATCTGTCAATATATTTTTTTAACTCTTTCGTCCGTCAGTACTTTGAACGACCTCAAGACTTCAGCATCAATGAAATAATACTAGGTGAAACATTGATATAAAATCGGGAAACATATCCTTTCCTATTTTCAGCGTGCTCTGCCTATTGTTGCCGTGTTTTTGTTGTTGTTGTTGTTTGTAGGGAAGGGCAGAAGTTGCTCCCGAAAGTTGCTCATTTTTGGCAATAGTTGTGCCAACGTTGCTGTATTTTTGAGAAAACAAGGCAAAAATGTGTTTGTATTTTGGTTATCTTGCTTTGAAAGATCGAAAGACACTCCAATTTGCAGTTTTAAAATTAATACTGTACAAGCATGAACAGGTCTATAACGTAAAAAAAAAAACAGCTTCTCAAGAACCACACTATACACCGCTTGTACATGTCCGCGTCCGCCATTTTGAAATGTGGTGTGTGCGGCCGCTTCTGGTGCTTAGTCCCTCGCGGCGAGAGGATAATAAAGCCTAATTACAAAAAGATAAATCCAATCCGATAGTTTCAAAAACGATAAAAACTTACTGAAGGAAAGCTATTTCTCAATATAGTAGTAGAAAAATAGACGAAGAGTAGTTCTCTCAGTAAAAAAGTTGCTCCAAAGTAAGCATTTTTTGCCAGAAAAGTCCAAAGATGCTGAAAAGTTGCCGAGTAATCTTGAGTCGCTTGTTTCTTCAATTTTGCATGTTTATTGTTCAGAGTTTTCATAACAGTATGAATTCCAATGCACAATGTGCACTTTACACCAGATTTACATATAAATTATATATATACGTTGATGAGGAAAACTAGAACTGAAAGGTACTATCAATAAAGGTGATTGTAACTGGCTAGGGTCATGGGCTGTGCCAGAGATAATTTCTTAGGACCCATGGTTTCACAGGAAGCTAACAACCTTTGGGTTGTTAGCCATAAGGTATTCTCGCTGCTTTGAACCTTTAGGTATAAATAGGAGACATGAAACATGAACTTTTCTTTCCGCTTTTCATACATCCTCCATTTAGAATGTCTTGTTGTACTTTCAAATTTCAAAGAAAAAGAAGAATAAAAATATCACAATATCACGATTTCCTTAACCGTGAAAGGCCTGCCTTCCGAAGTATTGGATTGTGCAATATTACGGTTTCCCCGGCTAACCGTGAAATCCTTCAGCCTTACTTCTTTATAGTATTCTCGCTGGCGATTATTCTAAAAGCCGCATGAAGATAACACTATTACCTTTGCATGTTACAGTAACTATTTCATAGTTATATTAGTCGTAACTGTTTTTGGTGTTTTCAGTTTTTCCCTGGTATTTTAATTGAAAGGTTAATAATATTAAACTATTAGCAGAGAAATTAATGAAATTACTAAGACTTCATTCAATAGGCCTTATCACGGTTTTCGACGCCATTTTGACGAGTAGGCAAACACGTCTGAAATAACAGTGTTTGTATGGAAATCCGATGTCAAATAATTTTCATAAAACATCGTTTCTGAAAAATTCATGAATTGGAAACTTTTAGCACTAGTAAAAGGATTTTAAGAAAAAAATTTGGAGGGATGTAGCTGTGCCAGAAAGCGTCCAGTCGTGTTTTGAACTTTCCATACATTTGTCTGTATTTTTTCCCGCGAACTATTTTTAGCAACAGTTCGCTATACAGACAAATGTATGGAAAGTTCAAAACACGACTGGACGCTTTCTGGCACAGGAACATCTCTCCAAATTTTTTTCTTAAAATCCTTTTACTAGTGCTTAAAGTTTCCAATTCATGAATTTTTCAGAAGCGATGTTTTATGAAAATTATTTGACATCGGATTTCCATACAAACACTGTTATTTCAGACGTGTTTGCCTACTCGTCAAAATGGCGTCGAAAACCGTGATAAGGCCTATCGCAACACAAACTAAGACTTAAAGGCTTCCATGACCTTACTCAAACTTATTTTGTCCCCTCCCCTATAAACTAAGCGATCTCCCGCCTCCAGTCCTGTCCTTAACGATAAATAAATAACACTCGCTGAACTGTAGATAGCATTTAGACATAGCTTATTTGTGCTATACAGATATATGTGCATACCATAGCATTAACAATAATATAGAAAATACAATCGTTTGGTAACACGTGAGTTATTCTTAAAAGAAGTGAACTATAAATTGTTGGACGGACAAATTTACGATCCAATTTGCCTGACGAAGTTACCTCGCGCGAATAAATATCGATAGTTTCCTGCTCAAATTAAATTACCATCCATCATAATTGTTGCGATGAGTGGACAAGGGGTAATCGCTTTTACTAAAAAATTTTAAACATTCATTACGCGCTAATGACTTGAATCTAAAATTCCCATCTGTCGGTTCATCTTGAGGAGTATACTGTACAAACAAGTGGGTATTAATGTTTTTCATTGTACATGTGTTAATCAAACTAAAACCAAGTTATTTGCTGACGTTGTACATAGCACTTAGCATCAAAGACGGCATTTTAACTAGTGTCACTCTAATCTACCAACCAACTGACCTTAGAGGTCATTGAAAAGGCCTAATAATCGAGAAAACAGTCATTGAGGACTGTCATTACCAGATCAAGGACATAATGCTGTTGCTGAAAATCGTAGGCTTTTTATCGTTAACTAGTACGTTCTACATAAGCAATGTTCATTACTGATATCTGAAATCAACTTCTCTAAAAGATGAGCCAGTAACGTTATAGCTAAAGAGGAGGATAAAAAGTATTTGCTTTACAGAATTTTATACTCAAGCAAATTTCTGCTGATTTCTTTGACTGACGTACTCCCTTTTTGCGTGCAGTTGTTTGTTTATCTAAGAGAGTCCACTATTAATGAAAAGTGCCTCTCAGTCAGCAGTTACGTTGTTTACATCAAGGAAATTCAATGAAGCTGAAGTTGTCAAAAAAATGTATGCCAAAAATAATGTTCAGTTGCAAATAATTGCCCTCACTGGAATGCATTTAGGCCGTTAAAACAAGCAAATAACATTGTAAAAGGGATTCTTTTTCGTCTGATGCCTGCCCCAGTAACTGCAGATGGTAACATTCTATATTATTGGCGTAACTTCTTATCACAAAAAGCAGATGTGGAATTTTGATAGACCAGATCCAGATCGGAACTTAAATAAAACACACACGAGCTAAGGAATTTTCTCGTGTATTTTCAAGCCGAAAACACTAAATAAAAGTTTAAAATTTTGCGTCAAATATCATGGGACTATTTCAAAGAGATTGAACTGTAGATCTAGATCTAACCGGGCCTTGCGACGAAATGTAGTGGGGTGGAATGTCATTGTGTCGCAGTGAGGGGGGCAAGGAAGCAAAAATCCAAAATGGCTGAAACTTGGCACAAAGCATATCTTCGCCAAACATGTAATGAAAAATCAATCCCAATCAGTTCCTTCCTGCTTCTATGTCAAGCGAAGGCGCCTCAGCTGACACACCCATACCTGGTTTTAAAATATGGTGATAAAGGGTGCTGGCAAGAAATAAGTAATACTAGCAATGATAAAGGCGTGCGTGGGATTGCCATTCCGCGACTGCTTCGTGGAATCACGATTGTGTCTTGACACACAAACAACTGAAAGAACTTGAAATAGGTTAGATTTGATTCTGTAATCACCAGGCAGCTTTGAATTACAGCTTTGCGAATGCTAATCTCTATTAAAGACAATTCGGTATAACATTTCTAACGATCACCTATACAAAGCAAATGGAGCTTAGCTTATCAGCATCAACTAGAGGTAGGCTTTAACCGATGTTTAATTAAAAGCTATCCGCGTTGGTGACAGTAATTGAATTAACTTGTCATCGGTAGTGAAAGCGGGCCCCTTCATCCTAAACGGTTAGGAGAATTCTTAAGCATATCAGAAACGAAAGCAGTAAGTTGCTTTATTTCATTCTTGTGTGATTATTAACAAACAGAGTGACAGAGGTAACAGTGAAACATTGCTTTGAATGAAATTCATCAATAAGTTTCTTGTTAGCAAGGGCTGTAAAGTTGTGCCGTGCACCGCAATCATAAATTCAATTTATCATTTTGACAAACTGAAGTGGTAATGGAAGGTAAAATTTACGTTAGGCTTCTCAACGACTATCAACAGGCTTGTATATTGATATTTAGTTTTAATAGCTGATTCAAAGTTTGTAGTGAAAACCGGTGGCATCGCGTCGTTTTGGAAAATTTCCCTCTTAAGAGCTATGAAGGAGTGAAGGGTCACTGAGTTACCGTGCACGAAATCGAATTCTCTTGTTTGTAAAATAAGAGTTACTAAATCCACTTAATCCAAAACAACATGTTTCGTACTTTAACTGAAGATTATGATTTGTGGTGGAAAATATTGCGACTGAACAAGTGAGAAAAGAAATGCCAACAAACCGTGTGAGGTTCTCTAAACATAGCTTTTAAATTCCACAAGACTGGGTGAAGTAGATTTACATCTGATAAGACAAAGGCGGATCAATGCGTGAATGAAAAAATGGAATTCTAACAAAAAAAATAAGATATTGTATACTGTTAAAATGAAGCATATAATCAACAAACGACGGAAATAGGACGGATGGAAATTGTTTTACGTATTCTTACATGGTCGATGTAAATGTCGATACCAGATGTTCCTATCTGTATGTGGTATATTTTGGTCCCTGGTCAAACAGACGCTCCTGTCTCTTCAAAGTGAATTGGACTGAAAACAGTGACTTCGTGAACAAGAGTGAACACAGCAATGAATCAAGAAGCACTTACTGGCCCAAATGCAGGGTATGAAAGAGAAAAAACAACGAATTTAAAATCATCTTCCTTCATGATAGAAAATTTGTTGAAGCCTGACAAGACGAGAGGTGAACCAGAATGCCCGGTGGAACCTCCGTCCAAGATAAAGGCCCTTTCTGTGGCAGCGAAGCTTGCAGGTTTGAGGTTTTCTTCCAATTGTTAGTCATATAGTTGTTTTAGGCCGATATAAGACCACTTCTGTGTATAATGGAGGTTATCCAGCACGAAGCTATCAGTCAGAAAAATATGCGTTAAGTTTGCTTTATATTTTACTGCCATAAAAGGATCTTTCCATTAAATGGAGGCCATACTACGCATCAAAGAAACACTAATTCTCCAAGACCATTGTCAAGCCTACTTGTGGCAATTTTCTCAGTAAAAAGTTACAATTGTACTCTTTATTTATCTGAACAACACAATAATTAGCGATACAAGCATGTTTCATCGCCTAGTTTCCTAGTTTTCTGATTGTGCTGTTCAAAGCCGCCAAATCTTTGTTGGTGTTGTGGTTGTTTAAAGGGGCCTGAAGTCTTTAGGAGAGCCAACTACAATTATTAAATGCAATGGCATAAGTCAAATGACATGTTCATTCAAGACATGATTTGCCACGGAGCAGAAAATTTATTGCAGTCGGTTAATTTTTCTTTGCTACAACCGACGTATTTTAATAATCTGTCATTCCCAATTTGTTCTTTGCATGGAGCAACATGAATTTCCTTCCGTAAATTTTGGAGCGAAGGGATAATTACAATCTATATATCTTTGGACCCCATAGTTTGGACAGAAGTGGAGTCTTTCAAAACTTCATTTCCAGAGCATCACAAAAATTCGCTCTCACTAAACACAAGGTGGTAGCGCTTCGATTGTTAGTGAGTAGTAGTATTCAGTTTCAAAACGGATCACCTCTCTCGTTCGGTTAAAAACAAGTACCTTGAGAGACTGAAAGGAGTTTAAATAACATTTTAAAGCAACCATAAAATCGTTCTATACAGCCTATTTCCTAGTTTTCCACTTGGAGTTAAGGCCGATTCAAATTAGAGTCCGAAAAGGTTTGCCACCGTATTTTCCCTGCAGTTGTATAATCAAGTGTCTGTGGTATTCTTCGCCACTCAAACCGTTCTTTACCTCCCAGTTAGATACAATTAAATTTTAATCCATCAACTGACAACAAAGCGGAACTGTTTGGGAACTGTTAAAAGATTTTGAAAAGCAAAAGACAGGAGGTATAAAATGGGGACGAAGTTTCAGTTTGAGTGTTGAAATTAAAGAACAAAACAAACCTTTGATAATATTAAAACAGATCATATAATTAGAAAGAAGGAGAATTAATTCGCTTGGAAATCCAGCCAATAAGAAATGAAAAGACGCCGAAATACACCTATAAACAATTCCGGCAATGAAATATTAGTTTAGAAACATACTTCAATAAAAATAGCTGGCTGCTAGACATCATAAGAGGGCAAGCGAAACGAGTTTATGAAAATTATACCTCAAATTATGGCTGAAGACTGAGGTAGACTGTTTTCAAGCAATTTCTACAAGGTCAAATGACAGGTTTCTATCGAAGCCTAATTCCATTAAACAACTATAATTCAGTGTTATTATATCATGTAGAATTGGCCACATTTTAAATAGAATCACCTTTGTTACTGTCGCTTATTACGATACTACGGCAACAAAACGGCAGTGATGATCGATGTTTTTACTTTTGGCACTATTACAACGCACGCCAAGGAAGATAACACAGTCAAACGAAAGGCGAGAAAAAGGCAAAATCGCAAAAATATTATATTTGGTTAGGTTATTTTATAAACAGGCAACATGTTTGCACATAGCGATGCGATGTTTCGTGAACGTAGCAATAAAACTTTTTGCTTTCATAGATGGCTTCGTTTTTCACTGTTTGTTTACGCAAGCATCCATTTTTATCTTGCGTCACTAACTCGAATCATGTTCAATGCACGGAATTGATTTATATTTTAGCTTTTCTCTAAAAATCACCTGAATTTATTTAAAAATAATACAATTTTGGGTATTCTCTTAATGCGTTTAAAAGAGCTGCTCGCCGGCTACGGGCATTAAGGGAATTTTGCTAAGCAATCACTGACAAGTTACAATCACAGCATCAGTAAATCGTCTGTTATGTTTTGTATTCCACGTATAATGGGAAGGTTCCCAGCATCATAAGGTACACTATTTTATCAACCAGGAACTGACGCTAAAATCGATAAGATAAGTAAATTAATAAAATTCCTTTATGCCTTTCCCTTCCATTCTAACATGTACAATGGCCGTAATATGCTCGCTTGCCTGAGCTCGGTTTACTGGGCAAAGAATCAAGACTACCACAGTTGGACCAAAATGGCCATGAGCACAGGCTCATAGCCGCTTTTATTCAAGCATCAGGCCGCCATATTTGTTTGAAGTTGGCAGAAACAAAACGACTGGGACTAGAATATTTGAAGCAAAGTTTTCTCGTAATTCCTTATACTACTGCACATAGGTCACTTAAATTATTTCTGGAGACTACCTTAGCCTAATTTACAGAGCTAAATTCTGAATGTATTTATTACAGCTTCTGATGCTTACTAATGACAACAAGTGAACTAAGGTCTAGTGGTTCAATAACAGGCCTAGATCTAAACCATTTTACTCAGCTATTAAAATATTTGATCCGAATGTGCAGCAGCACGACTTTTAGGGCGACAGTTTCGACAGCAAAGTAACGAGAGGGCTTAGACTTCTTGAACGTAATGCAGAAAGGCCTCTCACTTATAAACCTGTTGGTAGGGGTTTTAAAGCCACCTCATTTACCTGTAGACAAAAACTAGTGATAAACTTGACAATTTTAGTATTTAGCCAAGCTATATAGCTGCCATGTAAAATAAATAAACGTTTGAAAGAAACATTCAAAAAATGAACGATCTTTAAAAGGCTTCAGTCTGAACTGATGCTACCAAAGAGAATTCATATCAAAGGTTCTACGAATAACAAAGTGATAGGGTGGCACAGTTAGTCTAAGATTGCGACTTGAAAGTTTCCCATTTTTATTTTCCAGTTCAGTGTTGTGTTTGGTGTTTGATCTTTGGGAAAAAAAAAAGCAACTGGACACTAACATCGTGTTCAACATTACGTGTTGCTTGAGCTGCAAAGTACATCCAAATGAAGTGCAACACAAAATTATATGATACTGAACAATGCGATCAATTCGCTTCAATTGGTTTCCAGTACAGGTGCAAGCATAAGCTCAGCCATAAGCGTTAACTTCAGTCATCTCATGTAAGCGCATTCCTCAACTACACAAACAAAAACAAATTGAGGATTGGGGCGGGAACAAATACTTCAATACGAGCTTTAAATACCAATGCAAACAATCGCCGAATCTGTTGTTATTGTTGTGTTTCAGATATCATATTAGAAGCTCATTACGGTACTTCTGCCCCACAGCATCGGCGCACTCGCACTGCTTTTAATCGTCACCAGTTACGGGTTCTTGAGGACACGTTTTCTAAGACTCATTACCCGGATTTAGCTTTAAGAGAAGAGCTGGCAAACTTTACTAATCTACCAGAATCAAGAATACAGGTATGTGATAACTGCCTTGCTTTATTTTGAAGTACTTCTTTGGCTGAACTTTTTTGTCCTTTTTTTACAATGTAAAAATCTGAAAATGATAATGTAACCCGAGAGAAAAAGTGGCTTCAATTGATATGTGGAACCTAGCAGCTAAAGCTCATTCAGAACTTGAGTGAGACTACTAAATGATATCTATCTAGGATGGAGATAAGTTTGTAGAAAACACGACCGTAAGACGCGTTTTTTAAAAATGTTGTTGTTTCTTGTTGACAGGAAGTGTTTCTCCATAATTTTGTCAGGATTTTTTCTAGTGCTATAAATTAAAGAGAACAATTTTCGCATTCACTACAATGTTAAGGCAAATGAATTTAATACTATATGTTGTGCATATGCTATGCATTCCACTGTCTTATTTTCCTTTAAAATTATTATAACCTGTCAATAAATAAGCCTTCAAATTTACTTTTTCCAAGCAGCTTGCAACCTGTTTAATACGCCCACGTCTCATCCCAAGATGTCATCATTTATGTAATATATCCAACACGAGGAAGATTGTTTATTAAATCTACAAACACCAAGAAGTGGTTGAAAAAACGAGGCGCAGCCCATTTTTTTAAAAAATTAGGTTCGATATAGCTTCTCAACCATTATATAATAATTCAGTAGAACAAAAGTTCATCAAATTTTGTGATAATTAAGATCACATTTGCAAACCTTCTTTCCTTTGTTTTCTCTTCATGAATTATTAAATGTTTGAGAAGTTTTGACACTGCCCTTGTGAAGCACTCTAGTCGATTCATAGTTATACTATAAATCATTTTTGTCATTGTTTCTTTACAGATTTGGTTTAAAAATAGAAGGGCAAAGTTCAGACGGGTTGGCACAAGTTGTAATTCCTGCACGACATTATCAGTTCACTATCCAACACACCAAGTATTTTCCTCAGAAATAAACCGGTCGAACGTGTTTTCAAACCACGAAAGACCCGTATCTTGGATGAATCATGCTTACATACATGAGAGTGTGACGCAAAGCAATTTTACTGGTTACCATCATCCAATGCAAGGCTCCGGCGACTATCCTGTTTATGGTGTTTACATATAGGCCAATACATTTGGATCATTTTGCATCTCACATACTCAACAGTACAAATCTAAATGCATGTCGGCCACGACTAAAGCGATTTCAAGGACCCATTTTGGACCTATTAGGATATTTTCGTTAGTATTTTATTTTCACAAGCATAGATCGTTTGTTCAGTATGTTGTTATGTTATTAAATGCAAAAAGCAGACAGTTATCGTATAATGTGAAATATAACATTAAGGGAGATAGCGATGAGCCTGAACGACTGTATTAGGTATGTCAAAGTACGTTTCATTATGTACACATAGGTATAGGCATGGATTGACACTGCACAGCCGTTCTACCTGCTAAAAAAATAAAAACAATGTTGCTCTTACTTATTTAAGTGCGTTTCACTCACACTCCCCCTTCCCCCCAGCTATCCACTGACACCAAGCGATTCTTTCTTGATCAGGGGACACCATATCTACGAAGAAGCTAGTCACAAACATGTGCAGCCAGTGTACGCCTACCCTTTCTATATGCCTGAACTACTCGCCAGTGCCGCAACAGCTTTAGATCGAATAGAATGGCGCCCATCTACTGACAATAGTAGGAACCTTACTTCTCATTGGTTGAGAGTAATTAATTTCGTCTCGATCCTAGGCCGAGTGTAAAAGCGTAAAACTGAAGTGTAAAACAAGACGTCAAGTTGCTCTCTATTTTTTTTTTTTTAACAAACCAGCCTAAAAAGGGTTATGCTTATGGAGCAAACCCAGCCGCACCCCTTACAGCAGGGTTCGTACTCTTTTGAGCTTTTGAAATTTCATGACCTTCCATGACCTTTTCCATGACTTCTTCAAGTTTTCCATGACCTAAATTTGACCGTCTTCTTGGAAATCATCCTTTATTTTGGGTACGTTTTTACTATTTTCTTCGCAAAAAAAACCCCCAATTTATTTTGTACTTTTTAATAAACATCATTTTCTATGACTTTCCATGACCCACAACTAAATTTCATGACTTTCCAGGCCTGAAAAATGAAATTCTTAAATTCCATGACTTTCCAGGTTTTCCATGACCCGTGCGAACCCTGTACAGTGAATTATTAGTGTGGGTGTCAAGGTATGTGGATCCTAAGACTGAACCGACCTATCAACAATCTATTACTGGTGAAGACGTCAATGATGTCTTGACAGAAAATGATAAATTGTTTTTTAAATGAGCGTGATATTAAAATGGACCTATTTACAGAAGTAAAGCACGCAGCTCACACAGAGCGATAAACGATACAAAACAAAAGATGATAAAGACGTTGAAGATAACAGCTGGAAATATTACATCAGTTGGAACAATCAGTCTTGTCTTGCGGCCCGGCACCTTTCAAAAATTATAAGCATCTGACCCAACTGTATAAATATATTATCTCCCCAAGTCTGGGATAACATCTCACCTCTTAGCGTTTACTAGTTTGAAATAAATGTCAAATGTGAGAGGAATCCTATGTAAACAGTGCTGGTGCGCTCAGCTAAAAAGAGAATCAAACAGATAAATAAATGCAGAGACAATTCACTGGAACCAAAGATGTTTGTCGTGTGAAAGATAGTTCGTTACAACCGGTAAGGAAACAGAGCTAGAGAAGACGATTCCAAAAGAAACGTCAATTGAATTTGAGCTCTGTGTACGTTAAAGTTGATATTATGGTCATTGCATTGAGATCATGCCAGAAAGCAGACAGATTACTGGATAGCATTCTCGGTTTACTAGCGGAGAGGATAACTGCTTTAGCATGTGGTGACAAGAAAATTAAGGGGAAGATACTGTAAACTATTACACCTATTACACATTGTGATCATTTCGCCACGTTCGCGGAGCGCGGAAAGAAACAGATGAAAAGAAAAGAGGCCGCTTCACAAATGCTAAAAGACATTTTAAGAGACTAAAGAAATTCAGCTGAACTTTTCAATGGCAGAATCAGCAGATGCACTTCCATTTTCAGTAGCCAACATCTTAAAGGATGATGTACTAAGGGGAGCCAGTGGCAAACAATGCAAATCTTCTGATTGCAATGCTAGCAAAGCTCTTACTCTCGCTGAACGACTTGCAGGTAAGTTCTGACTCGTTATGTTGGCATTTAGTCACTGACATTAGCACGCAGCAAAATATTTACATTCCTTTAATAGGATGACTAGGATGGAAAACCTGTTGTTAAAAAGTTACGCGAGTAGAATAGACCGGTATTTTGCTAAAGTCGTATGGGGGCTGTGCCGCTGATCTCACAAAACGCTTGTAAATCACACAGGTAAAACAATTCTGCTTTTGCCACGCTGATACTGACAGACATCTGACGGTCATTTTTATCTTGGATTAATTTTTGTTTTGTTTTTTTTCTGAGGAGGATATTTTTGTAGACGTAATACGGTTGAGTCGACCTTCAAGGCAAAATGTAGAATAAATCTCAGTTTAAAACTAAAGATTCCTCGCGACTTGTCACCCTCATTCCGGGTTGTATTCAGTAACAATAAAATAAGAACGTTTCAACAATGAGGTAATTTCTTAAACATTTGTGGATGTTTCAGTTATTCACAGCTCGGAGAGAAATTATCTGCAACATTTTATCAAGGGACTATGTTTGGTTACATCAAAAAAGGGGTGCAAGAAAAAATAATCCTAGCTATATTTTATGTCAGACTGGCTTTAAAGCACTGACCTAATTATACTTTTAACTTTGCATAATTATACTTTTAACTTTGCATGTAGACAGCCTCATCGGGAAATACCCTTTTCAGCGCAAATTCTTTTAGTACAAACAAAAACTCCATTATTTAGTGTCGAACACAAGTTAATGATCAAAACAGTGATTCAAAAAACTGAAAGAAGGAACCCTTTTAAATCGTGGCAAAATCAGGCTATAAATGTGACAAATGAATCTGTCTTGCGGTTTATGGTTAAGATCCCTACAGTAACAACAACGTTTTTTAGTATCAGACGACCGCAAACTTGCATTCCATCAGTTTAATTTAGCATGATACCTTCGAGCCTAATCCTCTATCATTGTCATAACCACCATATTGTCGCTTGGCATTAAAACCTATTAGCAGAAAGTAAAATCCCATCTACGCATCGCTAATTAAATCTTGTCATTGAGGACCTATGGATCAGGATACATTTTGAAAACAGTGATGCGTGATTTGTATCGAGCGCAAGACTCCCCTTCGGGCATGTTGACCACAGTGCATATACTGGGGATGGTGTCAGTATTATCGTTACCGACTACTTTGAGGCAATCCTGTCAACATTCAATGCTACTAAATCGTAACTTTCTGTTAAAAAACAACCCCTTGAACATGACCACTTTACTACTGAAGGGCAATTCTGATGTTCGTTAAACTGTTGAACGCCTGTTTCGAGATGCACACAGTGCAAGAATTAGCTAGCTAACAGCCGACTGGGAAGCAATTCTGTGATTGTGCTGACAAATGAAGGAAATTATAGTCTTTGCATTATCGGTTTGGAATATTGGAAATTTGCTGTAATACTCCAATTGTCATACAAAGGTTAGGAAACAACCAATCATCTGCCTTTCGAAGCGACTTACGAGTACTTTCCATTGAATCTTAATTTTAGTTAAAAGAAAGAATACATTCGTAAACAAAGCATTTTCTAACTTGGAGGAATAAATTCATTGACTGCGTATATAACATTCCTGACCCTATCTACTGTCACATCATAATAAATTGCGTTTGACTCACAAAGCTGATAATCTTTTATAAAGCGCTATTTTGCGAGCTTGCTGTACACTTCAAATAGCGTTGTTTAATTGGTTGAACAATTATGCAAAGAACATGCATTGGTGATCAACCATTGCGATAAACGCAATTAATCATCATCTGCCACTGAAGCCCGGGGGGTACTCCCTTATAAGAGGCTAATGGGGATGTGCCGCTGGATGGGGTCGCATTTTCACGACTGGATTGAGTAGAATGGGGTTGCATTTTCAGTAGAGTTACTAGAATGGGGTCGCACATTTTCGGATTTTTGGGGTAAGAAAAAAATAAATCAATAGGAAGTGACTTAGTTGGGATCGCGAAAATTACATTTTCCCAAAAAGTGACTAAGATGGGGTCTATAACTGGCCACAAAAAAAGACTATAATGGGGCAGGGGCTCTGAGAGGCCAGCGGCACATACCCAGCAAAACTGAGTTCATGTAATAAAATTGCTTAAAAAAGGGCCCAATGACCAAACAAACTTAAAAGCGAGGTTTGTAATCCGTAGCGTAAAAACGTAGCTTCCCCAGTGACAGGAAAAAAAAACAAAAAAACAAGCATCAAAGACAACGGTGAGAACGAAAGAAAAGAGTTGTAATTAGACCTTGTTAGCAAGTGTTTTGAGAGAAGAATTGTCTTCCCAAAATACTTGTTAAAACATTCCTATTGTTATTTCACAAAATTATTCTTTTGTTATTTTGGCATGGGTAAAGAGCTAGAGCTAGGACTCTGGTGTTTTATGGTCTCATGGACAGAATCATGAATTTTATAAATAGTTTTTAAGATCATCCGAAAATACAGTCGCTTGTTGAGAAAGTTGGGTGGCGAACCGAAGAAGGAGAGGGAATAAGCAAAAAATTTGAGAATAGGAATAAAAAAAAAAAACGTAATTGTCAAAATGAACTTTAACACTCCCACGAGGTTAAGCGATTGAACTACATTTTAAATACATAGCATTGTTGAAAGCTGTTTTTAAATTTTACATTTAAAAAACTGCCAGTCCAGTTTGTCACGAGCATGCATCAATGAAACCACAAGAAACGACCTTTTGCCCTGTTACTTTTCGCTATTTCTTAATGTAAACTACTTCCATGAATGGTGCTTGTTTTCGCTTTGTTTTGTTTCTTCCTTTTTCACGAGACATGAAATCAGACTAATGCTTCAGTCAGGTGGCTCGAAGGAAATGGTTAATGGCTACCCTCGCGCAAGTAACCCAAACACGCCAAACCTATATAAGATGCGAAAACGTGAGAAAGTAGCACAACGTTCACTGGGTCTCTTCTCAGTGATAGAAATGTTTGGATGAAAGTTATCCAGTAGATATTTTCTGTAAACCAGAAAAACCTTTTTTGATATAACATAAAATCTACAGGATAACCGGTTTTGTCATACTGCAACTAAAAGAGGTTCAAAAATTTTAGAAGCTTTCCAAATAGTAATGAAAACGGTAGGTAGTTCTTTTTGTAAAGCTGTGCTTCCATCTTAACCACTATATGGTCAGGATTAGCCTTATTACATTATCTCACAGCAACAGAATCAGAAAAATATTTATACTTGGCCGCATGATCACAACTAAAATTTTTAGTAATTTTTAACTATTCCCAAAGACTCCACACGAGCCTTCTTAACCTAACTTCATACATTACCCTCTTAGACGTGATCATGGATGCTAAGAACACTGCTGACGGTGGTGTTCAGAAGCGTCGACGAACACGCACCGCCTTCACTCAGTATCAATTGACAATTCTGGAGAATGTGTTTTCACATACTCACTACCCAGATGTGGTAATGCGCGAGCAGTTAACCCTATGGACCCGATTACCAGACTCTACTGTGCAGGTACAATTCTCACTTCAGTACAAAAGCAAAAAAGTGCTTCACGATTCGGCGTATGTGCATTAATCAAAATACTCTGTTCTTGAAGTACATGTAAGTGGGATTTTTAACGCCCTAAAATTGACAACAAAGAGAAAAAGTATTTAGATACATGCACATGCGCCGGGGTGAAACCTTCACTTTAATTCTATGAGTGATCATCGTCGTATTGCCGAGTAATCATTTGACTGGCAATAGCAAAGAGCTTTAAAAGAAATTGCTATTCATGACAAAAAAATGAGCTGATACTCTAGTTATGCTTGAGAATGATCCTCACGTCCTGGGACTGTTTGAGCTATTCTACTACTGTCTTTCCCGGCAGATCTGGTTTAAGAACAGGAGAGCCAAGTTTCGCAAGGAAAAAAGGACTTGTATTCTCAAAGATACCAAAGAAAAGAGTGACGAGGATTCAAATAACACAATACCAGTGAGTCCCATTTGCTGTCCACTTCTGTTACCCATATCTGCACTCCAAGGTGCCACACCCATTATTACGGAACAAACACCAGGGGACAAAATACTCCTTTTCCCTTCAATCTGTCAGCCGTCATCGCCGTTGACCTCCTCTTGGACGCTGGTGTAGACGAAACCCACAACTACATAGGAAAACTGGAGTTTTAAGAGCCCTTTCAAACTTTCCACATTAAAAATTGTAAAAATATTAAGCTTCGTTGAAATTGTCGGAATTAAATAAATAAATGTAGTATAGTTATTCAAGTATGCAAGGCTTTTGTATTTCAAATTATTAAACTATGTAACTCCGCTATGTGAAACTAAAAATTAGTAGTCTTCGTTGAATTTCACTGGGGAGGCGATGTATTTGCATGCTATGCATGGCTGCTAAAAGATTTTTTATTGGTTCTTGTTATGAAATAATTTATATGCGTTGATTTGTTCAGTTATTTGTAACCTGTCTATTAAAAATTGTTTTTAGTCTTCTTACAATACGAATAAAGATGGCCAAGACTGAGGGCATGTTGACGGTCTTGTTGTTTAACTATCACACAAGCAGATCAAAGGGGAAGCAATCACGATACAGTGCTTTTATCCTTTTTTTTGGAATCCCAGAACGACTGGAATTTTTCTATGCTAATCAATAAAAAAAGTAAATTGTTTTTGCAACAGCAAACTTATTGTTGTCTGAATATACGAGGTTTGACTTCTCCGTAACGAGAGTTATGGTTTTTCAAATTGCTTTACCCTACAAGGGAAAACCTGCAGTGCAGGAGGTTTTGAGGCGAGCGAAGGATGAGGAGCCGGTTAAAGTCGCAATTTTAAATAAGAGAAAAGCCGATGGTGTTTTAGGGAAAAACTGCTGATGTTTAGGCTGTTTCCAGATAGCTGAACAGGTCAGCTGATCATGTGAGGTAGGGGAGTAGCATAACAAGACAAAGAAACAAACAACACAACACAACAACCTTGCTCACCTGCTCCACTTTTGAGGAGAGATTTGGTCAAGAAACATGATCTTACTTGCACATAAAGAAAAGAATCTAAGGCTCGCCCACCAAAATAAAATGAGGTTAGCACTAGTACCTAAAAGAAAGGTTTACGGATTCTGCTTTTTCATTTGAAGCCTACTGTGTGTTAACGGCCGCTTGAATCGTCTGGTTAGCAGAAGAGCAAAAGTTTTGCAAACCGCGCGGGCCGCTCTTAACAAAAATTTCTGGATGTGCACTGCACCTAGCAAGTCTTTTATCACAAGCAGCCGTAGTGGCTATGTAGAAACTGTTTCCGACAGGAAAAGGCTTCAAATCAACCACAAAATGATGAATTAGTAGAAATGAGTCCTAACTCAAAGCATCAAATATGAGCGATTCCTTCCTATCGCACCCTCGCATTCTTGTCAAAAGCTAGATGCCTTAATTAACATTTAATTTGCCAATAGATTGTTGTTGTTGTGTTGTTGTTTTTTCCTGAAACAAATTATGGTTTTGCCTTCTGTCCCTTCTGGGCACCAGGGACTCGTTTCTTGAAAGCCCCGATAAGTTTTTGAGTATTAATCAAATCCGTTTATTATAATTGGTAAAATGACTTTCAAAAGCAGTAGGGTGAATTCATTTTTAGGTAAATTATGCACAAAAAAGTGTTTTCGGGCTGGACTTTCAAGAAACGTGCCCCCAGGTCTGAAAATATGCAAACAGAAAATGACGTATTTTGACCTGAAATAGGAACCAAGCCTCACACCCCGACCAAAATAATAACAACGTTTACCTCCAGGGGCCCAGCACCTCGAAAAGCAGCCTCCGGGAAGCTAAATGTTGTGCATCATAAAGATGCTTTGAAAATTGGTCGTCCCAGCCACGTGCATTATGGTCTTAATTTCGTCTATGAAAACTAACTGGACAATCATCAAATGGTCATTTAAAATTAAAACTATGCGATCACTCGGTCCTCCGTGGTTTTCAGTCTCATGCAGTTCGATGTAATGTCTTTCATTTCCGTTGGCACAGGGTAATGAAGAAATATTTTAGCCTGAAACAAAGCCGGTGTTGGTGAGATGCCGTTTACTCACAGCATGATAGACCCTCGATGGATGGCGTTTTGCGCTTTGGTTCACCAAAATGTGGATTGAAGCACATTTTGATCACCACAGCTAATCGTCCTTGTTACACATTTTATGGACAGAGAAAATTCCTAGCTGCTTCATGAGCGAAGAAACATTTTCCGACACCTAAAAATATTTTAAAAACACCAGGCAAAAGCAAGCATGCTTACACAGCAGGCAGAACATTAACAGTTGGTTTTCACACCCTCTCCTTGGGGAAGCGGAAAATCAGATTAACACATTCAACCTTTTCAATATTTAAAAACGTTAAGGCGATAATGAACACTTAGGGAGTTCCCTTGAGCCCTTGATCGGCTTTGACAGTTTCTTGTCATACGTTCTATTCATAACAAAATTTTACAAGAAGTCCGCCAATAACATTTAACAACAAAATAGGCCTTTTTTTTTTCTTCACAATTGCAGATTTTGTATTTTGGTTTAGCTGTACTAAAACTTGAACACAAGCTCGATCGAATCCACGTCCTTCTCTTATCACAAAGACTACGCAATCATTGTTTTGTCGTATCAAAGTCAGTGTAGAAACTAACAACCAAACCTCAAGTCGCGTGAAATGTTTATGTGGATGTAATCGATCGTAGAGTGCGAAAATTTCAATCAGAAAGACACCAAGTCTTGCTTCCGCAGTACTGTACATTGTCATGTGCTTGTCCCCTGGATATTGCAAGGTTGTTCCAAGTGTGTGGATGAAATCTGTAAACTGTGACCATTCAATCAAAAATTATTTAAAATTAAAGCAAAAACGTTTTCGTTGGAGCAGTTTTATACCACCTCGTTCAAGATTGTTCTTACTTTTAAGTTTCAAATAACCGCCGTTTAGGAGCATTCTCCTGTGGATTGTACGCTGTCTGCTTCTTAACTTTTTCCCGCAAACGTTCGAATTGGTGTCTTTTGTACAGAAATAAAAGGTTTTATAGACCTAAAGAGTACCGTGGATGCAATTATTCTACCGCCGTTACGTTTTGTGTACACTGCTATAATTATTGTAATTACTCACTACGCAGGAGGTCTCCGGCAAAAGGTGAGAAAACGTGATTGGGAGTTATTTCTATCAGTTTTCCAACTTTTTTTCCCTACAGAGCCTGATGAATTTATATATTTTTGTACATTTCGAGAGGCAAATGACAATTTGATGACTAGATACAAAAACGAAACCGCTTATTTGAAGCACCACAAGCGTAGATTAGCAAATAGCGGATTTAATACCATTATGAGGGATTACAGCATAAGCTTTAAATGTTTTGAAGAGCGAGTAATGGTTTCCAAAAAGTTTTCTTTTCAACTTCAATTATGTACTTCTGTGGGGGATCTAATGTCGGTGGCTTTTCATTTCGTAACAAAAGGAACAGTTTAAATAGAATAGTAGTCAGTTATATGAAGAGAAACGGAAACGAGGATAACTTTAACTCGCTCTGCTGCGCTTCTTAAAGCGTCCGATATTCACCTTCTTGGAAGCACTGTGTCTATGGAATAAAGCATTTTTTAGATCAAAAGCTTAAATATCATGGATCTTATTTCTGATAGAAAAACAAGCACAATGGCTTTCAAAATCCGTTGATAACTAAGCCATGCAAAAGTGTGATTTACACGGATCAGTAATAGCTTCCACACAAAAAGATCGCGCTAATTGGTTACTACCACAATAACTACCTTTAGGTGGGGTATGGTCCTTTCTAATTAAATTACCATCAATCACAGCGACAGGTTTCGCTTATCGGCATTTCAGTGAAACAAAAACCGACACTCACAGATGGGAGATTTGGACTATCAATCAAAAAAGGCTGAACCCAAATGAGAAGCTAACCGCGCGAGAAGTCTTTTTTTTACGGACGTAAGAGAAGTTCAGCTTGAAGTTGCGTTCAATCCATAGACACGAAGGAGTTTCAAAAGGTATCGTCTCTTTGAGTGCCTGTTCTTTGTCAATGATTGGTGGTAGAATTAGGAACTCAGTTCAGTTTTGTACCTCGTAAAATTTTCTTTTCTCTCGTCCTAAAAATGTTGCATGAAGCTGTTGCAGCTTCTGACTTGCTAGTTATAGTTCAGTCCATTACAATTGCATATAGAGTACACTGAATGATAAATCATAGATTGCATGATTCCTTAAGTTTTGAATTGGAGTTGGCGAGAAATACACCGCTCCAGGTCCACTGCAAAAAAGTGGTTATATTGTTTGCTGGCTGATAGAAGCTAATATCGCACAACGTCAAGGCTAATATCTTGTTTATGTAAACCTATCACCTAAAACAATGTAATAATTCGCGAATTCTGAAAGGGTAGGCTAATGAAATGTTAGCATGTGGCCCACTTAGAGAATTGTATACAAAATAATCGCATTAAAATACCGATGAGCAGGATCGCCAGGTTTCGACACCTCTGCTCCCCTGTACCACATACACTTGCAGTTATAATTCGAATGAGAACAGACGACAAATGGAATGGTCATTAAGATTTTAACATTTTTGGTATGAAACAAAATGCCACTACTTTGATCTCGTAATTAAAATATTTTACAGTTGCCTGTTTAAAGGTATAACAAATTAAGAAATTGCCTACGGGTAGCAGCAGGCAAAAGGAAATTTCGGATTTCTCGCCAGGTGTGGAAATTATCCCAGCAGGTATTTAAACACCCCTGAGTAGTGTGTGACAATTGCCAGACAACGTTACACTTTACAAGTTGAATGGTATACATCTCACCGACATATCCATGTGAGTTTGATAGAGAAGTCAAGGCATATTGATCAGTCGGTGTTTCACTCCAGGCTTATCTTATTCTACAGTGCTACAGCTACGCTCTTGACAGAAAGTTCGTTCATCGACGCTAACCTGCGAGCGTTACGTGATGGATTTCGCATCATCGTTCTCAATCGACAATATATTAAGAAATAATCCATCTTCCCGGAATACTAGCCAGGTGTTTAATGAACAGAATGGAGCTCGCGCTCTCACATTAGCGGAGCGCTTAGCAGGTATGTGATATTTGTTGTAAATTTCTACTGTCATTCTTAGAACAATAATCAATTTGTAGTCTTTTCGTTTACCGCTGCCGCAATAAATTCAGCATGGAAATTAGCATCTGTAAATCAATAAGTAAGACTGGGTAACATCGCAATTGCTTCTAATCACAGGCAAAGATAGTCTGTGGTCAATGCCAGGTCAATGACCTCTGTTAAATGGAATTTGAAGGCATAGGCTTTGCTGTAGTCCTGATTCCAGAGTTTGCGTCGTTTAAACTAACAAAATACGTTTTTATCTGTTTGTTTGACTCGTTAATGGGCTTAATGATCGTTGCGAAATCGCCATTGAAGACATTGAAACATGGCATCAGGCATTCGACAGTCATTTAGTTTTCATTTGAGACCATCAAAGTAGCGAATAAGATTTTTTTTTCTCTAAAACGTCGACGATTGAGTTTATGTCGCTTCACTATTAAACTAACATTTAGTCATACTTTGTTCTATTCTTCTGTTCGTCCCATCTTCTGCATCTTGACCGTACGGGTCTCTTAAAAGCCGACAGACAACTCCTACCGGATTCCGTTCGTTTGGTACCACATACTGTACATAAGTGTTTTAATAATCCGTTGGCTGTGTTCATTTTACCCCCAGTATTTATTTAAGCTCCAAAACGCTTTTATTATACTGAACAATGAGCCAGTCACTGAGTTCCTGAAGGAAAGGACTGAGTTCTACATCGTCCAGTCTGCTGTTTTCTTTGGCATTTGAAAATATTTAGTCATTTATTAATGAACCTTTTAAAAGGTAAAACGTTACTAAAATGATCTTTAGCACTGTGGGGCCTCTCTTCACGTTAGAATGTAATAATTATCTATTATTTTCCACCATTAAATATTCACCAGCTATTTAAGATACCCCTGAAATCACTTGCTTCCCATTCCATGGCATAAAAGATACAGGCAAGTAAACTGTATCCCAGTTTGTCACTGCTACCGCAAGAGTCCGCCAGCCAGACGTTCGGTTAGGTCAGGTTTATTTTCAAGTGAATAGTTTTCTCTATTTTTTTTCCCTTTCCGAAGCCGAATACAAGCTACAACTGACTCGATTGAATTGTTTAGAGGGGTGGCCGGGGCCTATTGACGGTAGACAGGTCAGTCTAGCATGGGGACTGTTCACCTGGAACAAACATTTACTCTATTTTCTTGAATATTAGCGTTGTGAGCAGAATCAGTGTTCTCCAAATTGACTTATATAGCAATATTGTGGCTAGTCTGGTCGATGAAGAAAAGTTGGAGCCTTACAGTTTCTTGAGTATCAGTGAAATGTGGCAATTTTTTCTTTTTAAATTAAGAACCTATATAAGGAAAATGCTTAATTTTTTTGAAGTTGCGAGCCTGTCATTTTTTCCCTCTTACACCAGGCCAACAAATTTCAGTGGAACTGAAGCAAAAGTGGCTAAAAAAACCGTTTGTACTAAATTTTGTCCCACACATTACCGAAAATGGATAAACAAATTGGTTAACATTTAATCCCGGATTAGCATTAATTGGCTCTCGAACAAAAGGTCTCCGGATACTACACTGTTATTAGACAAAGTAAATGAGCCGAATTCAGTTCGAAGAGTATGAAATGAACACAATAACTTTGCTAACTTATACTGTTATTTTGGTTCAAATCCAATTTTCAAATTTTGTGATACTCACAACATAATCACTGAATTCGCTGTTCATATGGCCCCATCCTATGATATGCTTTTGCTGTCACATTATACAGCAATGGTACTGTGGCACGTCGCTAAATTTTACTCAACTGAACACTATAGTCCGTAATACTATATAGTGGCCATGTTTCAAAATCCACCTTCTCTCTCTTGCGTTCATCCATAGAAGAGGTTGTTGTGACAGTGATAACTTAATGACGATATGATAAAAGCCTGAGCATGCTCCTGGCATGCTTGTAAGGCAAAATAAGTAGTGAAGACGGTCTGTATCTGAAGTTTGCAAATACTGCCCTGTAGCGTATAGGTCGGTTCTGTGTAAGATTGCATCCATTGCACTGATTGTCCAGCTTTCGTTTGTGTCGATGTTAGTCGCTAAGAGCCAAAGAACGAAGTTTAAAGCGATTGCGCAGGGTGTGTTTAAATTGTGATAAAAGCTGCTTCCTTGTTCATTTCAATACCTGAAAACATGAGCACAGCGCAGATGCGGCCAAGCGGGTCGCACACAAACCAGCTGAGCACTAGAGTACAGTGCTGCCTCGCCTATCAATCCAATGGATGCAAATGCACACAAAAGATAAAAGAACACATCTGTTTATTTTCTTAAATTTTCTGGGTTCCCTGTCTTACGTAAATCTTTTCAGGTCATAACATTAGCTGTTGAAAGCTTTTTTAAAAAGTAAATAAATAATAGCCATTTTTACGGTTAACTCCAAAAAGTCCTTCTAAGAGCATGGTATCCTTATGTTAAAGATATAATCCTAGAGGTTCACTATGGCGCCACGAGAGGAAAGCACCGTCGATCCCGCACAGCTTTTACCTATCAACAGCTTGAGCTGCTTGAGAATACCTTCACTAAAACGCATTACCCAGATGTTGTGATGAGAGAGCAGCTTGCAACTTGGACAAATCTTCCAGAATCAAGAATTCAGGTAACTAAATAAAATTTAAGTAGTTGAAAGGCGTTTGTAATATAGAGAAAATAAGTGCTCTAACCGGTTGGAAGTTGGATTAACCAGTTCTCTTCTCTTCCCAGTCTGCCCTTTCCTCCCATTCTCTTCTTTTCTCTTTTCAGCTCTTCTGCTCTGTTCTGTTGTGTTTCTATGACCTCTTCTCTTTTCCGTATCTGATCTTAACCTTAAGGCAATGTGAATTGAAAGGATACTCAACCGATAGTAACAGAAATTAACACAAAAGTAAACGAAGGGTTGGAAATTCCAAATAAAGGAAACCAACGCGATTGAGAGGCACAGACATCATGATTGTTTCCGTGTAGACTTATATTTATTCTTTTTCCTCATGCACGTTTTTATTAGGGCAGAACCTAAAATGCCTACATCTATAGACAGAAGCTAAAATCATGGATGTTAACATCCTTTTCAAAGTAGCGAAATAAAATGCTCGAATGGCATCACACGAAATTCTACAATTCGCCCTCCATTCATGAAGCGTTAAATTCCTTCCATAAGTTCCTCCCTGTGAGGGTATATATACCTAACAGTTTGATAGTTTCAGTGTAATACCAGCCTTTCTAGATAGAATTCATGGGCAAAAGTGTTTAATTCCTTTCAAAAACAAGATTCATTGATATTGTCATCTTTGGGTGTTTTCTGCGTGCTAGTTGAAAGCATAAATAAGTTTGGTAATGGCTTTAGAAAATAATACCAGACGAGTGTAGACCACTCTCAAAGTAACATTATACCAAGATATTGGACGGATAAATAAAAATTTGTGATTAAACTTATATAGACAGGCCCACCAAGACTAGCATTAGCTACCTGCGGGTCAGTCCAATTGTAAATAGTTAAAAATTAAGAAAATAAACATTGTTGTTGGATAAAAATCCGCTGCCATTTCACTTACAGGTTTGGTTCAAAAACAGAAGAGCCAAGTACAGGAAGCAAGAGAAAGTAACAAAATACACAAAGTCTGACAAGAGTGGCAACCGTGTTTATGACGCGGAAACCAAAGTTACTGTGAGCGACGCAACGCGGCAAAGTCCACTACCGGTTCCACCGAGTGTAAGCTTTGGGGAAGACAAGTCAGGAGCAGAAACAAGAGTGGTTTCAACCCAACATGAACCAATACCAAACACTGAAGGGTTAACAAACAACAATGCCCAGGTGTTCTCTCATCACGGTCAACCCTACACTTTTGATCAGTATCCAATCGCCACGCACGATACTCCATGGAATTGTTCTGATCTACCAAGGCACAACACTGGCTTACTTCCAACACTCGAAATGCCGGCGTTTGGCTGGTCTATCGGTGACAACGATACGTGCCATGTTGGAAACAAACTAACTTCGCGCTGTAGTGTGCGGAGACCAACATCTTCCAGTGTTGACCTGTGGCGATTACAATCTGGCTGGCAAAACAGCGGTTGTCAGTGGACAGATCAAGTGGGATGTAGACCGTACTGAACCAATTCAAATTCTTAGTAGAACAAAAATCAGCTCAAGATAAAAAAAATAAATAAATAAAAAACTAGAAAGACACCGTGAAGCAAACCAAACCAATGAAAAGCCCTGCTCCTGCAGTTCGTCCAGAGACTCGGAGGTTAAAATAGCCCTTATTCGTATCTTCGGTATTGAGCTGAAGCTTGCACAGGAGGCTTAAGTAAACTTTGTTAATATATTCTCCCGTAAGAGCCACCATTACAAGCTAGACCAAGTCAATACCGAGAATACGAATATAGTCTATTGCATCGGAAAAATCAGTTTCTTAGGAATGAAAGACCAGATACATCACTTTCCACTGGATTAAGAAACGCCAGACTCTGTTTATGTAATGTTATTGTTATGTTCGAGCTTCTGATAGGCAATAATTATAAAGCCTGTCTATTTTGAATGAAAGCGCTGGAGTAGAATTTCCTATGGTAGCTTGTAATTAACATTCCCACCTCGTAAGAAAACACAATTAAGTACGCGACTGTTGTTTCAAATTTGCCTAAACATTTTCATATGAGGTATTCCTATTAAGTAGTTTTGTTTCCAGTCTTGGCTTTGTCTGCACTGACTAATTGCCTCATACTGTTGACATACGGAAACTGTATTTAGTTTTATTCTGCTTTGTCTTGTCAAATAAAATTAATGATATATTTTTTTAACCCTGTTGAATGAGGAAATAATAAGCAGAGAAGTTTCTAATTTGGCTGAGATCCAGTATTCTTTAACTAGTATTCAAAAGACGCACGCCGGAGGTAGTCAGGTATGGTTGTTTGCGCAGGCGCGGGGTCCACGCAAACCAATGTGTTAGCAGTCATTATTTCCCAAATCTTTCGGTTGGCGGTGGGAATGGCTATTATAATAAACCGGGAATAAATTCCACACGTTTTAATGCCGGAGAAAAACACACAAAGTTGAAATAAACTCAGGCTGGTACTTTTTTTGCTGACGGATCTACACGCCCCGGACGCATTTAGGAGAAAATAAACCAACCAAACTGTAAGATTAATCCCCCCTTTGCAGTATTACTAGCCTTACAATAGGGCCCTGAAGGAATTACAAATGCCAGTATCCAGTTCAACTTTTGTCCCAAATCCCATGCCAGTGCCAAAATCGCAAAATAATATCATGCCCTCCTTAAAAAATATAAGGCCCTCCTTAACAAAGAAAAGGACTTGATTATAGTACTATTTTAAAGGGGCAGTATCATGGGAGATCGATTGGAGATATCATAATTTTTGGCCAAAATTCACTTAATTGAAACTTTGAACACTGTTCTAAGACGAAAGGTTGATCCAAAATGTAGTACAACCGGCGATTTTTAGTGCGTTATAACAGCGAAATTTGAAAACGTCCGCCAGACGTTTTCAAATTTGAATCTTTCTCTATCTTGGTCATCTGCCGGCAAAAATATCCTTGGATAGTTTCTTTGCAATCTGATAGTCTTTTAATGGAATTTTGTGATTATATCTTGGCTGCTATCAAACGAATAGCGTTTTTCCGATTTTCGATGTGTTACTAAAAATAGCGTGATACTGTCCCTTTAACATGGATTGATCAGTTGATCAATAAAAACTGTTAACCTGTTGGACATTAAAAATTCCGACATTCTGTCTGTAAATATTCTCACTCGGTCATCGAAGGCTGAGTTTCAAATCATTACGTCCTTTTCAACTTATTATCAAAGGTTCGTTTGTTTCATCATTGAAGAAAAACAACACGATTTCAGCACAAAGCCCACAGTTGCAGAACAAATGAAGCGAAAATGCATTATGTAGAAATCAATCAATGTTATTCATCATGGGCTATGCCAGTTTCGGCCCAATTGTAACACATGGTATTGGGAGTGACGTTTTACTATGTTAAGTTGCGCGGTTCGGGCGTGCGCAATATGGATCAGTGGATTCGTGAATACGCCAACTATGATCTTTAGTGATATGTTAGCAATGAAGAGACAATTTAGGATAACTTGTTAACATACACTCAGCCTTTCGTCTCTTCGTTTTCTTATTCATTTGTCCGTTCGTTCGTTCATCAAAAGTCTTCCATTAAATAATAATGGCAGTTTTTCGATAAAATGGAATCCCAGATGCTATATTTTGCTAAGCCTATTGAGGCATTTAAATATGGCGTCCAACTGTGGTGGACAGGAAGATGGGTTCCGTTGGAAAAACATGTGATACATCTCTAACGAATATTGTGAATCACCAGGACTCTGATAGCGAACAATACTCGAAGTTAAAAGAAGTTGAAGATAAAAAGGAGGGAAGGTAAATGGTTTATGTTCATGACGTAAAGAAGAGTGGTAAGCGATATATGTTTCTCGCGCAGCCTTAAAGTTTTGTCAAATCGGTTTCGAATCAACAACTCACATTGATGAAAGAATGACCTTAAGGAAAATCTACGGTCTATGTCCTGTGACTTATAACAGGTATTAAGAGGAAAGTTCCTGCTCCACCGATCCCTTGACCGTTACGTACTAACAAGACATTTCATTGGTTTCACCACCCCTTTACTTCCATACATCAGCAGAGATTACCTATATCCATCCCTGTCATCTTTTAATTAGTGGTGAAAACAAGACATTTGGAAACAATTGTCGAGGCCAAAGACTAACGCGTTTACAGTAAATTTTGAAACTTGTAAAGAAACCGTTTCTTTTTTTAACTATGCGACCTAGCCCTTAAAGAAGGGATTAATGGTTATCGAGCGAAAATAATTTTATCTGAAAATTAATCCCACTATATCAGCAACCCGGGAAACCTCACACACAAAAAGGTGGTATCTTTTTTTGTTTGTTGATTTGTTTACCTGTTTAAAAGGATCCGAATTTAATCCAAGCAGGAAATTTTCTCAGGAAAATGAAGACTTTTTTTCGCTTGGCCATCGTTCATTTTTTTCCTGATCCTCGGCTCCTAATTCACAGCATGTTGCATTGAATTCCAGTGTGTAGTATAATCGATAAATTTCTCATATAGTTTTACATCTGTTCTTCCAACTGAATTACTCACCCACAAAATGGGTTCAGTCTCTTGAATGTAGGGTCCGCTCATTGTTAATTGGACGACCTCTTTATGGTCTGTTATAACAACTACTTACGTGAAAAGAATGATGGTAGAAAAATAATGAGAATTCAACAACAATGGCGTTCTGTTACGTGAAATATGTATTTCTTTTTATTGAAACGTTTTATTTTTGATCCGTTTCTAATTAGCCGGTTCGTGTATACATAGGTCCTTTTCACACATGTGAAATTCGGAGATCGTCCTGAAGCAATGGTAACAGTTAACAGAAACACACTTGTACTCTGTCTTGGTTTTCTAACGAAAAATCTGATGTACACATGTTTCGCCCTTGAAATACGTCAAAGTGTAAGAGGGTGTGGCTTGAAAGATCGACTCCCGACCTCTTTCTTCAACAAAAGTAAATTCATGTTATACTTTAGAAAGAAAACTGATCTGAACTCAAATTCCGTCATAGAGCCAAATTCTCCATAATTTCCCACGCAGTTATTTTTAAGCGAGTCGTATTACCTTCCTTTGCACAATGCAAGTAATACAACTCCAGTTCTTAAATTATAAAAACGACTGCGCGGGAGGCTAAAATCTCCGAACACGAATATCCAAATCATGTGTGATAAGCGTAAACAGAAAATGACACTAATTCAGGAAACTGTCATAGATGGCTGAGTAGCGATACAGCATGCAGTTGATAGGAATAAAGATGGGATAACGAGACGACCGAGTCAAGCTAAGGTTATCCAGCTGCTGTAGAAAGCACAATGTTAAAAATCATCCATCGTTCATGTCATTTCCAGAGTGCGGTGCAAATGGTGCCAAAGTTGCCAATAATAAATCAAAAGGTCTCGCAGTCTTTTTTACCCTCTTCTCTCTTTTACATCACTTTGAACCTTCTCGGACCATAAAACCCGTAATTCGGCGTCGCTTCACGAAAAGCGGTTAAGGGTTTCCTCAGCCATTGAAAATTCGGGTTGACGATGCACTAGTACATTGCAAAATCTGCATACGATGTTAGTTAAGGTTACGACCGATTAACTTACAAAGTTCTGAAGATGTAGTATAAACCATAATTGAGCAATATAGCTATTGAATATTGATTTTAAAGTGATATGACTTTCATGAAACACGAGAGATAATCTACAACGTATTGGTCATACCATGAAGGTAGTTGTAATAAATGACCACAAAATAATTTATGAATCGTTTTTCAAGCTTATAATTCATTTCCAAAATCCGTCCGTTTGTTCATCGCGATTCGCACATCATAACATAGAACAAGTTGGTCTTTTGCTAATACAAACAAAAACGCGCTAAGCTGGAAAATGTGGAAAGTAACTCTGAACATCCCGTTACCGATGATACGTGTCAGCTAGATTCCACGGGGGAGTAGTCCTCTATTTTAGCTATTTAGGTTTGTATAGGTGCGACCCCAAAGAGCATGGTTTTTAGGCTGTTTTGGTTTGAAACACTGTATGTTGGTCTGAAAGTGTGGAAACGGGTATAGATTTTATAGCAACGGGTATGAATTCTAGAGATTAGGCGTGTGTTTTTCAAACTCCCGAAAAGATTTCGGACCCAAAAACTATTTACATGCACAAAATTCATTACCAAAAATCAGCCTTTGACATTGAGCTACTTTGTACGAAAAACAACCAGCATATCTGTAGAAAAGGGACAAGAAAGAACGAGGCCACAGGTCTAAGATTTCAAGGGTATCGGAAAATTAGTCATACATATCATATATTGGTCTCATATAAGGTCAGGGTTGGGAAAACCGAGCCGCACTACACCGGTTTTCTTTCTTGTTGCTCTATTTTTTATTATAAGTAACTCTAATCAGCTATTAGGGGCTAACTCGAAAACCTTGCGGTTCCTTTAGCCTGTAGGCTCCTATTGACAATTACTCTACTTCCTTTTTTTTTTCTTGTAATGTATAAAATACTTCTTCTGTAATTAATCCGTGTGAGTCAATAAAGATCACTTACTTACTTACACCCCCACCAAAAATCCCGAGTAGTACCCCTCCCCGATGGGGGGGGGGGGGGACGGGGGGACAACAGCATCCAAAATGTAGATATCAATACAAATTTTATTTTGCAGTAACCACAAAGAATAAAATATCAACAAAGCAAACTTTCATTTAAAAGGTTGTACTTTTTGTCTTTACCCACATACTTAAAAGTCGCAATGATCCCTCTCAGCATGGTTTTGGACGCCCAAGCTAGAGGTTAAAACACGCACGGAAACACCCAGATGAGGCACAGATGCTTTTAATAAGGGCAGACTCCTTTTAGTTGATCCTCATTTTTGTCAAATTGAACTTTGGGCATTAGTGAATTACGGCTGACTGCTCTTTTTGCGAGAGCATTAGGTTCTGTTATCACAAAATCTGGGGTCTGAAAAAGGAGGAAATAAAAGAGTACATACAGTTACGAACCGGGCCTACCGGAGGGTTGAAATATATCAAATCAGTTGAGTATTTTATCAAATTAATGACAGATGATTCTTCGTTTGTTAGTATCAGTGGGTAGGTTTGCACCGCCTCTAGTGCTTTAAGATGCTTGACAGAGTGAAGCTCAGACCTAGATCAAAGCAAACCTTGAGTTGAAACGTGTTGGGAAGCTGCCGTCCTTTACATTTGCTGTGTCTTTCCTTGATGGCTAAACATTTCCACTATTTTAATTCTGACAAACCATCTACCTCATCTCGACACTATGCAGTTTTTCGAGAAGGTAAGCGAACAAAACCATGATATTCAACACTAACACAATCAGTATGCATGAAAAGTTAGAAGAACGCGCTCTTCATTGTTGTTATTACGGATACTACGCGTTTGTTTAGTCTTTGTGTCAATAAAACAAACGAGTATTCACCGGGTTCCACAACAACAATAACAACCATTAGCTTTATTCACAGAACAATACAATATTTCATTGAGGGACATGTCGCATACCAATGCATGCTGATTTAAGTAATCTGATTGACGAGATAGCCTGCTTGCTTTCATCCCCTTTAGATCAAATATCATTTGAATAGGTTTCACGACACTTCTTGGACAAAGAGATCATCCACTCTTAAGAGTCTTAAGAGTGGACGATCTCTTAGTCTCTGGAAGATTACGCTAATCCGCGAGGGTTAGTTTGGGCTTTGATTTCAATTTAATTACTACGCAATATGGATTTCCGGGGGGTTACTCCACTAAAAGCTATATCGGGTATTTGCGGCGCCAAAGGGTATGGTTTAGAGTCATCTTGGTCCAAGATAGGGTATATGGAGTTTTAGTAACTAAACCAAACTGATTGCAGGGCTGACACTACATGAAAAATGGCTTATTTATTTGGGCCAATATTTCAGCCACTAACTACCATCAGTCTTCTCGACTCTGGCAATGAAGAAGACAAGTGGGACCAGTTGAAATATTGGCCCAAATAAATAAGTCCTTTGCCGTAGTGTCAGCCCAGCCCTGCAATCAGTCCGGCTTATTTACACGTAAAGTGACGTCTAGCAAGCGCTTTTCTACCACAAGAGATCCGACAAGGAAACGTACTCAGATCAGTCTATTTGTGCGTCGTGTAGGCTTCTGCATTCAAATGTTTCCCAAGTACATCCTCCCCCTGGAAGGAGTTTTTCAAAAGGTCTTTGCACTTCACATTTTCTTTATGCACTTTTCTTTCCTTTAACCTTAAACTTAGCTTTTACAAACATTTTCAACTAGCAAGACGGATTATGGAATAACGGCTAATCGGCTTTCGACAACCAGGCCCACTCATATTAGTATAACAAGATCAAAATAATTAAAACATCTCTTGCTAGATTAATAATAACCAGCAGTTCGAAATTTACAGGTTCATTCATAATGTATCACATCCACAGGAAGAGGGACAAGCAAAAAAGAGGGCATTTTTCTATTTTCCCTTCCCCACCACATACATCACCAAACTTTATATGAAAAAAATACAGTGATTTCATTTAATAAGATCGCGCATCCTTTCTGTGTGTTTGTACTTGCGTTACATTAGCGCGAGCATCTTAATTGAAAACATGGCGGATTTTCCTTGATACTAATCCTTTCTTCTGAATAAGTACGGTGACCTACCTTTTTATCCTTTCATTTTTGTTATTTCACCTTAGGAATCATCCTCTTTATGTCGAAAGATTTTTGCAAAAACATTTTCGACAGAAAAATGAGTATCGTCAGCAACGCAAAATAACCCTTCACACGTGGCCATAAAAAAGGGCTCTTGAGAATACACGCCGAAAAAACATTTGGGCCAGTTATGCTTCAGCTTGGTATGGTGCTTCTCTGCATCCTGTTAACTAAGAAACTTATCTTTGATATTGCTTCTTCCGCTCCATGCATAATATGTATAACGTCCTTTAAAGTTGTGCTTATTTTGTTAGTCTATTAAAACAAATACTCAGCGAGTACCATTGGAATTATTGCAAATTTGAAATCTGCTATCTCCAGTCGCCTGACCAAAATCTAAAACTAATAGTCGGAACCAGCAGATTGGTTTTCAGTTTAAAAATCTGTTGAAGGATAAAAGTGTATCGACAGGATCTTCAGTTCAAAAATTGCTATTGCATGATGTTTTTGTTTTG
Source organism: Pavona decussata (assembly GCF_977016875.1). Lineage (NCBI taxonomy): Eukaryota > Metazoa > Cnidaria > Anthozoa > Scleractinia > Agariciidae > Pavona > Pavona decussata. The sequence continues at coordinate 1,368,100 of NW_028145471.1, forward strand.
TTACTTTAGGAAAATGCATAATACACCCACAAGTGCAACTGACAACTGGAGCTGGCTTGAATTCCTCAAGGCTCTATACTTGGCCCTGTATTATTCAATATATTCATGAGCGATCTCGTTTAGTTGATAAAGCGTAGCAACCTATCGACTTGTGCGGATGACACTCAGATTTTCTTTGCTGATAAGGATCCTCTGGTAGTCCAGGATACCATAAATTCTGACTTGTCAAACGTGGATAAATGCTTTTTGGAAAACGGCATGAAAAGAAACCACTCTAAATACCAGGCAATGTCGGAGAAACGCCGATCTCGAATTTCGGTCCGAAGAAACCATCATTCCAAACAGCGATACGCTACAAATGCTTGGGGATTCTGTTACCGATATGTTGAAATTCGACATACAAGTTGCTAATATCTGTAGGAAAGTGTCTCAGCAGGTTACGGTTTTATAGCGTATGAGAAATATACTTCCTTACGATATAACAAAGAATTTTACATGTCCTTTATTGTTCCTCATTTCGATTACTGCGCGCAGATCTGGCAGTTCTGTGATAAGGGCTCAGGTGAGAAATTGGAAAAAGTAAACGAAAGGGTTGTTCGGTTCGTTTTTAGAGACAAACGTACACCATACGAAAAACTTCCTGGTGCTTTAGGAAGAAAAACATTATTGGGACAAAGATTTCATAAAATCCTTTGCACAGTCTATACACTTGTAAATCACGAAACGAACCCGGAGAGTCTGATTGAGTTAATATCACAAAGAGAAACGTCATATGCCTTAAGAGGAAAGTCCTAACGTTATCAAGCGCCCAAACTTTGGAACAGCTTACCTGATGGGAATGATGTATTAATCAGTGAATGACACGGGCATACTTGGAAAAAAATCCGAGTGCTCCTATCAGGGGTCGAACCTAAGACCTTCTGATTACTAGTTCGGATGCTCTACCACTGAGCTACAGGAGACTCGTGGGAGCTAAGGCCATTTTAAAAACTAGGTTCAGGGTACTAACATCCTGCATACTGCTAGGACTGGTATGTCAATATGTGGCACATGCGCACTGGAAATAATGTGATGGAATATGTTAAGCCTGGTAAATGAGAATGATGTTGTTAGAGCGTCATCTGATTTTAAAACTTTTAGAAAACTTTTAGCAAACGAATCAATACTACGATGATGTAGCATCCATAACGGTTTTTTATCCTGTATATAATTATTTTATCAATTTTATCTCTTATTTTATTTATTTATTCATTTTTATCGTGGCATGCCTGTAAACTAGCTGGTGCAGTTTTTGAACTAAACCGTATAGCTAAGCGCTTGTTTACACGTCAAATAAAGTTCAGTTCAGTTCGGTTCAGCTCTTACGCATTGGAAATCTGCTTTCTCCAGTCGCCTGAATGAAATCTAAAACTAATAGTCGGAAGCAAAGATTGATTTTTCAGTCTAGAATCTGTTAAAAGGTAAAAGTATGTCGACAGGATCTTGAAGATAGACGTTAGATCAAAGGACGCGCATTCTTCGCCAGCTGTTGGCTACAAGCTTAATACTGATAATTTTATCAGTATATTGCCATTCTTGGTGGTCAGTTGCACTTGAGATGTCCTCGTGAAGTTTATAACAATAATAAAAATAATAATAATAACAATAATAATAATAATAATAATAATAATAATAATTTTATTTATTTAATAATAATAATTTTATTAAACTCCTCATTGAAAAATTTTAAAAAAATTTAAATAATAATAATAATAATAATAATAATAATTAAAATTTGTATAAGCCAAATTCGATGTAAGCATGATCAAATGCGCTTTACAGGAATAAAAATTAAAAATGTTAACTAATGTTAAACTACAGAATAAGGCTTAATAATGAATAAATATTTGCAAAGATTTAAATTCTAAACTAATGAGGTTGATACAGGGTGTTTCAGAAGTGGAGTTTGTGATGTCGTGCTGTCCTCCAAATGTAAAAATCAAGGGGTCCATTTAAACTGATACTTTACTTTTGACTTGAATTTTACAAAGCCGTTTAATTTTTACATACTTTGCTCTAGATAATGGTACCAACTTAGACAAAGGGAAATTATAAGTATGGCTATTTTGAAACAGTAAACGGCACAATATTTAAAAGCAAAACGGTGGTGCAGAACACAGGACACATCGCTAGAACAGAAATATTTTAAATATTCACAATAAACACATGCTTTGGTAAGAAGTCCAAATATATACTAAGCCAGTCTTCGAGAGAACGAAAAACAAAAGACTAAAAAACGCTTCAGAAAAAGAGTAGCAACAAGGCAACCTATTGGGTGGGGCAATCAAAGGACTCTTTGAGTGGGGCATTTTGCATTTGAGTATTTTCTGTAGATGTATAACGAGGTCTGAAATGAAATGATCTACACATGTGCTGTGTTCTATTAGAAGCCGTATTCAGATGGGTGATGGGCTCCTGAATATGTTAAATGCAAATGGTGATATCATTTCCTTGCACTACAATTTTCTGCTCTTGAAAGCAATCCATAAATCAAATTTTAATTGAATCGTACACAAAACTATTACGACATCGAGTATAGTTTTTTGCTCCTGATTGACATACATGTGTATTTCAGTGACATGTACAAATTTATGGCATATCCTAATCCTATTAACATGCTCGTGAAAGTAGTGATGAACGGAAGGATTAGCAAGAATGTTGCAGACTTGTAAAACTCCTAACTGAAATCTACTCTTAATCGCAGTTGATAAACGCCCCCAGATTAAATGAACCAAGCGGTATTTAACCTGACAAACAAGACATTTATCCAACATGAAAAATAAGCCATACCAGCCGACTTCGTGATCATAGCCACTACGGATCCATATGCGACAACGTGAAGGATTCTTATGTTGTTAAAAATGCCGATGAATTCTCTCCGGATTTGATTAATTATAATTGTGTGCTCACCGGATTGGATTCAAAGGAGTATTCAAAGTTTTTGTATGGCACAAAAAACAAATTTACAATTTCCTAATCCTATTATTCAAAGTTCGTGCGTTCTTGAACCGCACGGGTACTAGAGGAGCCGTCGGGAAAATTTTACGGAAAACCTCTAACCTTAAGTGACAATAATTAATTTTCTTCAGCTGTCAATGTGTCATGGGGCAGAAGTACCGCGACCCGATTAGTAAAAGAAAAACACAATTAGCGTCAAGAAACATAAAATGTACTCCATTTTCTATCAACAACACGGGGTGGGGGTACTCCTCTATCTAAGCTCTATAGGTATGTGGGGCGCCAAAGGGTATGGTGTTTTGAGCTGTTTTGGTCTGAAATAGGGAACGCGATCAACTCCCTTTAATGCGGACACCCTCGAGACCGCGAGAGTCCCTAATAACGGGAATTTATTTCAGTCAAACGTCTGTGATTTATTTTTGCTGGGGATTTAGGTGCCGTCCGCGTTATCGGGATGTCCGTAACATAAAGAGGTGTCCGCAAGGCGAGAGTTGACTGTAGATTTTAACCATTTTGGTCTGAAAGTCTGAAAACGGGTGTGGATTTTACAGAAACGGATATGGATTCTAGAAACCCGGTCCGAAATTGGGTATGAATGCTAGAGGCCAGGTCTGAAAAACGTCTGAAATAGGGTCAGGGTTTGGAGATCCGAGCAGCAACCCCCCACCAAAAATTCCCAGGGGTACCCCCGGGGCAGGTACAACAACAAAATCAACTGTTCTTTTTCAATTAGACTGTATTTTAGGCCATTCGCTCGGAAGAACAACCAAGAAACCCTCTGGACGTTATTCGCGCTTCAATACTTCAAGAAAAGCTAGGTACAAGTAATCAAAGCGTTAGACCTCCAAAACATTCAAACCATATTTATGGTTACAATACAACATGTGGAGAAGCACACAGCTCTTGAGTTTAATTGGTGGAATGATCACAATTTCGCACTTCGTCTGCAGACTCAGCGTGAAAGTCAGAGCCAGGAAAAATAAACAGTGAAAAGGTTAATCACTACACATGTTTTCACGAGACCACTGCTCAACGAGGATGGCCCCTGAACTTTGCGTAATTACAAAGGTCTAGCTAGCTTTGCAGTTTGACTGAATATGTGAAACTCGCGACGTCTAGAACGCATTAGTACGTCACTATACTCGATGGGACAGCTTTGACAGTTTCTCCCATTACGCCAACTGTAAAAGCACTCACTAAAATCACTTAAAGCAAGCAAGTGAATTTTCTAAAGATTAAGAAGTAACTCAGGGAAAAAGCCAATCACCACCTTCAGGTGGGGCAGTAATCAAAGAAATTAACTTACCATCAATCAATGACACCTCCGCACTTGTGCCAGACACTTGATATTTTTCCAAACAGGCTCAGTAAATGACGTAATCTGTTATGGTACTCCGATCTTTTGCACGTTCACGGAAAAGTCTCTTCCTGCAAAAAAAAAAATGAAAAAAAAAAAAATCAGGCAAGTCGGTTTACTTTGTGACTGGGTAATGGGCTTTTATTGGCCGCTAAGAGGAAATTGACAGACAACTCAAGATTGTGATAAAGACGGACGAATGGATTTTGGCCAAGTTTTCAGTATGATGGCGGAAACCGAAATAATTTACAAACTTCTTCTCAGAGCTATAAATATCCGAGTTTGGTAATATCAAGAGTTAGGCGTGAGTTGACATACACAACACACACACGGGGCGTCGATTTATGTTACCAAGGTTGAATAATTGTCCCTTTTTTATCTGTTAAGGCGCACTTACAAACAGTGCATCGGTAGGTTCGAAAAGAAACCACGAAAATAATTAACGGGTACTTGTAGTGGTAAGTGTGTGTGTATAACATGAGATGAATGTGTTTCGCGGGCGATTGTATCTACTTCCTGATAAACAACAGGACCCTCCCAGTTTCGGAAGATAAAAGGATTCCAGGCCATAGCAATTGACAGCACATTTCAGTGAAGTCTCATTTGCGGTTCCTGATCCTTCCTTCAGGGTTCTTTTTTTTAATTCGCGACTCAGCTGGCATGGAAACGAAATATTCACCATTTAGCGTTACGAGTATCCTACGGCACGATAGCTTCGCTCTCAATCGAGGTCACTTCAGGAGTGCTGGGGCACACCAGGCAGTATTGTATCCCCCAGCCACGATGTCACTAGCAGAGCGTCTAGCAGGTTTGATCTCTTTTTTGGTTCTTTCTTCTCGCAATGTTTTTTATGTCATTGTTTTCGATAAAGAATTCAAGCTTGAGGCGACAGGGTCACTTGGTTGTTTTGTTCTTTGTTGTTGACCTGTCCCATGTTAAAAAATAGTTACGTAAATGCGACGACAATGATGGGATTGTTGTCATTAGACGTGAACAGAACAAAAACGCCCATGCGACAGTGTCCCTGGCTGGCGATATTTGATTCAAAATGATACAGACTTAATCCTTCCTTTTTGGGAAGTTTGCGTTTTGGAGTTGAAGCTTCATTTTTCACGCGGAGTTTAGTAAGTATTTCATACTAAAAATATCGGAACCGATGACAGTCCGCCGGCAAGGTTTATAGTGACATGTGGCAAAGATTTTAAAAGACGATGTATTTACGTCTCATAAAGCCACGAAACAAACGGATCGATAGAGTGGAGTAACTGCTGCGCTGAGCATTTAATCATGAGGGTAATTCCTAACTTAATGTTTCACAGTTTTTAGACGGAGAAACATAGCCACTCTTTGCAATGTGCGTACCTCACTCCAAAGTATACTAAATCATATGATATTACTATTGATTTCTCCTGTCGCGAATATCACTGAACATGTCTGTTTGAAAATCTTATAGTGCTTTTAAACTGGCAGAAAGCTTTCGCATAATACTAATCTTTCGAGTCACGGATAGTCCTGGAGAGTAAAATGACTTTCTACAGCTAATAAATCGCTTTGTGGTGTGATGATTGTTAGTTTAGAACCTAATAATCTATCGATAAGTGTGGAGTCCTAAATTAGTTTCCAGCGATGTTTGTTCTTTGGAGACTAAACCTATAATTAGTTTAGGTCCCAACACGACTAAAATTCTCAAACATCTAGCTGCAATCGATCAACATGTTCTTGTAGCAAAGAAAGACTGCAGAATTTCTTACATCCTGTTTGTCGCGGTTACTCCATGGTGATTTATGTAAAGTAGACACTCTCGGATGTACAGAAGAATCACCCCGTTTATGCGTTTATCGGCCACATCACTAAAAAAATGTTCAATTCTGATTTAATTGTGAGGCTCTGTTTTTCACGAATACAAACTTTCATCTTTTCCCTTGACTCAGACAAAAGATGATCTAGATTTGTTGCCTGGATAGGTAACAAAGATGCGGCACTGCTGCGTTACGGAAATATGTCTTGGTTAACTGTGGTACATGTATCTTACCATTTGACTCAATGATGTCTTTGTTTCAGTTTGTTTTATATCAGTCGTAACACATTCAGAATAAAAAAGTTCCTTCTTTGAAAGAAATAATCGAAACGTTTTGTGTAGGCTTTCTTGTACAAAACACATTGGCTATACTAATCATCGCTTGCCGGGATTGAAATGAAAGTTGTCAACGATTTCGAGTAACAAAGGAAAATAATCTATTCAAACGTTACGTAGTAGACTGTGCTATCCGAAATGTCTCGATGTTTTCTTTTATAGTAGCCAGTAACTTTGTCAGTGGAATTATCAACAACGGGTACGGAACGTTTTATTGCGAATAGACGTTGTTACTTGAGCAACTGAGTCTGTAACTAGTTAGTATACTATTTCGGCACTGAACTATTCAACATTGTCGCTGTTGAGGGTAGAAGTATCAGTGTTAATACTTTGACCATTTCAAAAGTCACATCAGTTGGAGTAAGGAATATCATTTATTTTTAAAGAATTCCAAAAGATGCACAACTCTTTCAGTCTTGGTATATATCCACCATAATATAGGAGGACACCTTCTGTCAAGCTTTTGGCGGTGCATGCTGTAGTTGTCTTTAACCTCACTTGTAGAGTCAAATCTTAGAGATATACATGTAATGTGGCTGTTTTAAAAAAGTCCGTGAACGAAATCCATCCACGAGGCCATCGGAATTAATTCCTAGTTTTCTTTCATCGGGGCTTTACGTTTTGGGACATGCATGGTTAATGTAGCCACGCAGCTCTTATTAGACAATGATTTTCAGAGTGTTCAACTGGCTACGCACGTAATACAGGCCAGCTAATTTGGGTAACGAACGCTAATATTATACATGAGTATTAAAGTAAATAGTTACAATTATCCTAGCTTCTTTAGTTGTGAAATTGCGGCATGTATCGAAAAGTGAACAACTCTGGCACGTTTTGTTTTCAAATTTTGGTATGGGTGGAACTGTGCTTCGAGTAGACAGATTGGCAAAATTTTCAGACTTTGTACAACGAAATATTCGACTTATTAAAAGATATCATACATTTTAATAATCTTAAAGCGTTTTTTCCTTTAGAGTGGATGAATTTTCGCTGTAAGAACGAACTGAATTCGCAAAGGTTGAATAATAGTTATTGTTATTCACAACGCGGCTCACTCCACGCCCTTTCGTAACTCTTTAACGCATTTGCACATGTCGCAAAAACTCTCTTCTCGAGAGAGATTAGCTGTAAGGGCGCGAGGTGTTAAGCTGAAAATTTTGCGTGTGTAGTTCTTACATCATTTTATGTCGCATTTACGACTTAGCAGCTCGGCGTTCGAAATGAGCTGTCTTCTACGGCTCCAGAAGTCGCGAGGGGTTAATCGGTGATGACATGCTAAGGCGCCATGTTTACTCACTAAAGTTGTTTTGGGTGGTCGCTTGATTTTGTTGACTTTTCCGATCATTCAAAGAAAGAAATTTTTCAATACTCCGGGAATACTGAAACCGTGGTTTAAGGAAATCTTTCAGTGGAATCAATATTGGAAAAAAAGGCGGCAACGGACGCAATATCAATTATGTCGAGACATATTAATTTTATTACTAATTCGATCCCCTTCATTGCAAAACGATTTCGACTTTACGGGTCATAATGTTAATCCGTATATATTTCTTTTTGATGTGACCTTTTCGCTAAGTATTACTATACGTTGTCTTAGCGTAAGATATAAAAAGTGTACAACGTCCTTAGCCCGGCTTGAGATGTCTCTTATCAACATCCGTCCATTATTGCCCTTGGCATGAAGTTTATAAGGACCCAGTGTAGTTTTCTGGAACGCCCAGAAGATAGCAGCTAGGAAGGAGTGTTTTCATTCCACAGCCTCTACTCTAGCAAATAATTACAACAATTAAAACTAAACTTGTCTTGTATTTCGGACTAGACGAACAGTTTAGCCCTCTTTTGTCCTAGTGATTTCTGCACTTAAAATAAATCATAAATCAAACGTAACTTAATCGTACTTTATGTAAACAATTGCTGAATTCTGCGTGAGCTTTTCATTTATTGAACTTGATTAGATTTGCCGTACTAGTCATGACCTTGCACAGCATATCTTCAGTTAATGACGGGTCACAATTTATGTAAATTGAATTTTCTTCTTCGTGACTGATTATTCTTTATTAAAAAACCGTCTTGTCGTGTTTCCCTTGATTGTCTGCTATTGTAGGTTTATTTCAACCTCAAACTAAAATATGACACACCAGCGGTTAGTCAGTCAACAGCACAGCAGCTCCACCATGTAACTGTATGCCGCAGTCTGCATAGCAAACCCTTGGACGGATGGCTTTTTTCATCTGGTAACTAAATCGGTTAAAACTCAGCAACGTACACATCAGCTCAGTACACCGTATTGTACTGAACAACCGAGATTAGTCAGTTTTCAAGTCTCTCCGAAGAGAAAGCGACCAGAAGCAGCTCGAGCATCCAACACTCTCACCAGTATGTAGTCTCATTTATTTCAACGTTGCATGTAAAGAAGTTTTGTCGTGTCTGGATTAAGAGGTAGTTTGGATATGGATGAGGTTCAGGCGTTCAGCCATACAAATGGTAACTGTTCAGTTGCTTTGCATTCACTCAGGGAACTCAGTGCAACATTCTATTAACTGGCGTTACGTAAGCATGATAATGTTTCTTTTTTCGTAGTTGAATTTCCTTTTAAAAGCACTGTATTGATCGTCAAAAAACAAAGACAGTAGAAAAGCAGGCAATTGGAAAAGTAATAGAACAGCTTGTATTCTTTGACGAACTTGATTTTGACTGTACTCAGTTAATTTTTCCGAAAAGCCCGGCTCTCAACTGAATTCTAAGAATGATTTATGAAAAAAGATGAACATAATTACGTTAATCATTAGTCATTTTGAAGATCCTTGCAAAGTTTTTCAACCTAAAGTTTGACGAGAATTTTACAAATTTAACACAAACTAAATGTGCTTCTGCGCTGCTGTGAGACAGGAAGCGAAGTAGGGTTGACCTCCGCACACACACAGAAGTTGGAGCAATTCCATGAAATCTTGCACGTTGAAAAACAATTTGTCAAAAACGACAGTTGCCTGTAGGTGATACGATCAGCTTAATAAATAGGGCGCCGGGTACTACAGCCTGACCTTTTGTACGTGTTTTGGTGGCTTTGCAAAATGATTAATTACCTTCGGGAAGGAATTCTTCACGGCGGAAATGACACCAATTACTGGGTTATGACCAAGTGCTTCAAAGAAATCATCAGATTGCGTATTCAATAAATATCTGCGAATATCGGATCGAGGACATTTCAAACAAGAAAGACAACTACCCTTACTCCACATTGTTCGGTGTGATAAGAGTTTACAAACCCTTGCCGCAGTCGGCACGATACATTAGGGCATCGTTACTGAGTATACTGCCTCTAAATGTTTGTTCATGTTTTTTCAGTCTTTCAATACACTATTTCTGGAAGGAAACTTGTTAGTGAGTGAAATGAGCACTTAAAAAGGAAATCCCTCGGCCTCACGAGTTTCAATTACTTATACTTAATGTACTGACTTAAAACAAAGTTGAAATGTATTGAACTATTACTTTAGGAAACCAACCAAAAGGGCTTAACGTACTTGCTTTCTTTGAGTATAGGTTCCCAATCGAGAGGAGCACGATATTAGGAATTTCCTAATTTTCTTGTAAATTCGATTCATTGGAGGTGATTTACATGTCTCCACTATCATTTCTATTTCATTTAGTCTTTGTTGATCCCGCCCGTAAGAAGCAAACGTCAAAAGCTCAACTTTGATAGAGACAACAATGTCAACCTCAAAAAGCAAGCAAACATTAACACCAGAGACAGGTCACTACAAAACTAAATATAAAAGTTTGATAGAACAAAATGCAACGTTTGTCAGCTTGCTGCAAAATTCCTTTATTTTCCCTCAAGTGTTGACTGTTTTATGTCCAGGGCTTGAGCGCTCCCCACCCAACTATGGAATCTAGAGTGCGGGGAACATTATCATATGTCGCAATATAGCACAATGAATTCAAAAACTGTTTTTTTTTTTTTTTTCAAGAAAATAAGATAAGTCAGTGCATGGCTTGCTTTTAGCTCTATAGCGTGATCAAGCACTGCTGGCGATTTTTGAAATCTTCATGTGGTTTCATAGAATAAACTTACAAAACATAAATCACTTCATACTCAGATCATGCAGGTGCTAAATGAAGACACTGTACCAATAAAAGAAAGCAGCGACAATTGTTGAGCAGAGGCATGTTACGAATCTCAACCAGTAGATGGATTTTTCCATCGGCATTGTCCACAGGGATGAACTCCGGACTGACACGAACTTTGAGTGAATGACCAGGTTAACGCCGAATTGACGATCGTAACCCATGACCTTTAGATTCGAAGACAAATCGCCCTGACCCCTCGTCCATGCTCATCATCTTTAATGGAAACTGTCACTTGATTCTTAAAAAACGTATGTTTGGTTTCTCGTAACTTTGTTCTAAGAGCCTGTAAAGGCAATACGAACTTGAAACTTCTAAAATTAGCCAAAGGAATTCAATATCTGCTATGATGAGAATAGTTATAAGACATCTGAAACCAAACTTAAATGGCAATCGTGTTACTCCAAGAAAGAAGATATTACACATGTGTCAGACTATTGTTTTCGTTACTTAACGTTATTTTGGACACATGACGTGGAGTGTTTTGCGATCATGAAAAACCTTGCGTGCAAAACCCCAGCGTAACTGTATGTTGAGACATGACGATAAATGGGTAACTCGAAGTGCAAATAAACGAGCTTCAGGCCAATTATATCATGAATGCGACTATTTCACTTGTAATTATACATTGACAGCTAAAGCGTTTTTTCGAAATCGGAATCTTTGATGTGATAATTAGAGCTTTAAATTTGATAAAGAAGTTTAATAGCAAAAGTATCTGTACAGTCAATTCCTTTCTGACGCCCTCATAGCCGGGTCACGCCCTTTTCTGTTTGTTAGTACGTCATGACCAGAGTGCAGTAAAAAATCTGTTTTATTCCAAGAGAGCCTAAAAAAGTTCAAAAATAGTTAAACTTTCATACTGTGTTGCTGAAGAACTTCCACTCAAAAGGGTGAAACTTAAAAGTTTTCATCTATCGATTCGAAACTCAGAACTGTGTAGCACATCTACCGAAGTAAATTGGCTCTGTTACTGTGCCACTCGCCTTGCCGTCGCCACTCAACAAACCTTTTTTCACAAGTTAGCCAATCAGGATACGCGAACTTGATTAACGGTCACGCCTCCTTGCAAAGTCCAACAGGCAAGTGACGCAACAACGAATTATTGAAAACATGTCGTTTTGTATTTTATGAACAAGGAGGAAGATACCCTGATTAATATCTGATATCCTGATTGACTGTAAATTTTATGCTTAATACTGCAAAGTACCAGAAAAGGGAAAGTGATGCCTGCTTTGCTCATTTACATTTACAACTTGCTGCATTTGTAAATGCTGGTTAAGCATTGTTGTGAACACATATGATGGCATCTTGGTTCTAGAAGTAACCCTTTCTTATCTCTGTTTTCTCTTCTCCTTCATTTTTTCAAACAGATGTAATTTTGGAGAGTCAAGACGATAAGGGAAGACGCAAACCAAGACGTATGCGTACTTGCTTTACTCCTCGACAACTTCAAGTATTGGAGCAGACCTTTGCTAAGACCCATTATCCGGACGTACTTTTGAGGGAACAGTTGTCTAACTTTACCAGCCTACCAGAGTCAAGGATACAGGTGAAAAAGAGTTATCAATTTTTAAATAAAAATAACAAAATGCAAAGCGTAGTCAATACCATTCTTATGTTGTCTTTTTGCTGCTCCAAACGGCTTAGTTTAGCTTTATGTCTGACCACTAATTTTGTCCGAGCTTTTTTAAACGGTTTTGTTGACTTTAAAAAATTCTGTCACTCTCATCAGAAGAATATAATACACAATGATAGGTTTTCGTAATCACATGGTAATGAACAACGACACAAAATTGTATGTTTTCCTGTGCCCTATAAGCACCCAGTTTGAGACAAAACTCACCACGAGTCACCCATAGCTCAAAAGTAGAGCGTCGGACAGGTAATCTGGAAGGCTGTTGGTTCGATTCCTGGTGAGGGCTCAGAACCTTTCCTTAACAATCTGACCCAAGTTGCATTCATAATAGAAACATATTTCATTTTCATTGGCGAGGTGGTGTAGTGTTAAGCAACAGATATGAAGATCGGTGGTTCGGGAACCTAACCTCTACCGTCTTGTTGTTTTCCAAGACAAGAAACTTTATTCAACGCCGTGTCTTTTCACCTGCGTGTATAAATGGACACCTACAGTATACTACCGAGGTCCTCATAGGGGTTTTGGGAATTAAGTTATAGGAATGACGGATAATGAACTTGGTTTAAGGGATAACTCAAACCCGATTTTTTGAGATATGGGATAACCGCCCCCTTCTTCCTTAGTATTACCCCTTTTCCCAACAGAACGTGCGAGTCATCTGCGACTCGTGTGAAAATTGAAATTACCGCGCATCTAGTCACTTCAGCTCACTGACATTCTCTATGTTTTTTTCTAAAGGTGTGGTTTAAAAACCGAAGGGCAAAGTATCGAAAACACGAAAAGTCAGGAATAGACATGTCTTCAAAATCGAGACTTCCTCCATTCGAAGAACATGAGAGTTTGGGAAACAGAAATGAATGTTCACCGCTGTCTCATCTTCCCTTTTTCCAAAACCCAATAAGCGCCGGTCGACCTGTTTTGTCACCTGTTCCAAGAAAACCAAGCTTTGAACAACCTCATGGTCAAGGACACCACCTTCCAAGTGTCTCAACCTTTCTGCCAATTGTTCGTGAAATGCGTTCACGTAACATGGTGCCTGGGGCACCTTTCCATTCCTTCCCTTGCGCGCCTGAATCATATCGACAGCATCCATTTCCTACATGCAATTTGAGCCGGCATTTCACTGACGTGCCTCCGTTTGGTTACAACTGATACTTGAAGACGAAAGCTAAAGGTATCATTGTCCTAGTATTCTCATAAGACCTTAAGATGTTATCACATAAGGCAATGGCAAACTTTGAATGCTCGTCAAATGTTCGCCATGGACATCAAAGATTGTGACTATTTCAACTACGACCAACTAGCGAAGAAAAGCCAAATTAAAATTGTGGAATGTAATCAAAGATTCCAACTTATTAAGCCAAACAGTTTTTAAAACACCGCGAAATTTCAATATAAAACTGCATAAAGCAAAGATGATATTCTCTACTTCTCCAATTTGATTGGTGTAGCTGACGGTCTTCAACAGGGTCACCATTACAATATTCGCACTGCAATCATTTCAAATAAACGGGAATAACTTCAAGCGAAAACAAAGCCTGAACCCTGCATTAGCAAGCAAGAAGGGACACTTCGACAGGTGAAAAGGGTAAGGCACCTTTCGTCAGAGATAAATTTGATCTGACAAGTGGCTCACGCTTTTAGGAGAAATCCATCAGTTTTCTTTATGCTATTCTATCGAGAGAGAAGCGAAGCACTTAAGAACGCGGAAATCGTCTAAAACACAGATTTTTTAAAAGACGTTTGTGACAGGAAGTGACGTAGCATGGCATTGTGGCATGAATTCAGTCGCAGTGTGTATTGGCGAGAACCTCCTGATGCCCCAGTATGTAAACACACAACCCATTGTTCTCCATATATTTATGCACGTGATTGACTATGTTTTTGAATTCTTGATTTTTGTCAAGTCATTATCGTCAAGTCATTATTTGGCGAAAGACAAAGGTTATTGTTTAAGCGAAAAAGGGGTTGTTAACTGCCACCAGGCCGAAGATGAATTAGTGGGAAAGAGGGGGAAATATGGTGTTTTAGATCAACACCATTATTCTGGGTGATTTTTGCCTGTCTTTGAAGATAGTATTATGACCGTAAACGTTATTCAATTGCAAATCAATGCTTAATTAAGAAAAAAAGGTATTTTAAAATTGGGCGTTTTCGTTTGAGTTCCGATAATAGTGAGATTAGGAAGCGTTTACGCCAAACAGCAAACGTAAGATTTGCGTCTGCGTTTCCTCAAAAGAAGTAGTAAATAGATGCAACATAATTCCAGGCTTTGATGCTAACGCAAAACTTCTTAACTTCACACAGAAAAGGAAAACAGCGAGCGCAAACACAGAATAACCGTGGTCACGCGGTCATTTTTTACGTTTGCCGTAAACCTGATCTCAGATATCTCTATTATAATTTGTTTTTGTTTAATAACTAGGGGCTGTAATTAACCAAACTCAATAGCTTTCCTACTTTCTCCACATTTTCCCTGCGATTAGAGCCTGTCATATACTTAACAAATGTCAATAGTGTAGACCAGTTAAGACTATCCAACCTTCTTTGAGCCGGATTTTAAGGTTTTCTTTGTCAGTAATTTTTGTGAACGCTTCGGCAATTGTAAAATCAATTTGTAGATGTCAGAATCAACCTTAGTTAGCTCCCTGTTATGGTTCTCAGAAACGTATAAGGCAAACATGTAGTGAGGTTATTTTGACGTGCACAAACACGTGGTTACGCCTTATTTTATTTTACATGCGTAGTTGGCCTTATTTCCATATTTTCCGCGTATACACTCGATTGCAAAAACGTTGACACCTAAAAAGCAGAAACCGTGAACGATGAGACCCAATGGCTTTATGGGTATAAGTGTACTAAATTTATATGCATAATATTCTATTATTGATAACCAAAATTAGTTACACGTGGTGAATGATGATAACTGTCCAAGCTTTCCTTAAAGTGTCAAGTTGGCCAACAAGGGCCAATTTTTAAACACTACCCACAAATCCGTTGGGTCTCATCGTTCAATGTTAATGCTTTTTAGGTGTCAACGTTTTTGCAATCGACTGTAGTTAGCCTTTGTTCAAGTGCATTCATAAAATCCGTAAACAAAAATCCTATTTGTTGTACCAGTGAGTTTTAGAACACTGACTCGTTTTCGAAATGAAAGAGTACAGCACCGGTAAACAGATCTGTTTTGTTTGCATTTGGTACTTTATGAAATGGTGCTACTGAAGTTGTTTCGAATGTGGATTAATTATTTAGCTGCGATTTCCTACCCACGGATATTTTCCACACAACCTGACCCGCGAAGGATGTGTGCGCTTTTCGTCATCGGCGACGTCTAAGTATCATTCATACATCTGCAGGCAATCTAAAATGCCGGAGAAGAATAAGACTCTGGGTCGTGGTAATTTAAAAAAAATCTGTAATGATAATACTTCTCGTTAAAGGCCTAGAACTCTACTTTGTGCGTATATTCTCATAGCATATCACCGTTATTTTGTGCAACGCAATTTTGAAACCTCTCGAAGTCGTTCCGTTTTGAATAAGCACGCGCATGCTCTATTGGCATGTCTGTAATATTTGCTTTCCAGTTATCACATTATTTAACGGTAATTATTGTAAGAATGCATATCGAGATGATAATGATTTTTTGATGATCAGAGAAATATTTTTTATTGCCTCTTAACTTTATAAATTCCGGCACTAAATTATTTAACGGTTTCTAATTTGTCTGATCCACATTATATTGTAAATAAAGAATTAACACTTTAAAGTTTGTCACAATGATTTTGCCTACAGGTAGTTTTCACCCCCCCCCCCCCCCTTCACTCCAAGAGCCAAATATTGGCTCTATCTATTGCAAGACTTTCCTAAATCGCCCTTACTGCAATTTACAGCATACATGTACAAGCAGAAGCAAATAATTTTCTACCCAAATAGTGGTCATTCCTACACGATATCACTTAGGAACGCTGGCTTCTACTATAGCACTACCGTATTTACTCGAATAAGCGCCGCGGCGCTTATTTAATTTTTCCTGTCTCTTGTGCGGCGCTTATTCGAGGGCGGCGCTTATTTGAGGGCGGCGCTTATTAAAAGGCTCATACCACAAAGCCAAAACATTTTGATTGTACAAGCAAACGCTGACAATCTCCTTACTGCAACAGTTACAGGGAAGAGAAAGAGGGAGGTTGGGCTTGTCGTACCGACGAAGTTTACAGCCTTCACGCAAGAACTGAAGAACGCGAACATTTTGAAGAGAGAACTGAATGAAAGAGCATATTGAGATATACTCACTTCGAACTGAAAAACATCACTATTGATGAAAATAAATTCTCATTGCTGGCTTACAACCACATTGCAGCGATTACTGTGTATTTTCATCATCTTATGGAAATACTCAAATAAGCGCCGCACCGGAGCTGCGGCGCTTATTCGAGGGCGGCGCTTATTAACCATTCCGTTCCATGTGCGGCGCTTAATCGAGGGCAGCGCTTATTCGGAGGCGGCGCTTATTCGAGTTAATACGGTATTCCCGACGCCCTAGATATTCTCTATCTCCTTCATCCCTTGGCTTCTCCCGCCTCGACAACGCCAATTACCGTGCAAACACGTCGTTTCCGATGCAAATGTGTACTGTACGCATTAAGAAAAGACTATAGACTTTATTCCAAAATGGTTGCCATTTTTTGCATTCAAATTAGTCCTTCTTGCCTCGTTCAAGATAAAAATTCTTTTGATGCTTGAGCTTGAGAACGAGGTAAGAAGGCTAATTTAAATACCGACAAAAGAATATTAAAATGGTAGCCATTTTGGAATAAGGTTTATACGTTAAACAAATGTAAGATAAGAAACTAAAGTATGTGTGTAATTAGGTTAATAGTTGTAGAAGTGTAAATAAGCTTTTTCTCTTTTTTTCAATCCTGCTAATAAAATAAAATATGGCTCTAACTTGTCTCTAGATGAAATTCTGAAGAGCTGATTCAAAAGAAAGCTACTGAGCAGTGCAACCCTGCGGTTGTGTTTGGTCCTAAATTGGGTCAAATCAAATTACTCTCTGGAGAAACGCACCAGCAGCAGTCCCATGTATGATGATATCCTTTGGTTCATTTCAATATTTAAACATTAATTTTTCTTACTGATCGATAACGGGTTATGCCTTATAAACCAAGTCTATTTAATTTTGTGGTTGTTTTTATACACATACACGTTTTCTATTTATTTCGAAGACTTAGGAGTATTAAAATTATACACTTAGGCTTTCCACATTGACCATTGCTCTAGGAAAAAAAAATTTATTGGGCGGGGACTGTTGAGTCACGCAAAGCGAGAGAGAATGAGAAACTTTCTTTCATGAGTTCGTATATTACAGAAACCATTTTCATCAAGCATTGATTAGTCTTATATTGTCCTAGAAAGATTTGGCTCATGCAGGGCTTTCGTAAACAAACGTCAAAGTGACAAAAGCCGATAACCACAACATAAAATCCTTAAGGTAACAGAGCAGATGTATGTAGTGAATAGCACCATATGGACCATATCATGAAGAATAGCTTGTAAACAAAAACCCGTGAGGTTATTTGCTAATAAAGTTGGCTATTGGAAACATGCTTGCAGAATATGAAGCGAGGGATAAAATTAATTTCGTTATAACTGTAGAATTCCATTACAATTAAATGAACAAACGCAAAACGTTTCTTAAACGCAAGATACAGCTTATAAAGGGGTCACAGTATCTTTTTCTTTACTTATACCAACATTCACCGACGAGTGAGAAACCCCATTATTCGAAATAAGTAGCCATGCCAGTATTTTTATAATTATGAGTGATATTGTCCTTTCAATCAGTCAGTCTGCAACAAATTTTCCCTATGCTACCAGCTGTTTTCACTATGCTCGCAACATCGCTAAAAATAGAATGCAACAGGTGAACACTTTTTCCAAACTTGTCAGCTATCTAATGTTTAGAGCTACAATAGCTAACAGGCCGATAACAGGTCACAAAGCAAAGGAAGCATGACCTATTACACAGAACCTTCCGGACGCTCTCGAAATGTTCAATGCAGTAGCTATATCATTTCATTTTATTAGGTCACAAATTAATTCATCTTATCATTATAATTTCCGTTTGCCGTTTTTGAACCTTGTACACGTTAATTGTGCCAAGCAGAGAGACCACTTGAGGGAATGTATGGTTTTATAAATTTCAGTTCTTTAATCAATTGTACTTTACATCACATGCTGTAATTTCAGAATAATTATTATCTTACAGCCCACACGCTTTTGTTGAAAGTATCACACAAACGCCGCCGCACACCCAATGGTAATTTAATTAAATCGACGGACCTGCTTAGTTCCAAGGTATACTGACAACCCCGAAATCACTCCCCAAAGTGCATGGCTGAAATCTGCACCAAAAAACTTAAACTCTACTGGCTTGAAAACTACTGAAATACAAAAAGTATCACGGGAAATTATTGTCAAATTAACATTAAATTCTCTTTTTCATTCACAGACTCAAAGGTTAAGTTACCCCCCACACCGTTAAATGAATAAAGCAAAGATTTATCTTTAGAAGAGAATGGGCAAAAAAACGTTAAACGTTAAACTTATCTCCTTTACTTGGGGTTCGCCTTAATTAACTGTATTGTTAAAAACACCAAGATTTGATTTGATTTGATTTGATTTGATTTGTAATTAGCTTTCTTGGATTGTAAAGCGCCTTTGATCATTTAGATGTTAAAGGGCGCTATATAAGTATTAAAATTTAAAATTTAAATTTTAAAAGCATAGAAGATGGGAAAAAGGAATAAACTGCGTATAGTTTTCACTCAGAACCGGGAAGTTTGTTACCCAGATAGACAGCATCTATTAGCCATATCTGGCAGTAAGAGTTCGAATTTGAAAACAACCAACATATTGTGTTTAAAAGAGAAGCTTGTATAACAGTGATGGTTTCGTAGTCTTCTGCTCTTACGTATCTACAACGGCTAATTTCGTCAAATCATATGCTGATGATATAAAGGAGTATAGGTTACCGTTAATTTAAGTGTGTTTTTTATTGTGAACTTTCATTTACCCCCTACGGTTAAAATCTTATCTTAATTCATCAAAAAAAATTAAATCGGAAATTTGCATTCAACGAAAATTTCCAATTTAAGTTTTTGAATTAATAAGTTATTAATTTTTACCTGATAAGGACTGGAGAACTCTAGACAATCACGGCTTTACAACTGAACAGAACGTTCAAGACAAAAAAGGCGGTTACACGAATTCTTCAATTGCCAGAGGATCTACCTAATTAAACTTGCTCGCGCGCTTTTGAGGTAAGTATCTAATTAATTTCATGCTAGAAACTGCTTGTTTTCCATTGTGTAACACACTGGAAAATTGCAAAGATAACAGTTGTTGCTCTCGGTTTGATCGTCTATTCAGCTTGATTTATTTGGGTAAGGACCTCGACGTTCTTCGCAAACTTTTAGCCGACAAATTTCTTTGTCTCTTCAAATCGAGCAAAACGTTATGTAATGCTTATTTATTTTTTTTTTTTTTTTTCCAACACATTGTAAAAGAAGAAACAGGGGCAAATGGAACAATCGAAAAATAGATACAACCGATGGAAACGAGTACACATGACAGAGGAGAAATATTCTGGAAGTCACTGTACACTTAAGAAGCTCCGTTATCGATTCATCTTAATTTTATTAATCCTTTACAATCACTGGCTCGATTTATACTAGGGACGTATCATCCGTCAAGACAAATCATCTGTCTAGTATAAATACTAGGGTAG
Organism: Pavona decussata; assembly: GCF_977016875.1. Taxonomy (NCBI): domain Eukaryota; kingdom Metazoa; phylum Cnidaria; class Anthozoa; order Scleractinia; family Agariciidae; genus Pavona; species Pavona decussata. The sequence continues at coordinate 1,388,138 of NW_028145471.1, forward strand.
GATCATCCGTCTGGGACGAACTTGGGCAAATTAAAGAACAGTAGTGCTTATGATAATTCGTCTGTGTTTAAATATGGTTCGTCTTCAGTTGGCAAGACGAACTACCGTGGATATTTCGTCTGGATGGATGATCCGTCATGAATTATCAGACGAACAACCGTTCTTTGCCCAAGTTCGTCTCAGACGGATGATCTGTCTCTAGTATAAATCGGGCCAATAAATATATATATATATTTTTTTCATGGCGTCTGAGAAGTAAAGTAAAACCGAGTTAAAACAACCAAGGGCTTGCGATTTTATATTCCACTATTTATATAGCTTTTAATTTTATATACTTGCTAACTATATTTACTTACATGTGCTTGTATTTATTTATTTATTTATTTATTTATTAATTTATTCATTCATTCAGTTCAGGTTAAATAGTTTGGTTAAATAATAACAAAATTGGGGTTGCCCCTCTCAAGTTAAAAAATCCCCTACAATAGCTCATTATGTATCATCGGCATCGCGCATTTCATTGTCGAAAACACGCGGGGAAAAAATTACAGCAGGCAGAGGTCTATAAATAGATGTTGACAATTCCCCTTTGCTCATCGAATGCCGAAATCAGTGTTACAGTCAATCCAGGTCACGCGTAAACAGTAATTCCAAGAATGAAATGAACATTCGAATTACTCTTTGTAATGTCCGACGTGTGAATGAAATGTTGGACATCTCTCTGCAAATCGTTCCAAAAAAGACGCATTAACTGAAAAAAAGATTCAAAATACTTGGGAAACAATTGTTATTTTTGAAATATTCAATTTTGCAATGTAAAGAAAAATTCATAGCTTTATACTGTCAATAAGCTAGGGAAATTTATACGGGAACTCTGAAATATCGTTGGCAATTTTGAAAACTGACATGTAAATTTCAAAACTCCGTTCAAATTTCAAAAATATCGTTCACGCGTGACCTGGGTTGACTGTAAACATGAATAACACAAGATACACAGACTGGTTGTAACGATAAGGATGCATTCAGTAAGAGGCACAAAGCTTAGAAAGGTTATTTCTTGGGCTGGTTCGTTTGTTCGGTTGTCTGCTGTACTTTTCCCAGTGATCTTGTTAAGGTGGCTCTACAGATCGCTGGTAATATGGCGCAGCTGTTATCCATCCAAGGCTTATTTTCCGGCTTTTTTTTTTTTTTAATTTTTTTTTTCTATTAATTTCCCCAAAGCCACAACAAAATGTAATAATCAAGAACAAAAATAAGTTCTCCAACCATCGCGATGGACCATTGCTGTTAAAATAATGGCTTTGAGTCTTGAACTGAATATACGCAAACAAACTTAAGGCGTTTGTCACTGTGAATGACGACTGATTGAAACTAATAAAGTAAACAATAATAATAATAATAATAATAATAATAATAATAATAATTCATGGGGGTTTAAAACTAACTAAAAGAATCGACGACTTCAGTTTAAAAGGATCTAAAAAACTTGAGTTAACTATCTCCACGGGGAGACAGTTACACTCATCTAGTCTAAAAAAGAGTTATTGGAAAATATGAAAACTTCCTTGCTAGCATATGGGATTTTTTATTCAAATTAATGAATTTTTCTGGTCCGATCCTCTCAGGGTGAAGGATCAAGTACTTTTTACTGTCTATATAAATGAAATAAAATCAATCAAACTATTCATAGTTTTTATTTATATATATAAAACATCTAAACAATCATAAAATCCTATCAGATTGGTTTCAGCGCGAAATACAATTTATCCTTACTATTCCTGACGATATGGCAAATGCTATTCAGAGCTCGTCGGTCCATGCAGCTGTTCTGGACTTCGCCAAAGCTTTTGACAAGATCCCCACACAAGACAGAAACTGCAGTACTATCGAATCCACGGTTCACTCCTAAAGGACTGGAGTCTTTCGTCACACAGCGACCCCATCATTTCAGTCTGCGAGGGTCAATCATTCCGTACCTCTAAAGTGATTTCTGGTGTACCTGCAGGGTACGATTCTGGGTCCTTTATTATTTCTATTATATGTAAATGACTTGCCCGATAACCTGCGATCTTCTGTATGTTGAGACTATTGTCTGACGATGTTCTATTACTATGGTGTAATTCTAAGTGATGCAGTTGTTTTGGATTTCGGCGACTGCGCTTTCCTCCAATCTGATCTATGTAAGTTAGAACTTTGAACAGCATCATCGATGGCAGATGGAATTCAATCCATCAAAATGTATAATTATCACCATTCCGTCTAGAATCCACCTCAGAAAAGATGTCTTCTGTGGTGTCGAGCTGAACTTGACAGGTTGACAGATTCCCATATCTTGGAGTCACCCAGTCTATATAAGTGGTCGGGTTATATTTCTCCGATAACAGCTAAAGCCATGCAATACATCCCTGGGTATGATACAACGCAACAATCGGAATTGTCCCAAGCTATTGAGAGAAACTGCATTGCGACCTGCGTTGGAATAAGCAAGCGCAGCATGGGACCCACATCTCATGAAAGGTGTTACCTCCCCTTAACTCGTTGTTTCTTCAAATTCGTTCAGTGAAATCGTTGGAATTATCAAATCGGAGAGAATATAGCCAGAAGAAACTTTTAAGAGAGAACAAGGTTGGGGTTACCAGGAGGGAAACGCTTTTTTCTTTTTGCCAATTTGTTCTTTTCGCCAGTTTGAGCTCTAATTAGAGCAAAATATTTTCAACCTCTTTGCCAAGTTTTAGGAAAATTAACATAGATTAGAATTAAGGTGGATTCACTAAAAAGGTTGGATTCCCACTATCGTGTAACAGTTTGCGTGCGTAAGGAAGTACCTTAAGGACGGTGCCTACTAATAGCGAAGTATTTTTGTGCGGTTTATGACTATGCGGGAAAAGCAGATCTTAGCAAGGCCTATTGGAATCCAAAAAGAAAATTGGGGGTAGCCATGCATTTTTCAGAGATAACTAAGCAATAATATCTCTAAAAAGCGCCAATATATAAAGCAATGTATCGGATTTTTTCCTAACTTGAAGCTTAATTATCTCTGAAAAATGCATGGTTACCCCCAATTTTCTTTTGAGATACCAGAAGCACTTGCTAAGTTCTACTTTCTCCGTATAGTTTTAAACCGCGCAAAAATATTCCTGTATTAGTAGGCACCACCGATAGGAAACCCGAGTATCTCGAGATGCGCAGAACGTATGCGCAGTAACAATAGTAGGCACCGTCCTTAAGGCTTGAAGTACATAAATGCAATAAAAGCGATGTATAAAATGTCTGAACTGCACTCAACTTTTTACGTTTAAGCAAGCCGTTCTTATTTTATTTACGTACGTAAAGCTCGTTTAAATTTACCTTCGTACGCAACTAAAATTAATCCTAAAGCAGAAAGGTATTATTGACACGATGCGTTAGGTAGTCGAAACTTAAATGAGGTGTATTTATTCATAAATCAAAATGAGTGTGAGACACACTTCTTCAAAAGTGAATTAAGGTTCAAATGGTCTCTTCGAACGACGAATTCTTATCAAATCAAAAAAAACTGAAAATAATGTATTTTACAGCAAATGGCATCTGTAAACGCGAAGGGCATTTTGACCTTCACAAATAAATTTATCGGTGAGATACAGAAAAATATGATAAAATATTACGAAATGCATTTGTAAGGCCTTTGACGAAACCGATTCGTTCGTAATTAACAAGTGTCCTTTTAACCCAAATCAAAGAGGAAAACAGACAAAGAATACAGTTTCATTTGATCTGAGCATTCTTAAAAAATCTTAACAAAGAAAATAAAACCAATTAAATAATAACGAATGAATGGTTTATCAATAGAGTTGATAAACTAAAGGTAAATTGGCCACCGTAAAGAAATTCGAATGTTGACGTTTCGAGCGTTAGCCTTTCGTCAGAGCGAATCCTCCGACAAAGGGCTAACACTCGAAACGTAGCATTCGAATTTTTTTTGACAAACCAAACATTCGCCGTTCAGTCTACTTCTCACTGACGCAGCACCACAGCTTCTTTAGAAACTAACCCCTGGCCCCTTATCCAATTAAATAACATATTACTAGAGTCATGAAAAGCACGAAGATATATATTTTTTATCACTAGTTATTGTTTTGGCGGTAACAAGAACCTGGACCGTGATCGTGTGAAAATTGAAGTATATTTATCGATTTGCAATTCCAAAGAAACTCAACTGAAGCGAACCATTCAATTCTTCTAAAATCCCTTCTTCCATTCGTTATTTGTCTGGTTTTAGCTGTTATGTGGAAGCAACAACATTGAAAAGGAGAGGGTGGAGCTTAAAACGTACCTCAATGTACAGGCTTTGTAACCCACATTCACGGTAAAAAAATTACCTTTTAGATTCTCATTTGAATGTCCATAAGAAAAAGAAAGAGAAACCGCAAATTTATATTAACTAAAGTGGTGTCTGCCCTGTACGAAGAAAACTCGATGTTGTGTTTCATTTAATGGACCTCTCTGAATCACCAGCCTTCCTCTGAATGAGCTACCCTACCGAAATAATGTTCTCATATTTTGTTACCAGTGACAAGAAGCGAATTTGGGAAAACATTGCGGAAAGGAAATATATTACTTTATACCTTACAGGTTCTTTATGTAACATCCTCGGCCTATGAATGACAAATTTAAGTTGTATTTAGAATGTGAAACGGAAAAAATCTTAATATAGTTACACGTTGTCCCTAGAAAAGAAACTAGCATCAATTGTGATATCTTTGTACATTGTACTAATTACAACATTAAGATACATAACAATTACAAGAATATTACTAAGACTCTTCAAATTAATGGTCCATGAAAATAATTCCAGGAGCGGAGGTCGAAATTTCTGATATAATATTTTAGCCTGAGACTGCGTCCAGTTTTTCGGTTCAGTTCTTGTCTCACCCGTGATACGTACGTGATGTTCTCTTCGTATCTGATGTTCTACCAGACTACAAATAAAACACTGCTTTGTCAGCCTGAAGAGAATGCTCCCGGTTCATTATTAGGTTGGCTCTGTAGACTCGGCAAAGAATTTATTGCAATAAAAGTATCGACTTTGATCACTCTACAACTTAAACTATGTGCAAATAGGCACTACATGTATCTGTTCTAAGTGTGGTTGGAAACTCTGCTATCATTCATGCCGCGTCAAATCTGCATATAGTTTAGAAATAGAAATAGCTAAAGAAAGGCCAATAAACGTCGCTGAATGGAAAATGGTGAAAATTGCTTTCCACTTTGCGGCATTTTTGAAAACAATTTTCAATTTTCTTTAAAGAGAAAAGTGCTGGACACAAACAGCGTTTAATTAAATACATCCATCATTTTTAGCTGTTGTAGGGCTTCTGTTCAATTTCGCCGTTTGAATCTTTGCTGAATGATAGACTGCGTCGTGTTTTTCTTTAGTTTTCCAAATAAAAGTCCGTGCGACTTTTAGTGTTTGCATCATCTGGTTATGTTTTTAATTACTTTATTCAATGGAAACCGATATTTATTCCATGTCTGAGGTTCGAAAGACTTTAAAAGTCTTCAAAAGTAATATTCAATTTACCCAGCATTAATCACTTTCTAATTGTTATTGGGCTATTTAGTTAAAACAAGTTCCTATTGTCTTGCAACGTGCGGGCAGGGAAAACAATAGCAAGCTACCTTAAAGATATTATCTGTAGAGTGCACTGGTGTCAGTAAAAGGGCCGTTTTATCCTGATTTAGAGCTACAAAGTACACAAACATTGTTTGTCATGCAAATTTCTTTGTAAAAGCTTTCACCTTCTACTGATGCAAGCATAAGTTGGACGCTAAGAGTCAGGAGTTTAACTTCACGGACAAACGAGAAAGTTTCTTCACAGAAAGTATCTGAATCATGTATTATATACTACCTCTGCTTCGATTCAGAGATTCGTGAAATTGCAGGATAAAACGGTACTCAAAATATATCATGAACATCTTACCTCTTCCAAAAGATAAAGATAAGAAATTGATGACGGGAACAAGCTAAAAGCTTTTCCGTCGTCTAGTAAGAATTTAGATTGCAGTGATATACTATTTAACTACCGTTGCTGTCGTGCACGGTGGTAGAAGCCTGAAAACGCAATGTGCCAATTAAAACTCCGTTTCTTTTCATTTGAAAGCATTTCAAAAGTTCGATACATTTTGATCTTATTGAGATCATGAAAAGAGATTAAAGCTTACAACAAAACGCTCTTGGAAAAACGCTGTGAACTAATTAAAACGCTTGTTTAAAAAATGAAGAACATTATAATGTTCATCTGACTGTTATTGTTTTTCCGTTTCTCTTTTTGGTCAACCTGAGCTGTGGTTAAGGAAGCTTTTTTCGTTCACTGAACTATGTATTATAGAAGAGCGAGCAGCGGTCGAAGGGTAATTAGGCGTCACTCTTTTCCCTGGAGATATAGCGTCTCTATTGTACATCACAGATCAAATGAAATAAAAGATCGTGCGAGTGCTTCTTCGTTAAAACATTGTCTGTCTCCTTCTGTTTCGGGAAACTTTTGCCATGTCAAAGCCGGCACGGCACGTTAAGATCACACACATTTGTAACATTAAAGCATGTTCATTTGAGTGGGCATTGTTCGTTGAATGGAGAATATCGCAAAAACCAGTTTATAGCTCCTTGTCAGCATGATTATATTATTTCAGCCACAAAATATTACAATAAAGTAATATGACAAAAGCCAGAAATAATAACCTTTCGGTTAGTATTTTTAAATTCCTTTTAATGCTGAAGTGAAGATAGATAAGAGCAAAATCTAGATAATATCGGGGGAAAAAACTGTCCTGAGAACCGAATGTTTAAAAAAGTAATGTTGTTATGTAAATACCGCAAAAGGAAACCACGAAAAACATATTACTTCGTAGACAGACAGCAAAATCATGTTTCCCAAAGTTTTCATTAAATTTCGAACCTCTCCCCCTCTCTCTCTCTCTGTAGCCATTAAAAATCCCTCAACAAAGCTTCGATCTCGTTGAAAAAGACCTTCTAATATTGCAATATTTACATATTGCCATAGCGAATGATAAGCAACTGCATCTAACCCGTCAAAGCTAAACGGGCTCAGTTTAACCTTACCGTGGAAGAACAAAATTTGCTGGAGACAAGTATTATATTAGTAAAGATCACTTTCTTTTATTTCTATCAATATTAACTGAATCTAAACTCGTGTAAACCGCAAAAGCAGCTTACAATACTTAAACAATTTTTAGTTGCAATCGCTTCTTAGTCCCGTACAAAATCAGTAAGGTTGTTTGCAGAACTAGATATTTACATTGGCAAAGAGAAGCGAATTTCTTCCTAAACAACAACTGTTTACGTAAAATAGAACACGAAATTGAAGCATTCCCCTCTGATTTTCAAATCTAGAATTAACTAAAATTCAACCAAAACTTGACATTAAAAGAAGAGAGTTCGTTCCTTGATCACAATTCCATCTTAAAATGACGGCCGCTGGGAACACGTCACCTGGAATATTTTGATCACGAAGACAAATTTTCAGGTTTGTTTACTCAAGTGCGAGAAAATTGACTGGAGTTTTACGAAATAAAATCTGGCTGGTTTGTTATTTTTTCACTGTCCTTGGACGGGCTTAACTTGAATATATTGGTTCTGAAATTGTTTACATTTGCACGAAAAGCGTGCTTCTTTGGCATATTGGATTTTACAGTTTGGATCAAAACCTCCCCATTTATCGGCCCAAGTATACGACCTACAATATAAAGTAACAAAGTCAAGCTTTCATGTTTTCGCACGTTTTGTTGGCCCGTGTCTTACGCTAAGTCAATAACTGTAACAAGACCTTGTGATAATTTTGACGGTTGCCTTGAAATTGGACGGGTCTTTGTTGTTTCCGCAACTAGTATTGTTTCCCTTTCTTCGATATCTGCTAACTACCCGCAGAAAATGAAAAGAAAATTACATAATTAGGGAACCAACAAGGAAACACCGCAAAATCGAGGAACAGAGTCGACAAAGTCAATCCTGAATGCGACTTGATTTATACAGATATATATTTATTTTTCCAGAAGCACCATTAAAATAAAGTCGATACAAGCTCATTTACGGCCTTCAAGATACAACTAAATTTACGGCGTTTAGATTACCTTAAACTATTTGATAAAGCGCTGTCTTCTCTCTTTTTGTCGCTCTTAATTTAAATTTAAATTTAAATTTTTAATAAAATGAAAAGACATTCATTCTCCATGATAGTAAGAAATAGGCACACATGTACGTCCTTGAACTAATTCATTATATAGTTTCAGAAATCTTACGATATCCAGAACCATAGCTGAATCAAACGAGCTCATGTTTGGCCGAAGTAATTTCCCAGCTCATTTATACATTTATACCCCCGCCCCCCAACCTTGTTATGATATCTTGCGCTCAGTAAGAACTTGCTAAATATACTTACTTCGTTTGCCAGGCTAAGTTAGAATCTTTACTTTTATTTTCTTGTGTCTGATATTATCTCAGAAAAGTATGCACGTCTCTTTTGGAAAGGGCTGTGGTGTGCGTGCAAGGTTGAGAGATGACTGAGATTTTGTAATAAGTTCTGCTTAACTCTTGCCCTTACAACAGTAATCAACGGATCGCGATTCTTTTTCTTAATATATAAGGATAATAGAGTAAACTGGGCACCAAATCAGCTTGAAAATGCTTGAAGTTATTTTTATTAACCAGCTATCAACAAACTGGATGGTTTAAGAAAACTTACTTGCCGTGATTTCCGGAGGTTTGTTCGTTCTTCGCAGGATTTGAATTAAAAAATGTATCATTTAGCATTTTCATAACCTAAGCTTGTTATTGCTAGAAGTTAAATCCACTCGATGGATGCATTTGATGTTATTTCATCCATGCCAAATAACAGAATGACCTCCGGAATAACTGGAAATGATTTCTCGAGCTTGATCATTGTAATATTGACATATACCAAGAAAGTTCGTTTCGTTAAATTATTCTTTCATTTTCTGTTCTTCAAGACTTAGTACACCTTAAACTCCATTTCGTTTCCGAGAGAAGAGAAAGGGGCTCAATGATCCATTTTCTTTGAGGAAATAGGCTTAGTTTCCTACTTTACACTTCATTGATCGTTCATTCTTAACCGGTACAAACCGCTCACGGTAAAGCTAAACTCATTTGCTTTGGCTTGTTTCTTAATATGCTTGGGTCAAGGAAATCCAGATTGAAACTGCACAAACCAGTAATATGCCCCCCACATTTTATCCATGGCAAGACTTGTTGTCTGTCAGTACCACAAAATGAAAATGACATTATTTCAGCAAAACGGTTGTGATGTGCAAAAATTAAAAAGAAAAAGAAAAGACAAAACATACATACTACATACATGACGCCGCTCTGTGCCCGGCTTCTAAAACAACTGCAAACCAGTAATCTATAATTATGTACTAGCCTAAGGTAACGCTTTCTTTTAAATGACTCAAAAACGGCCCAAGAAAAAAAATAAACGTTTTGCATGAGCACTCATTGAGTAATTCACAGGCAGAGTTTTGAAATTTACCCAGGCTGACTAATCCATTGCTTAAATCAGCAGAAATGGTTGTGGCTTATAGATTTTTTTGAGGAAAACATTATACAAATACTGATTGTTTTGATACTCGTTTTGTTTCGCCATAAATTAAAAAATATACTGATATACCCTTGCGTATATGTCGTGAACAGAAGAAGCCAAACGCTTTCAAATACCACAAAAGCTAACTTAGCTCAAACCTTTGTAACGACATTTACGAAGAACCGACAAAAGTACAGGTTTCCCTTGCGTGGCTTTGTTCTGTACATTTTGAAGTGTCAATTTTGTTACTTTTCTGTTGAAGTGGGAGAAAAAAAAGAGAAACCTTTACATGGGGTGTGTAAATTTACTTTTTTACTCACACACTCATAGGAAATGAACCTCTTTTTCGCTCAAATAAGACGGCTTAATTCCATGGGATGTGAACAGGTTTCAAGGCTACGAGTTCATTTACGCCCTACGTGTAGACCTCTGAGATTGAAAAAATAAGTACGCCGGCGGAAATGAAGTAGAAATCCCTCTTAATTGCTCTTTACACTTCACGTTTCGTTCATCAATGCAGATTGTTCTATTTGATAGATGATATTTCGGAATGGAAATTGAAAATCTAATTTCCGACTTACTGATGGACGAAAACGCGCTAATGGTTTTTTGAATTAAATATCGTTCTCCAGGGAATTTAATGGCGACTCAGACAAACCAAAATTAATTTTCCCAATATGATCAGTCATAGCTTAAGCTTCGTTCAGACAACTGGGGATTCGTTGAATATTTAGTATTTACTAAGTTTGCTAAGCAAAATCATTTAAGGAGAACGACGACGAAAAATAACATTTAGGTCTTTTTAGCCGGTCGATTGACATTATTTGGTAAAACAATGGTAATATTTAGATGCGAAGACACCGCGTGTTAAATAATTAGGACGTAACGACTTTTGACTAGTCATTTTCACGTCCATGTAAAATTTTGCTGTGAAAGACCAAAGGGCATTTTATTCATTTTCTTTAGTCCCTGTTTGAAAGAAAATGTAAAACACTGTGATACAAGCCATCCAAACCAATTTGTGAAAAATTGCGTGGACTCTTTGGATACAGTTTTGATGCTTTATTTTATAGGTACATGTTAAATGCTTTTGCTATTGAAGTTACACAATCGCCACGCAGGTTCTTCTATTTACCCCCGGGAAGGACTCGCTGAGAATTGCGCATGCGCAAATGCATCGCTTGTTTTGGGTTTATTAGTGTCCCATCTGGTGTACTCATTTATCATCCCACACATTACCTATAAACCGCCAAAACAGCCAATGATAAAAACACTCTATTAAACTGTGCAAGATAGCAGGAGTGATAATAAAAAAAGAGATAAGCGAGATTTATAAAACCAAATTGTGGGATTTGCACAACAGGAAAAGAAACCAAAATTTTAAAGGCGAGTTGTTTTCGTACGTAAGTGCTGATTAAGCCAAATGCGGCGCGAAAACAAAACTAACAAATTGGTCTCTCCAATGCCCGCTTAAAAGAAATGAAACTACCGCGTAATACACTAGAAATGCGATACGATTCGCATTAAGCAAATCTTCCAGTCTTTGGCATTTGTGAAAGTAACTATTGCAGATTAATGAAATATTCCGCTGTTTTTAATTTCTCGAGAACAAGGATGTTTTGACAATGTCATCTCAAAATTACACTTTAATACACCGTCAGTTTACCTACATGAAAAATATTGCGTTTGGCTGAAAGGCACTTAAAATGGAGTAATTTCCGGCGGGTAAGAACCGGGATTGCCTTTTACCAATACGAATTAAATCAAAGGTCAGTCAAAAGGAAGGTTTTAATTTCGTGTTGGACGGATGGATTGATAATTCTATTTGATGGATACGTGCTGCGCTGAGAAGGGATTGTCGCTAGATAAATAGATTAACAGTAGTTAATTACCTTTTATTATGTATCAATCAGATAATTTGCCATAGTGGCAAGGGGCTCAACAAAGGATTTTTAAGAATTTTAACATCGAGAGTGCAATTTTGAGATTTCGCTGCGGTCTAAAAAGCAAACAACGCAATTTGCCAAGGAAAATTAATTTCAAAGACTTGAATGATCATTTGGCATTTTAATGAGAGGAGCCAGAAAAGGCACAAAATTTCAATCCTGGAAGAAGATGCAACGAAGATAATATTTTTTCTCGGTAAAATTTCACCGGGATTTTTTTTCCCCTCAAGTATCACTTTGATGAAGATCATACCCCGTTTGTTATAAATTGTTAGAAAGGTTATTTTCCTTTATCTTATTAAAACACAAACTGTTTTTTTTTTTTTTTTCTTCAAAAAAGGTGGAATAAAATTAACGTTTTTGAACGGGGTTATTTTTATTTGGACATGGATTCGTCTTAATAAAATACTGGTAAATGAAACCACAGTCTAAGAAAATAGTGTTATTTTGACTAGAAGAAATATTGGGCATAATATTGTATCCAATTTGAATTGCACAAACAGAATTGAGTTAACATTTGGAGCAGGCTTTTATTAGACTGTAACGAGTGTTAAGGGGATTTGAAAGGTCCTATTCGCACTTCCATAAAATTAATTACATGGCTTTGAGTCGGTACATCAAACTGTAATTTCATGCTCACATTAATGAGACGAAGTATGCATTTTCTCTTGTTCACCTTCACAAAACAAGTCTTTCTTGTGTCCCATGCATAATAAATTAAGGCGATGGCCTGTCTTGAATAAAAAGAGTATCATTTGGCTCGCTTAATTTTGATCTTTTGCTCTTTCATATGGCGTGGAAAACTAGAATCTGCAGCAGATGATAACATTTCTCCCATAAAAGAAAAGTTTATATAGAACATTACATAAAACGCCCAAACCCTTTGTGCCAACAATAAAGGAGAAAAGGTGCTGTTTATATTCAATACATCATCCAGAAAATGGTACATTTCCCTTAAAATGTGTGCAGCAGAATCACATCGCACGTTAGGCATCCTGACAACAATCGTCCGAGCAGTAAGCTGTGACGAAGACTACCTCCAAGAGAATGGCATCCTTACCACTGAGGTGGAAGAAACGATACAGCCTAGTAAAGGGGTGTGAAAATTAGGGGTGTAGCAAGAATTGGTACGGGAGGGGTAATTAGATTAAGGCAGACCTACCTTGAGCCTCACGTGGGTTGAACAATTTAACCACCATCTGTTGACTATTTAGTATTCTATTAACCATAAACGACAGATGGCAAGTGCGTGCTAGAATCCCATGTGAAAGTTCCCACAAAGAAGAGCGCTGTAGTTCTCGTACGATTTGTTGTATTCTCTCTCCACTTGGCCCCATTGCTCAGTCTTGATTTGGCAATGTGACTCTATTAATAGCCTAAACACACAGCTGTGGTGCTGAGAGAAAAAATGCTGCTGATTTAATTTGATTTTAAAAAGATTTAAATGGGTATAAATTCTGAGTGAACAAGAGAATTTAAACAGTCATTCAAGGGTGATCACTCGGAGCGAGCAAGCATCAAGTCACATACGGCAGAAGACTTGACCGCAAGATAATTGCTGTTGAAACTACTGACCGCAAGGTATGAAAACTTCAGATCGAACGGCGCAATTTGTTTAAATCACAGAAGTGCTAATCCTTCAAACACCCAACTGTTTTAGGCCTGTCTACGACTTCACGTTTAGAAAGTTAGCGAAATACTGAAGACGACCCTACGAAGTGCTGAATTTCGTCGCAGAAAATGGCCCACCTCGGTAAGTACAGTTTCTTGTCGCTCCATACAGAAGGCAAGCTGTTTAGCTCAGCTTCTTTGCTTCGCTTACTTCTATTGTATTTCAAGATGTAACTACAGTCTAGGGTTGTTTTCAGACGCTGTGGTTTAATTTGTCAGTGGAGTCAAACAACATGGAACTTCAAAATTTGAAGCGTTCAACGTTTTGAATCTCATCTTTCCTAATGTCATGCAACGAGTTTATGTTAGTAGGCCTGAAACAATTATGATATCTGTCATTTTTAGGAGCATAATTTCTCAATTTCGATCAAAGTAAACTAAACTCTTGCACGTTAAGTTTTGATGTTTTTCTCCTGAGGCCTCGTGTGTTGTATATACTTTCTTACGACGTTTGTTACTCCTCAGCGTGGTTTCAAATCCCAAGCATTGTACGCTAAACATAAATATCCGTTGATACACAGGTAATTTTAAAATGACCATTTCAAATTTTGGCACATATTATTCTCCTTCTAAGTTTCATCGCCGTTGTTTGTCTAAGTTTTTTGCACAACCCGCACAAGGGAAAGCGCCTTCAGTTTTGAAGCCTATGCCGTCACACCTTTTCAATAGAAGCATTCTTCCTTTTTCAATACACGTATATAGTTAAATAAACGTATTTTGTTTGAATCTTTCACTAATATTCATTCTTATTTGAATGGATATTTCCTGAAAGACGGGTATCCATGCGACAAAGCTATCGATCAAAAAGTAAAACAGTCGGCAAAAACAGTAAACCGGAGTCGTTTGAACAGAGATATGGCGCATAATCACATGCAAAGATCAGTCAGCTGGATTTTATACACGTTTGTTGTCATCTTTACTGTCATTAGAGAATATTATTTTTCGCCCACAGTAAGGGGTAACTGCCATTTGGGTGAAATTTTAGTAACAAATGGAGAATAAAAATTAAACTAGTAAGCTTACAAAAATGTCAACAGCAGAGCTAACCTTTACAAAAACTTCATTTCGGGCAAAATTTGATCGCCTTGTTGCCTTAATGTTACTAAACTTAGGCATCTTATCGTTAGCACCTTTATTTTTGATTTTTTTTTTTTTTTTGTTGCTATTCGAACTCCCTTAGAGATATCAAATTATGGTGATTATTTAGTTCAGAACGGCACAAGAACTCAAACTTAGGGTGAACACTCCTGTTCTGGTAGACGCTATTTGCAGGTTACGAACTTTTATCGTGTTCTCATTTCCAATTCCGTTATAGTAAGTTCGTATCTATTATAAATTGACTTCAACCAATCAGAAGTGATTTATAGTTTCTTAATTGTCGAGAAAACTAATTAACCAGATATCGCGGGAGAGAATGAAGTAAACTCAACAGCAATTTAACTCGTTGCTCGACGATTTCAAAAAGACTTTAATAGCTATAAAGTAGAGGCAAAGCAAGCAATTAAAACGGTACATTATATATATAGGAAAGGTATGGTATAGAATCTACGGCCCAAAATCAGCTATATGTATGGTGAACGCCTCTTCCTTCTCCTGCTTTTCTGTACACTGATAAATTTAAGTATTAAGAAGGCACGCTCGAATAGTCTTAATATTGTACCCGAGAGCTCTCAAGAGTCTGACATTGGTTAATTTGCGGGTGGTGAGACATTCAAGAATAAGTACAAGATAATTACTTTTGTTAATTTTATCACTTTAAGCGGGAAATTTCCCTTAATATCCAGGATTGTTTCTTCATCGTTTTGACCTTGCAGAAATCCGGTAATCTTTTAAAGCAATAAAAATTTTGGAACTTTGTTTACTCGCCCCTAGTTCATTTTTCATCCTACGAAATAAAAACGGCAACAAAAACGTACTTATGCATATGTTATATAAAAATTATAAACTTTGATAGTTATCTACAAACAGTGTATGATGAAGGAAAGAAGGAAACAGTTTCCTTGAGAATGAACAATGCCATTTTAATTATTGCATGTCATTCTGATTGTAGCTCTGAATTATGGTAAAACTCAGTTACTTAATTATACGCCTCGCTCGCATTTCTTTTTCTGCATGACTAGCTTGTTTCTATACTGAATAAGCACAAACAGGTGAACTTTATTCCCTCCCTGTTCGGCGTCTTGTCAACCACTGCAAAGAAAACTACACTACACGAAAAGAAAAAGTTTTTTCTTTCTTTTTTTAAAAAAAAAGGAATGATACAAAGTACTTTGTTAATATGTATAATTGTGTACCTCAACCTGAGGTCCAGCTTTAGGGAAAGAACTGTGTAGTAAACAAAAAAGTTAATTTATGGATTTTCGCTTAGTTGCGAGGGGTACTGAAAATTGAAGGAAGTTTCCAGTTTTCACATTTGCCTGAACATTGAAGGAAGTTTTATTAAAGAGAACACTGTGTCAAATACACGAGGAGGAACAAGTGAAATACGCGATACGACAATACAAGATTCCCCAACCCAACCACGCTGAATAAGAAGAAGATTGACCAAGAGGTGTTTTACTTCAGCCTGGGTGGGGAGGGGGGTTGGTCAACGAAGATGCATAGTAGGAGGCTCTTCAATGGAAACCCCTACCCATTAAACAAGAGTGTAACTATCTTTTACATGAAAGACACAACAAAGACAGAAGAATATCCTCATGCTTTTAAATGGATACATTGAAATTTCTGCGAGGATGTTGTGCTCAGTTTTGCCACTTTTTCTAACCTTTTGGCTCACAGTCTAGTTTGGGAACCCTTTAAAACGCTAAAATTTTAAATTCGCTATGCTTTCGCATACAGTAACGATGGGGAAAAGGCACTATTCTTGGAGGTAGCCTTTGCATATAACCCACTATATGGAGTACCACCTTCCCCAGAGGGGAAACTGGAAAAAGCTCTCCCCCCCCCTCCCCCCGCTAAAAGAAGACTTTTCATTATTCTATTATTATTATTTTTTTATTATTTATTTATTTATTATTTTATTTTATTTTATTATTATTCTTTTCGTCGAAAGAACTTAAGAGAGAAATTAAGGTTGTGTATATTTGCAACATTTATTGCACGCTTATAGTCTACATTTCTTCCTAGGAATGCAACTGTCGTCCATAATAGGCTTATCACGGTTTTCGACGCCATTTTGACGAGTAGGCGAACAGTGTTTGTATGGAAATTCGATGTCAAATAATTTTCATAAAACATCGCTTCTGAAAAATTCGTGAATTGGAAACTTTCGGCACTACGAAAAGGACTTTAAGAAAAAAAATTGTTGGAATGTTGCTGTGCCAGAAAGCATCCAGTCGTGTTGTAGACTTTCCATACATTTGTCTGTATAGCGAACCAGCCGTGACTTGCTACTAAAAATAGTTCGCGGAAAAAAATACCGGGAATCAGTATGGAAAGTTCAAAACACGACTGGACGGTTTCTGGCACAGCTACATCCCTCCAATTTTTTTTGCTTAAAATCCTTTTCCTAGTGCCAAAAGTTTCCAATTCATGAATTTTTCAGAAGCAATGTTTTGTGAAAATCATTTGACATCGAATTTCCATACAAACACTGTTATTTCAAGCCTGTTTACCTACTCGTCAAAATGGCGTCGAAAACCGTGATAAGGCCTATTATAGCAGCAGATAAATGCACCATAACAAAGAAAACTGACAGAAATTGGAGACGCCTTCACGCAGGCTAACACTTAGTATCACACACTTACCAGCTTCGATGACAAGAACGTCTTCGTGACCATTTGGGTCTCGGTTTACAGCGCTTCGCTTTCGAAGGCGAGCAGTAAAACTCAGCTGTGCGCTCTCATGGCTGGCAGGATAATTCTGTCGGGTCCAGGCATCGAAGCTTTCACTGCAATAGAAAGAAAACATAACTCTTGAGTCAAAAGTTTACATTTAAAAAGCTTACCAATTCATGTTTTCGTTTGTCAACTTGAAACAACTTCAATTCGTTCTTCGCTGCGAATTCGATGGCTCGCTCTCGAGGTGGAATTCTTCCATTGTTATTCGAATGACTGTGGTCAAAAAGCTTCTTGGGTTTTAGACTAACCATCTCGACAAAACACTGTAAATTTACGCGAGGAAGTGCGCCCGAGTTGCTTCAATTCCAGCAATTCGCTCTCAACAACAAGGTGACAACCAAACACCGATGCAATTTTTTTGTCGGTCTCACGTCGGCGTGATTTTCCCGCCAAAAGAGCTCGTTTCACTCGTTACCAGTCCTTGACCTAGTTCAAACACAAAGTCACGCTAAAACAAATGTTTTGTCTTCTATTTTGAAATTGTTCTGTCTTCCTTAACCTGACATTAAAACAAAACAAAAGAAAAAAAGTAATATATAGCCTGGCGTACCCCTTTCTTCTCTCACTTTTTCTCGTTCCCCTTCTCCCTCCGCGATTACGACTGCTACGCAAGCTAATATAACAAGGCTGTCAAAAATGTGAAACACACAAACAAAGCAAAAATTCTATCTCCAATACTACAAACACACGTTTGAAACTACATAGTCCTTTTTCGTAATATAATTCTGATCATATCAGTTGATATCAGTTTTTATTACTTAAACGTAAATGTTTAATAGTAAAATTTCTATGTTTCCTGAAAAATTTGTCTAAAAACTGAATTACATTTTCTTTTTCCTTCAAACTGAAACAGTGAACAATTGGTTTCCACAACAGTTTTTGTTGTTGTTGTTGTTGTTGTTGTTGTTGTTGTTGTTGTTGATTATTTAGTTGTTTGTCGTGTGCGTTAAATTATAATTTTTATTTTATATCAAAATGCTAACGCGATACTGTCATATTAATGTGACGGAGAGTTCTGCATGGAGAAGCATCAGTTTGCTCAAAAGAGCAGGCAGATCAAACAATAAGTCCACATTTGGTTGGCATAAATTTGGCTATGTTTTTATAAATCAGGTTATTCAACTGACAACAAATTGTACTTGTTACAACTTAGTAAATACTTAATAGAAGAACCATGAAAAAGAAGTTAACATTTTGTCTTTCATCTCGGCAGCACCCTTCCTTTTCCAAAGCCACGGCGGAATCAATCAACTTGGAGGGCCATTCGTGAACGGTCGACCTCTCCCAGATTATATTCGTCACCGGATCGTGCAACTCGCTGCGTGCGGTGTCCGACCATGCGAAATTTCCAGAAGGCTTCTGGTCTCCCATGGCTGCGTCAGTAAAATCTTGGGAAGATTCTACGAGACAGGTTCCATCCGTCCAGGGTCGATAGGTGGGAGCAAACCGAAGGTTGCTACCCCTCCAGTAGTAAACAAGATCGTTCAATACAAGCAGCAGAATCCCACCATTTTTGCCTGGGAGATTCGTGACCGCCTCGTGGAAGAAGGCGTCTGTGATCGTGAAAACACGCCAAGCGTCAGCTCCATCAATCGCATCCTCAGAAACAAAGCTGCAGAGAGAGCTGCGCAGTATGCCATGATCGAGAGGGAAAGACAACATCTGGCCAGCATTTATGGCTTCCATCCTTGGTCTGCTATTTGCGACCCCGGTGTTCCTTGGTCGTGCCACTCAGTGCCACATCCTGAGGAACTCCCTTCTCACGAATACGACAGGAGAGATCTGGAACCTCCTCCGGAACTGTCAATCATCACATCGCCAGAGAGGGGAAACAGTGAAGAGGAACATAGTGAAGGTAACTTTCCAACCTGCTTTGATCAATAATTGGACTTCAAATTAACTGGAACTGATTAGGACCTGATTGTGTAAGCTAGTTAGAAGTAAGCAGTCAGAAGAAAGTAAGAAAGTTCAATAAGAAGGCTAACCAGATATAGCTAACCAGGAAAATATAAGCAGCCAAGCACAATCGCTTGTACCCGCCACAGAAATCGAATAAATGTTTCCTCAAAAATCTCTATCGTGTACACAATCACCACCACGAATCGTATAATCCTAAAGCTGATTTAATACAACCCGCAATTACGCGTCAGCCTTATTGTTACCACCGCCTTATAGATATTCGTTTCGTACGTTTTTGGTGGTATGTTAGGTTTTGCGCCCGAGTAAAGAAATTTACCTCGGAGGCATAGTAGCTTGTTAATGTTTGCTTTCAATTTTTTTCGGTGAGTTACGAAATCATAGTTAATTAACGTGATCATCACACCAGTGATTCACTTATATTCACAAAACTGAAACTGTCTCAGGACTGGAAACTGGACATTAAATTTTAATACGCTAGGAAGCCTCATCTACTTCATAGTAACCATGGTAACATCGCCCTTCTCCAGGTTGCCTTCTTAATTTATATTATAGACATTAAGGCGCGATTTTAGGGGACAAATTTTGGATATCCCAAAATCAGAATTCCTCGAAATATTAAACACATTTTTCTTCATAAAAAATAAATAAATAAATAAATAAATAAATAAATAAGAATTCGATTTTTTTACTCGGTGGCCATTTGGATTTTTTTTCGTTACAAGGCAACAGATACACCAAAGATGTTTCAGCGTATTTTTTTTTTCAGAATGCATTAAATATGTCCCAAAAAGCACCCTTACCCTAACCTATTCATTGGTGCTCTGCACTATTAAATTTATACATTAATATGTTAATTTTTTTAATTTTTCAGTGAGGCTCAAAGAAGAAAATCAGGAAGAACAACACCTAAGACAGTGCACGCCAAGCAAAGAAATTACAAAGAGAGAAAAGGTAGAAACCATGCAACAAATCAGTGATAATGAAAGCGACGAGAGAGAAGAACGAGAGGAATTTGAAGAAGACCTTCCAGAATCTCGTGATATACATCACAACAACAACAACAACAACACCAGCGACAAAAGCATCGATACGGACAACAAAACTTTAAAAAGCAATGCTGAAAATATTGCCTACAACAGTGGAAGTGAAAGTGGCAAGGAAGAAAACGATTCCCAGGCGAACCAGAAGAGGAAAATAAGACGAAACAGGACCACATTTTCCCCCGAACAGCTGGAGATGCTTGAGAAAGAATTCGAGAAATCTCATTACCCGGATGTAGCCACGAGGGAGGAGCTTGCTAACAAGATTGACATGTCAGAGGCACGAGTGCAGGTGAGATGAATGACCGTGTGTTAAAATTCAAGTCAATAATGTCTGCCTGAGATCATTCTGTGTAGACACTGCCGCCAGTGGATGTGCCTTTATATATCACCATATGTTTTTGCAAAATATCAAAACTTAGACTGTCCATAGAAAGGAATACGTATCGAGGGCCCCAAACTTTGGAAGACGCACTCTGGAATGGTACCTTTAAAAAAGCTAAATCCCAGGGAAAGCGGGAGGGAAGGGGGTTTACTCAAGTATATTTGTGACGGGGAGGTGCGAATGAAGTCAAAAAGATAGACCCCCCCCCCCCCAAGAAAGTCCCATGGGGCTAAAACTGGACCCAAAACAGTCCAACGGACAAGAAAATAACCTGAAGAAGTCTTTTCTCCTCCACATGACACCAGTCATTTCCGGTCATGTCCCGGCTAAAACAACTGAATTCCAAACCCAAGAGAGGTCTTCACACTTCCCCGTCACAAATGTACCTCAGTATCACCCCCCGGCCCCCAAGGGGACGTAAAGTTGTGCAAAGAACACATTGCTGTGGACTAGACCTATGTAGACAGGAAAGTCAGTCAAAAAATTTAGCATTTGATCATTGAAATTAAGTTAACTTAAACGGACAAAATACTTTCGAAACTTATCCTTTTCTTTGCTTTCCAGGTTTGGTTCTCCAATCGCCGCGCGAAATGGCGTCGTCACCAGAAAATAAACAGTTTACCACACATACGACACTCCCTTCTGGGCGGCTGCTACCCAATGTGCAGTGAATGCGACATGGCTGAACAACAGTGTAACTTGATACCGGGCCCCTACAGTCCGCCCTTGAACTCTCTTAGTCTGCTCTCGCCTAACGCTGACCGAATAGGATCGTCGTCCACCTCCGTATTAGGGGGCGGGAACGTGCGTTCTTGCTCGCCCCAGGACTGTACCTGTTCGCGAGTTTAATTTATTACCTGCATGTTGCGTATTTATTTTCCTGTGACGTGTAAATAGTCCTTCAATGGTCTGCGGGATTCTTGGTCAGCGGATGGTCCTAGAACAACCAAACCACTGACCGAGAGGCCTGGGGAGGGGCCCTAACCATTTATTCAAAAAATTGGAAAACTTCAAAGGAGCGGTAAAAGTGCATATCTTTAATCAGAAACGCATCCTGGCATAAGTATTGGAAATGGATCGAACGAAACGTACTATGATTTTCGAACCGGACTTTTCTGGGTTTTGGTTGCATTGCATTGTAAATGGTAAGCGTCCCATTGTGAGATATTTATCTTAAATTGTACATATTTTCCGGGGATTTTGTAGGTTTCTGTACATAGAGAATTTAGTGAAAAAATAATTAGTTTCACAGTCTGAGGGGGAACTGACACTTTCTCAGTGTAACCAACGGAGGTCGGTTGCAATCAGTTGTTAATTAAAAGTGATTAAAGCAAAAACTGTGTGATTAGTTTGATTGTCTTGAAGATTTTCTTCCACTTTTAGATAATCAGCTAGAGAGGCGAAACTTATATGAATAGACATTATCACGACTCCCTAACCTGAAATTATCATCTAAAAACACAGGAAACGTTATTCTATGCATTTTGCTCAGTGCTCAGATCTGGTCTTCCGGCTTGGTCGTCGGTTGCTCTTTTATCTGTTGAAAACTTGTTTTTAGAGTATCACCGCCAGATTTAGTTTCTTACTCCGCTTAACACCCGGGGGGTCTATTAAATGGAAGGGGCGGGGATGCTCGTCGTCTCGCTTAGGGGTGTAAATTTCGGATTTTGGTCTCACTTAGGGTGTTCTGGGTAAAACGCCATTATATTTAGCCGTGAAGGTCTAGTTTAGGGTTGCATGCGAAAAGTTACTGTATTTTTTATTTGTCTGTGTTTTAAAATGGTCTCTTTTAGGGGGTCAAAAAGTTTGGGCCATGCCTAGATTGGTCTCCTTTAGGGGTTTGATTCAATACTTCCGACGAGCATCCCCGCCCCTTTCATATGAGAGTCCCCCCGGGGGCTTAACATTCAAACCATTCGAACGTTTCATTCAAACGCAATAAAAACATAGGCAACTTTCTAGTTAGACAATTAATCAAATTCGACGATCAAACTGGTAGTTTAAAATGCGCTTGCTCACCTGATGCTGGCACAATGTCGATAAAATTAAGTTTGGGATCTAAGCGATCATTGATCGTTTTACATGCTCCTCCACTGCGACTATTGGGAGCGGGGATGGCGCTGTGGTGAGAACACTCGCCTCCCATCAATGTGGCCCGGGTTCGATTCCCGGACTCGGCGTCACATGTGGGTTAAGTTTGTTGTTGGTTCTCGTCCTTGCTCCGAGAGGTGTTTCTCCGGGTACTCCTGTTTTTCCCTCTCTTCAAAAAACCAATTAGCATTTCTAACTCCAATTCGATCTGGAAAATGTCTCCAATAAGTGCTCAGAGGTCCTATTGTTTGGAACGTTCTCCTGTCAAGTCAAGGAACTTAGAAAAGCTACAGAGTTTCAGGGCAGCTTTTAAGCAAAACAAAACACGACTGAACAATTCAATGTTTCTTTCAATAAGGAACCTTAACAAATAAGGATCTCATAAATTATATTTATTATAGACCCATTCGGCTAACGCAATATTGTACCCAATTCAAATCCTTTGGGCATAAAATGTTTTGTTCTAAGTATTTCCATATCATTTAAATGTGAATGCTTCATTATAATGCAAATGCAATAAACAAAGAATCTTAACCCCGGGGGATCTGAATTGGGTACAACATTGCGTGAGCCGAATGGGTCTATTGTCCTGTTCATGATTCTAAATGTACTTCCGGTTTTTTTTATGTAACTTGTTTAGACCAACAGGCGATCTTTACGATATGGCTACCAGAATTCTCTTCGTGTTTCCTTTCTTATTTTTATTCAGTCAGTCCGTCAGTCAGTCAGTCAGTC
Organism: Pavona decussata; assembly: GCF_977016875.1. Classification (NCBI taxonomy): domain Eukaryota; kingdom Metazoa; phylum Cnidaria; class Anthozoa; order Scleractinia; family Agariciidae; genus Pavona; species Pavona decussata. The sequence goes on from NW_028145471.1 coordinate 1,411,358, forward strand.
AGTCAGTCAGTCAGTCAGTCAGTCAGTCAGTCAGTCGAGTCAGTCGATCGGTCTTTCAGTCAGTTAGTCATGATCAGTGAACCGTCGCTTTCACTCTTGTTTATTTCCCTTTAATTTCTGGTCAAAGTAACAGACTTTACAGGTGTTATAGAGTTTTTGGCCCATTTGAAGTCGTGGCTCTTTAGGGATATCAATTAGGCCTTTAAGAAACCACGACGGCAACAGCAACGAAAACGTCGCTTGAACATGAATATAACTTCGCGTTACTTCAACTACTTCGCGGTTATTCCAATTCGTTCTTGAACCTGTACAATGTGGCCGAACTATCCAGGTGGGAACGGCGTTCACTTTTGAGACAGAGAATGAAAACTTTACCACGTTCTCCACAAAACCTTGAATTTGGTCATTTCACGTATTGTTTGGCCGAGGACGGTGAAGAAATGTACCAAATTTTATACTGACGACGCACGTACAGGACCCGGGAGGACCTTTGTTTTTCTCAATAAATACTGAAGTACCTTTTTTTGCGACCTTCTCGTTGCCGTCGCCATAGTAGCTTCTTAAACTCCCTATTATGGACCTTAGGCAGCGACGATGACGACGCCAGCGAGAACCGAAAACAATAGTTTTAATTAACATAAACATTGGTACATTTCTTTGTCGTCCTCTGCAAAACAGCAGAGACGACGACGACACCGACGGAAACGGAACTTAAAAAATTACCTTCGCGTCTTTTGAATAAATTCGCGATGATTTGTACTCTCTCAATTTGTGCAATGTGGCCGAACTATCGAGGAGCTTACGTCGTAGGGGCGCCTTTAAAGTTCAGAAAGAGAAAGGAAAATTAATCATCATGCATTCACGTTCTCCATAAAACCTTAAATTTGGTCATTTCACGTTGTTGTTTTGCAGAGGACGGCAAAGAAAGTTACCAAAGTGTATAATGCTCGTGCCGAGCCAGTGTTTTGCTAATTAAAACTATTGCATGTTTTCTGACGTTCTCGTTGTCGTCGTCGTCGTCGCTGTTTAAGGTCCCTAACGACTTGAAATGACCAGTTCAAGGTTTTGTGGAGAACGTGAACGCATGATGATTAATTTCCCTTTCTCTTTCTGAACTTTACTGAGCCGCCCCTACGACGTTAGCTCCTTGATTGTTCGGTCACATTACACAAACTAAATGAATAGAAGTCATCGCGAATTTATTTAGAAAACGCGAATGTAATTTTAAAGTCCCGTTTTCGTTTGGCGTCGTCGTCGTGGTCTCTCTGATTTAGGTCCCTTTTTGCCTCTCACCACCCCAATCGGGTCCAAAACTCACCGGCTCCTCCCATTATGAAACTGAATTGATGGCCTGGCTCCCAAGTCAATAAATCCAACATGGAGGTCGTTGTAGGCACATACGAACAAGTTCTTGTCGGATTTGACGTTCTTAGCGGACTTGAAGAGCTTGAGGTATATTATTAAATAGTAAAAACCGATACGAAACAGATAAGTTTCATAACAAGTTAATTTCCTCTTCGTTTTTCTTGAGCAGTATAAGTTAAAGCCGAAATTCGCTGAGAAGGAGCACGCTGGCTGTATCAAATGCGCCGCAAACAACGGTCAATTCCTTGCCACGGGAAGTTCGGATGAAACCATAAGGTAAAGATACCACCCTTTATTGATACTTAAAAAGGTGGAGAGGGCTAAGTGGAAGATTTTCGCACAGCCTCGAACAGTTACCGTAGGCATTCAATTAAATGTACTTCATACATCACATTGGCACGTTCCACTTTAATATTCTCACTCCCCCTCCCCCCCTTGGAATGTCAGATGTCGGCACCTTTGAAGATTACATCTAAGTGGGTCAAAATTTTGTGGGTTTCTTTGAAACAGTAATCATTCCAACAGCCCCTGTGACAGAAACCATGCCACCCATCACATATAGGGAAGTTTGGGAAAAATTTTGGAATGTCCCAAATTGCACATGTAATACCCTAGGCTAGTACATTCTGTATCTGTAACCTGACTGCTGTGGTTCTGCAGATCACTAACCCTAAACAGGGGACAAGATGGTCGTAGGTCTAATTTTGGCAAACATGCCCAATTTAGGCTTTAACTAGGCCCAGTTAGGACTCATCTTGACCCAGGTTAGTGTTAGTGTGTGGTCCACCTTGTTATTACGACCACTTTTTTGTGCCCTAAATGAATTGAAAGTCCAGTTATTTCCTTAGTTTTACAACCTTGTTAATCCAACCACCCTATTATTACCACCACATTTTCACAGCCTGATGGTCGTTTTATTAATGGGGTTCTGCTGTACTTCCAGAATTTGTTTGCTCGCAGGTTTTGTTTGTTTATTTTGTATTAAATTATGTAGCACAAACATGTGTTTCAGTGTATATAATTTTATGTAAGATTTTAATTGGAATTCACTATATTGTGCACAGTGTTTAGGTTCATTGTTCTTCTTTTATTAGATTGTATAATCTGAAAGATCACAGAGAGCTGGGTGCCTTGATGCAGCATGAGGGTAAGGGTTGCTACATGTAGACTGTAAAATGCAGATTAAGGTTGTCATAATGCATTATATATGTTGTCTGCAGATGACACAGCCAGCCAACAGGACATCCAATAATCTCCATTTCATCTATACAACTACTGAGCTGGTTCATTTCCTTCATTTCACATACAAATCCTTCAATGGTACTGTACAGATTGTTGTTGGGCAGCCTTACAAGTTGGCAATGCAGGTCTTGTGTTTCAGTTGTTGTGTTTCCTCCTTGCAAAAGAAACACTTGTAACAGAAAGAACTGTGTTGCGCAGTCATAAAGTGTCACGTTGATTTAAGCACTTAGATACCACCCCTTTTGTCCTTGGATTTGATTGGCCAGTTGGAATAGAAGTAAGGCTGTCATTTGTAGCTAACAACTGGCTGTTATGACCCACAGTTACAGCAAAGATAGTTGGCTAAATAGAGAGTTTGAAACTGGGCTAAATATAACATGAATGGGACACCTTTATTTTGAGTTGTTTTTTGACAGTGTACTTTCCTTGTGGAGCTGCTTAGCGACAGCCCTGTGGTGGCTATCAGACCATATTCAAAAGGATGTAAAAAAAGTTATCAATGAATACTAACCAATAATTTGACAACAGTAAGGTCTGCAACACTGAAATGTTGCATTTTTTCATTCTTATTTTCTTATATTCTAGGTTCAATCACATGTTTAACATTTCATAACGACACACACATGCTAAGTGCAAGTGAGGATCGCACCATTTGTGTTTGGGAGTGTCGTACATGGGACTGCTTGAAAACTTTAAAAGGCCACAGGTATCATGTACTTACAGGACCTGTATATAACAGTAAACATCTAACCTAAATTTACATAGCCTGCAATGCGAGGCCCAGTTATTCGAAAGCTGATTTACACTAATCCACGATTAAAAATTAACCGAGGTTTTCATCTCGCTCATTAGAAAATGTTTTTAAAAGCTAATTTTAAGCTAATGGTAAAGAAAAGTCTAAGGTAAAACTGAGGAACAAAAATCATTTTGAAACGTTTTCATTAATTAGATTAAAATCAATCAAAGTTCATGTTAACCCAGGATTATCTTAATCAGGCTTTGAACAACTGGTAGCTGCCACTTAACGTTTAACTGAGATTCTGGCTTTCGCGTGCTGCCATAAAATGCCTGCATTGCAGGCTAAAATTTACACTGCTGTGTTTTGCATCTTTGCAGTGCTGCAAAGTTTTTGGGCAACTTTTGTTGACTTATGGAAGTTTTTTGAAACCTCTCTTGACTAGTGGTTTTCATGCCAACTGCCAGTCAAAATGCAAGGTTTACAATAATTTTTTCCACAAAAATGAAGCACAGACTACTGGAAAAAGCATGATGTCCAGTGTTCTATACATAAACTGAAGGCCATGTGCAGGAACTACTGTATCAAGCCAACCAAAAAACATTGTCCTAAAGTTGAAAGAGTAACTATATGCAAGGAGGTTCTTGCCTACCACCGTTCAATAATATTTATTGACAAGTTCACCTGCTATGGATATACCTTTACTAGATCAGTCTTTTTCAGTTGGACTTCATTCTTGCATAAAAGCTTTCAGTTGTTTGTCTCATTTTACTAGTGCAACATGCATGGTTGTATTGTTGAATGGTACATATAGGATAGGTAATTTTATTTAGACACAGTACAGGTAATCCTTCAGCTACATTGTAATTACAGTAAGTTTAGGAAACAAACAAATTGACAAATTAACTAACTACACTGTAACTAACTGCAGTAACTGACTGACTACATGCAACTAACTAACTAACTAACTTACTAACTAACTAACTAACTAACTAACTTTAGAACTAACTACAGTAACTAACTGACTGACTGACTGACTGTCTAACTATTTAACTAACAGACTGGCTGACTGACTAAGTAACTGACTGACTGACTGACTAACTACATTGTAACTAACTAACTGACTGATGGACTGATGGACTGACTGACTGACTGATTGACTGACTGACTAACTATCTAACTAACTGACTGACTGACTGACTTACTGACTGACTAACTAACTACATTGTACAATGTAACTAACTAACTGACTAACTGACTGACTGACTGACCGACTGACTGGCTGACTACATTGTAACTAACTACAATAACTGACTGACTGACTGACTGCCTGACTAAAGATAAAGTGAAGCATTTTAAAAGCTGCTTTTCCAGGATGCTGTGTATAAAACTTACATAAAGCTGCGGTGACATGGTTTGATTTTGAAATTACAGTGTATATAATTTACATAGACTGATAGTCAGGTCTGAGTGCTGTGCATTCTTCATTCAGGGGTCATGTGAATTCTGTTTCGGTGCATCCATCTGGTCGACTTGCCCTCTCAGTATCTAAAGACAAGACTTTAAGGTTAGTCTTGGTATTAAGTTCATGCAATCTTTTTCTCAGGAACAATAATAACCTTTGAAAAAATAAAATAATTCTCAAGGTGTCTTAGTAGTATTCACATCTGTTCATAACATTAGGATACATGTAACTTTAGGGTTAAATTTTCAGATTCTGGTGCTGGGAAATATTTGCATGTAATTTGTAACCCACAACTACTGTACACTAATACTGTATTTCATTTGCTTTTACAGAACATGGAATCTTGTGACTGGCAAATCAGCATATGTTACAAATATCAAGGAAGGTAAGAAGTTTTTTTATGGATGTCAATATGTGTTCCCTATTGCTTGTCTTGAACGAGTGGCCATTGTATTGTATACCTGTCAACTCTCACGTCTCACGCCTGCGGACTAAAGACATCGATCTCACGCATCGAGGACAATTTCTCACGCCTGACTCACAAATACGGACGAGCTGTTCTAAAAACAATTTCATTTCATTTCATTTCAGATTTGTTATGTATTATATTTCTTTGCTCTTTTATACAACAATCGCAAAAGCTTTCAAATGCGTACAATCTGTTTGAAACGTATTAACGTGTTCGAAGGTCGTCGGAATATCTTCGGACATTTTCGGCAACATTGGTAAGTCTTCAGAAAATCATCGAAAATCTTCGGAAGTGACTCAGACGTTTTCGGAAATCCAGGTTAGAACAAGACAAAAATCTCACGCATTTGACTGAGAAAAAAGTTGGCAGGTATAGTATTGAAACTATGGAAACATCTTCAAACAACAACTTCAAGAGCTCTTGACACCTAATACACAATAGCTACTGCAAATTACAATAAATTACAACATATTAGGGATGAGATGTGTGTAAAAAGTCGAGTCAAGGGAATGAATGAACCTTGCGGTTTTTAAGTTATGCCCCTGCCTTTAATGTGCAAAATATATGACATAAAGGACGCTTAGATAAATTAATAATTATTGTTGAACTGAAAAGAAGGCTTTCTATTTTATGAAGAACACACCAAACTGCTATGTATACAAGTTCTGCAGGAATTAAGGTAGATAATAATGTTGTTGTTAGAGCAGTGGTGGCCCACCAGCAGTGCGATATAAAATGTTTTCTTTCACTGGTACAGCTGTATGTGTGTTGTGGCTGGGAGAGTTGGGGAGGGGGGGGGGTGGGGATAGTGACCCCACATGTATTTGTGATTTTGTAATGTCAGGTATGGAAAGTGTTGCTGGTCTGTGGAAAATACCATGGTTGAACCAGTACAAGGGAGGCATCCATGCAAGGAAGTCTGTTTGACTGTTGGTCCACTCCCAGTAGTAGACAATACTGATACATAATTTTTTGAAAATTCAATTCCTAACCAAAGTTGCTTGTAGAGGACTATTATTTTCATTTAATCTTAAATGTGTACAGGTCTGTAATTGTAACTTGTACATTGTATCTTATTGTTAATTATAACTAATGATGTTTTTATACGATGTCCATCTTTAGCTGCTCTGATAGTCAAGTGGTCTCCACTAGGAGACAGTTACGCAGTGGCTGTTGGAAACAAAGTAGTTGTTTATAAGCTTGCAGTGAGTATCTTTATTCAGACACATGTTGAATAGTTTTGTTATTAGTAAAGTGAACCCCAGGAGTCTAGCATGATCATCTGGGTGCTGGTTTAGTCCTCTGAAATAAGACAATTTTGGGTGACATTCAGGTGTAACTGTTCTGGCAAATATGTGAGCAGATGTCAACTTCAGAGTTAAACATCGCAATGTAATACTATTCAGTCAACATGCTACATGTACAGTGTATGGTTTGTTCCAAATGATACGTGTACAGTTTCAAAATCTCATTCATCTCGCACTTTATGTTTCCTTGTTATCAAACAAAATCAGTGATCTTCTTAAAATTTATTTATAGAGGTGTCCATTCCTTTTTAAAAGCCTCCAAGGAGGCTTAAAATATTGACTATCCATCAGGGGTTAATGTATGTTTTTTTTTTTGTTGTTGTTGTTGTTGTTGTTATTAGACAGCTGCATTGTCATTTACTATGGAATTTTCCAGATATGTGTTAGCCTTGGAGTTTCTTTCAGTAAGTATCTGTAATATGTCTTATTCAGTGTAGAAGTATGGTGCATGGCCTGTTGAATACGCAGCAGCTTACTGAAATGTTTGAGTTCACATAATCAACGCCAACATATAAGAAAAGTTTCATGGAACCGCTGTTTATCTTTCATTATTTTTTCATCTGGGTTAAATGTAGCGTTATCCATTCTAGGAAAACATCCTTGCAGCAGGCGGCGAGTTTGAAAGCATAAGAATTTTGGACATTGAAAAGGAGCAGTGTCTCCAGACATTAAAAGGACATGCAAGCAGGTGATTAATAATAAATAACAATAAGCGTAGTACCCACCTAACATAAATAATGAGCATTTTATCTGCAATGTCTTATGCAGCATAAGAGTTGAACTGCAGTGCTAGTGTAGGGGTAAGCTTTCCTGGATGCGTGTGGTGGTGGTTGGGAGGGGGTGGGGGTGCTTCCAGTTCTCCTGTATGCGTTTGCTAGAGTAAAGGCTACCATCTACTCTAGCCATTTTGTGTCAAAAATACTCTCCAGTGTTTGCCTCGACCTTGCCTCAGTACTGATATAGATGTTGCTGGATTGAATACAGTGTAGCCTTCATTTTTGCAGCGGTTTTTGAGTTTAAAAACACACTGCCATCAGGTGCAAGTAGCACTTGTATCGCAGAATTACATGCATAAACTATTTTAAACCTTGCTATGAAAAACAAAAACGAAAAAGGATTATACGAAAACAGGATCATTCCATTGAGCTGTTGTTTCAAGTTGAAAAATTCCTCGTCAGGACTGACTAATGTACATACACCAGTGAGTTAATTCTGTAACGTTTTGCAGGGTTAAGGATCTCAGTATGACGGACGATTTACTGAAGGAGGAATACAATCGATTGCTGTTGTTTTCAGTTTCATCTGATGGAGATTTAAGAGGCTGGGCTTTTAATCCTGACAATGTGAGAATTTCTGCTTGTTTTTAGTCTCCTAGCCTTCTCAGTCGATATTCTTTACAATGGTAAGCCATTGTAATTAGTCGAGGTTTGGAGAAAAGAGAAATAATATTGACTAGTAATGCATTGAAACATCATCAGCTTTTAGTAACTAATATATTAAGGGTTGTTTCATTCGGCGAGGGGATCGACTAGGCATTCGGCCTAGTCTATAGCCTTTGTACGGCCACCCCCTCCCCTCAGGGCGGCTGTACACAGGCTACCTAGTCTGTTGCAAGAATCAGATAAGCTCAATAGCACAATTCGGGGTTAGCGTGTCAGGTTTTTATTAATACGGGAAATCTTGAGTTGAAAACGAATTCAGAAATGAATTCGCTATACAGAATTTAGCAAAACTGTGAAGTTTTGTAGAGATCTCTTTTTATTTTTATATTCGAGGAAATAATTATCAAAATTAAAAAAAAAATGATTTTACAAAGAAATGTATGGCGCGTGGGCTTTGTAAAAATCGTAAAATTCAAACTTCCATATTTCCTTGACTTTGAAGCTGATTTCTCCGAAACTTCACATTTTCACAGAACTCATCTCGGTGAGTCTATTCACGATCTCGGTTTTTCATTATTAATTATTATTTCTGTGTAATAATTTTAGGCTAACTGTGAATTGTACTTTTGGGTTTGTTTTACTTCTAACTGGTCAAGAAAGTTGGGCGAAGTTTTCTTACCAATCACAGAACGTAACAATTACAGCGAAATCAAAGCCAGCCTTAAAATTTAACGGCAGTTACTTTCAGCACCCTCTTGAAAACCTCGCTAAACTTCATTCCTTGATGATTGCATTTGACAGTTTGAAGAGGAAGCCAAGCTTGTAGCCAGATATGAAGTGCCCGGTAGACCGACCTGCCTCACAGTTATTGGTAGAAAAACGCGCCCAAAGAAGCTTGAACCACCTGCAGAGGAAATGGCATTAGAGCTTGAACGGCCAGCAAAGGAGAAGAAGAAAAAAGAAAAAGGGAAAGCAGACAGACGAACAACAAGTGCTTCAGGTACTGGAGTTCTTAACCGATTTATGAACAGCGATTTCTTGGTGAGGGGGGTGGGGGGAGGGTAGAAAGTGCCTTGTATCTGGACATTATGTAACCGCTTTGCTCAGGGCTCTGTATCATGTAGCAACCAGGAGAATTATTTTATACCCGTGGATGTAAACGGTGATCAGGCTCTATTTTCGTTTCGCTTAGAAAACAGTTCCCCCGGGAAACTGGAAACGATATATAGCGGCCAACGAAGAGGAAGTAAGAGTGCTGCCACAATTGGGTCTTGGTTGAAGATTTAATAATGTTAGTTTGCTGTCACCCCCGCATGTTATGCGCTCTCATTCGCAGCAGTCGTTTAGCCCAATTCAAGTGAAGGTATTTTTATTTATCCGCTAACAACACTTGCTTTTTGTTGTCTGCGATCAACAGGCGACGAACCCAAGAAGAAAAAGCACCGGACAAAGAAGAAGAAGAAATCTGCCAAGAAACGCCACGACTCGGGCACTCACAAGGCAAAAGATGGAGGGGCGAGTGCCGCGAGCGAAAAGATGGAAAACGATACCGAAGATATGGAAGTGAATGAGGGCGGGGAGAGTGATGAAAGCGATAATGATGGCGACACGGAATAAGCTACAGCAAGAGAGGCTACAGCGGATGCACACGGCGGGTGCCGTTGCCGACTGTGCTAGAACGGTTAGATCTCTGAGAACTGGACTTCATTTGGAAAAGAAGCACAGAACGGGAAGGTTACCGCTTTTAGCTTGACGCCATGCAGCCAGGATCAGGATGTGTTGTGTTGTTTACAGCCGCAACAACGCTGTTTATCAATGGAAATAGAACAAACTAATGGTCGATTAGTTATAGTTGTCGACGAGAAAAAGGGGAGCCAGTTAAAGTAGACCAGAGGAAACAGAGATCAGTTCAATTACTGTGACGATCATTTTTATTCTGGAGTCGCTGAGTGACCTGAGTTATTACTACGGTGGTAGTCACCGGAAAACTCGTCTACCTTGTTACCGAAGGGCACAGTTTCTTTTAACCGACTTGACCAATTAATAGATGTACTTTAACCCCATTCGAGTTCGTTCTTTTGTAGACTTAACCGTTTTGACTTCCTCCAGACTTGACTATCTCAGTGCTCCTGGCTCTCCGGGGATGCTTTAACCCATATTTACGCTGTGAAAATGAAAGTACAGTACTCACGGTGAACAGGTAGAAATAATTAAACAAGATAAAATAAACGGATTCTCAGGTCAAAAAGTTTCTTTATTTAGTTCAAAAACTCCGTATTGCGTATGACCTTCTACGCAGGCAATCTTTGGTACGCCCCCAAGCGCCTCGCGCTTGGTTGTTGTTGTTGTTTGTTTTGTTTTTTAACTTTTCCGAGAAAAGATACCAGAGCTCGACTTCTAGGGAAGTCTAGTCCGTCAAATACACCTTCCCCAAACCTCTCGCATTCGACCAAAGAATACCAATGATCTGAAGATTTTTGTATAGAGTGTTTTCACAACGGCCATGTTGGTGTCCCAAAACAAAGAAATGGCGGCCATGTTGGTGTCCCAAACTAAACCTCTGAGAATTAAACTCTATCTTTATGCAAATACTTTCTTTTGTTTCAGTAAACCAATATGGCCAGTAGTCACGTGAATGGAAACGCTCTGTAGAAGGGGTTCGCGGGCTCACAATAATAATTATATATTTGCTGTAGTCAGTCATCGATCTCAAACATACCCCGAAGAAGAAAGGCCGTACATTTCAAAATACTGGAAAAATATACTTCCCTGGACGTGAAATCAGCCTTGCTCTTTTATAGAAATAATGAAACATTTTTTCCTTCTCTTAACACAAATTTTTGTTTGACGATATTAAAATGTTATGTCTTTCAAAAAAGATTCGAAAAGATGTTTCTTGGGAACTGCGTGTCATTACTAAGTCTCCCAGCAATCTCTGCGCCCCTCCGCCTGACGTGGCGTGTAGTGTCCAGTCCCTTGTTTTGAAGCCGCTGTTCCGGTGTCCGCCATTGGAAAAAGATAGGTCAAATCCCTTCAACAATCCAATAAATAAGAAGCCATCCTGTGGTTTATGTAGCTGGTTTTTGGAAATATGGCATCTGGAAAACACTGTGTGTTATTTCTGCTGGTTATTTTATGCCTGGAAACCATTACAGGAGACGAACACGATCACAAAGTAGGTTGATATTGGTGGGCACAGTCCGCGTATTTTGTCTTTCCTGTTCAGTCCCTCTGTTACTATTTTCAAATCTGTTTTCATATCTATGTCAAGGACGTGGATTTATTTTAACTAGATAGCTAATGGCCTTTAAAATCAAAGCGATCTTAATTTGACGCTGTTTTTTTATTCTTGAATTAAGCAATAACGTAACGTTCAAACGAATAATATTTGGAATTGACACATCAGCACATAGCATATTTCTTATAAAGCCTGGGATATCGACCTTTAAAGTTTTGCGGTTTATTCCTTCATTCGATTTCTGTTAACTCGTATGATAATCATGTTACATTTGTTTGAAGCTTTGCAAAAGAAATCTATGGATGTTTACGATAATAACGACACCGCAACATTTGGAAGAAATGACCTTAATGTTTGTTTACTGTGATCGTTGGTTTTGCGATCTGGTCTCATTTGTTCTGTTGTTGGTTTTTGGTCAGGCTAATTAGCTGTTCGCTTATTAAACAGCAATAATTCTGTTTAGAACTGAATGCTTGGGATAGAAGGAATAAAATGGAGCTGTAATTTTAAGATTCATTGAAAGGTTTTTGTTATGATTTATTTGGTAGTTAGTCAGCTGCTGTGCACGTAAGCTTTAATTTTACTCTATATGTGAGTTCAAAAGTTACCCCTGTTGCCCAAAAGTAGCATTGTGGGCCCAAATACTGAAGCATAAATTACACTATTACAGTAGTTACATTTTGAAAAATTACATGTAATATAAATAATGTATGTACTGACATAACAGTGATTGCAAGTTAATATTTTGTTATGCAGGTGTGTTATTATTAAGAGTTGCTGTAAAATGAACACATCCCATTAACTTATTGCCCATCTGGCCCGAGTTCAAAGAGCCGATAACTATCCACAGGATAAGTCACTATCCAGCAGAGCAAATGTACTCCAACTAACGCTTTAGGCAGGGTTTTCACACAATCCCATACTTAAATTTGGCATCTGCTTCTACTCTATCCACAAATAATAGGGCTATCGCGAAAATCTTGCACACATTTCATCTGCTGGATAGCGACCTATCCAGTGGATAAAATTGTCCACTCTTTGAACAACTGGGACCTGATCGATAACATGCATGGGTGCATAGGTACATATGGCCAACCACAAATTCCAAGAAAAAGACGTGAACAAAATCCTTGCAAATTCATGCCCATAGAATAGGTAATTTCTGATCACCAACATTACCACTTCTGGAGATGAATATTGTGATTTATTTGATAAGATTTCCACACATCCCCACATATTAACTACAGTATGTTGTATAATTATTGTGTGGTTTAAAAGTTCTTTTGGTTTAAAAATTTTCATACCAGTTTGATTTTTATTTCCATTTGCCTCAGGGTAATAAGGAAAATAAAAGGAAAATAAAAATTAAACCGTGCGACCCACAGTTTATCCAGTATAAAGACAGGCATAAGATGAATTATGCATCCAGGCAAATTATGATACAGTGGGTGCGAAGACAGTTACTTCATCAAAATACATAATCTCCCTTATACATGTATTGTGTATCTGTCTTCGTACTAGGCAAACTACAACATTTAGATGCATTTAACCAGATGCACAACATGTACATAGACATGTAATGTTTGGCTGATTTTGTGCCCAGACAGATTAATATGTGCCTATGGTATAAAAGCAGCCATTATTGTGTTTGAAAGGTAAAATGCAGTCATTTACCTGCTGTCCGAAAAGAAAAAAAAAATGTCATTGGAAAGGTCAGAGCAAGCAGATCCTTACTCCATGATCCAAGATGACTTGAATAATTAATATGGTTATGTTAAAGAAAAGCTAAAGAATACCAGGGACTTCAGAGTAATACTATTTTCCCTGCAAGCCTTTTTCTGGCTTACAATGTTCATGTAGAAACCATTTGCTTGTTGTATCTTATTATAAGAAATTTACACAAAATACACTTAGTTTAATGAGAACTGAGGGAAAATTTAGTTTGAAATAAACAAAATGGAGGGAAATGAGAAGGCTAAATTTTGAAATGGAGGAATTTAACGCGAACCCAGAGGTCTTGTTTTCTATCAAGAACTAAACGTTAATGATTCCAAAGTCTTTTCATCCCAAGTATGCTGAAAAGGATGCCAAGAGTGATACACAGTTGTGCCAGGGCTTTCAATGAGAGCTTGGGGATCTTTGATAGAAAAATAAAGTATTGAAGCCACACTAAAAGAAGAATTCTTGCTAATATTCTTGTTTTCTGACCTGCTTCAAAAGTTAGTGACAGCCCTGAATGCTGATGCCATTCAATGTCTCTGCAAAAGGTGTTTATACAGTGTAAATGCCCTTGCAGTTACCATTTATTTTTCTGTTGTTTTTGTAGTATGAGGATGGTGAAGAGGTTGTACTTTGGATGAACACAGTGGGACCTTATCACAACAGACAAGAAACCTACACTTACTTTTCACTGCCATTTTGCAAAGGCACCAAGAAGACCATTGGCCATTACCATGAAACTCTTGGAGAAGCTATTCAAGGAGTAGAGCTTGAGTTCAGTGGGATTGACATTGCTTTTAAAGGTTTGTGTTTGTAGTGTTGTGTGCATTTTCCACTACTGAGTAGTGTGCTACAATACTAGACACACTTCTGATTCTAGGTCTCACCCCTGTTGAACTACATGTGTAGCATAAAACAGTTTACAAAAGAGTACTTAAGTGTGATATCACAAATATTTGAATGTTTGAAATTATGGGATCATTTACATTAAGATGTTCGGAAAGAGTGTGATGAAAAATGCCTTCTTGCCAAAAAAAACAGCATCTTATTTCAGTTTGGGAGTGAGATATTAGGAGTTTTATGCTCCAATGACTCTATATACAAATCCTTCTAATTTTGTCTCAGTTCTAAACATTTGGAACTGAGACAAAATTACAAGGATTTGTATAGGGTCGTTGGAGCATAATGATAATATGTCACCTCAAATTGCAATAAGATGCTGATTTTTGGCAAGTAGACATTTTTCATCATGCTCTTTCAAAATATCTCGGCAAATTCCATACATAATTTCAGAAATTTAGTTTTTGTTGCAATGCCATCACTGTAGGACTCCATATATACATGTTCATGTAATTCTCCACCAGGTTCCTAAGACCTGGAATTCCCTTCCTTGTGACCTTATCAATTTATAAATTTGCCTTCGGTAATATTACTACTTTCAAGTGATCTCTCAATCAATACTTCATTATTTAACGGGTTAAACACTAATGTTACCCTCCATATTCATGCTTCAACTTTTTTTAACATGTACTAAATGATGAGGAAGCCTAAATTGAATAGCTCTTATAGTTCCTTTAGGCTTGCTCACCAATTATTGACCTCAAGATCTGTGTACCTTTTTTCTTATTTGCTTGAATTGAGTGGAGCTATATTTGTTGTAAGTTTTTTTGCGTGATATAATAATTATATTGTTGTAAATGTTAGCACTGGCAAATAAAGAACAAAAAAATATATATGTATGAAGGGCATTGATTGTAGAAAAGATTATCTTGTGCCCATTCAGGGAGTCTTTCTGTCAGTCTAGTTTGGGTTTTAGGTCATTGCTTAATGGGTATTAACATAAAAGAACTCACTGCTTTGCAACTGAACTTGGTGTAGTTCCTAGTTTTTACTGCTATAATATTTTCTTGTTGGTGTTTATGTACATTTAAGATCCTTATTTCACTGACTTGCCGAGTGTTGTTGTCTTTTGTTGGTGTAAATAAATAAAAAAATATATCAACTTTATTTAAAGAGGGTAACACGGGACAGTACTTCAACTGAATAACTAGTGACCCTCAAATTAAAATTGTGTAACAAAAATTAAGTGACCAAAAATACGTGTCATTAAAGGGAAAGAACTATAAATACATGTATATACATAAAATATTAATAAGACTAAAAGAGTAAAAACTATATTTACAAACTATAATTACAATAAAAATACTACTAAGATGGGTCAAGCGAGAGGAAGGTTGTGAAGTGCCGGATTAGCATATGGCAAAAGATAAAATTAAGTTTCCCTTAAACTAAAATGATCAACATCATTGTATCTAGATAAAAAATGACTATAAACAGCCGTTCTAAATAAGGTTACACATGTTCCTTTCTTAAGGTGAAAAAAATTCAGTTCAGAAATTGTTTCAGGGGTTAAAGGCACTGATATGAATGCGCGTTGTTCTCATTCTTTGTTATTTTCGTAACTACAGGTACAATGTACACTGTAGCAGCCTCCCACGAATAGCCTATGCTACATTGTACATGTACTTGCAGGTTGCAGTGCATTTATTGTAAATTCTTTACTTGAAACTTTGCATGTCTGTTTATAGAACAGAATTAATTTTTCTAAAAGTCGATGAATTGAATGGATGTTTCATCTGCATGCTGTTTGTATTGTGTAAATAGTATTGTAAGCAATAATATTTTAAGTCTTATACATGTAAGTTTGCTAGAGAAGAATAATTATCTTGAATCCCTTTCGTTAGTGTAATTTCAGAGAATTAAAAAAGAGAAAGTAGAAAACAAACAAACAAAAATAAAACAACAACAACAACAAGTTACACTTTAGCAACTAAAAGTATAATATTAATTGTATTTAATTATTTCCTTTTAGTCAATGTTCCACCTGTGGGTTATTGTACATTGGAGCTGACTCAGGACAACAATGATGCCATGGTATATGCTGTGAAGAATCATTATTGGTATCAAATGTACATAGGTAGGTGTGATTGTATTCCACTGAATTTTGTACTATTTTATAAAACTCAGCATTGTAATTTTGCCATAACATTATAGCATTATAATTTATTTATTTGACGTGCAGGGTGTTCATTAGGTTTCGGAGATCGAAGAATTCTCCGGCTACTACGCAGAATTCTCCGGATAAATTTTGCTTGTTTCCTGTGAGAGCTTTGCCCTTTCAGGATAATTCTCCTGTTACTTTACAGTATTCTCCTGCTACTCCAATTCTTAATGAAAACCCTGGACTTGGATATTTCAAGAATTTTAAGTTTTTTTTTTTGCTTCTTTGTAATTTGTCTGTTCCAACTCAATTTGGAAAAGATAGTCCTTCTGTACAGTGTAAATTCTAAAGTTCAGGGCTGTCGCTAATACTGTAGCTGGGAGCAGGTTATTATGGCTGGCAACTACTGTAGAAATAGCTGACTTCACAGGGTTTTGCTTGCTATATGATGTCTGGTACTTTGATGTCAGTTCTTTAATTTCTTGAAGTTCCCCTAAGTTAAAGGGGCAGTGTCATGGGAGATATCATGATTTTGGTCAAAATCACTAAATTTAAACTTTGAACACTGTGTTAATTAATTTCTAAATCACTAATAATTTAAAGCAATATTAATAGTGATTCTAAGACAAAAGGTTAAACCAAAATATGGTACAACGGGCGATTTTTTGTATCTTGGTAATCTGCTGGAGCGAAAATATCCGTGGATAGTTTCTTTGCATTCTGATAGTCTTTTAATGGAATTTTGTCATTATATCTTGGCTGCTATCAACCAAATAGTGTCTTGTCAATTTTTAATGTGTTACTAAAAATAGCGTGATACTGTCCCTTTAAGATGTAATCAAAGTACTGTTACAATAACAATAGGCAATTTTGGAAGATACAAGTTGTTGATTTCGGCCTACTACATGTAGGAATGTAACATCAGTACACAAATGTACAGTACATGTAATTCACTCGTAACAGGTCACATGGATCATCGTCCGCAATGGCAGCCCTTGTTTTGTTTTGTTTTGTTTTTACAGTGCACATTTTCATTTTTTGCACTAATTTTTGTTCTTTTTGTTGCAGATGATTTGCCAATATGGGGTAAGTCACACGAAGTCAAAAGATTATTCCATGATAGCGTTACTATAGTTATAGCCATAGGTGTACAATCATTAACATGTACAATATACATCAAGTTTTTGAAGTTCACTTGTGGTTTTAGTTTCTGATTATAAGGTTTCTGTACTCTTTGCCATGATTTCACACACGTGGGGTTATCTCTAGATGTAGGCAACGACCAAAACTAAGGATAAGGTGCAAAAAGGTTGAACAAAAGAGCATTTGGAGGTCTTTTTTTCTGCGTATCTTAAAGTGTTTAATGGATTGGCCAACTGTAGGGCATTTTTCTATGCATATTAGTTCATGTGATCTTCTCTTCTCCAGGTATTGTTGGTGAAATTGGTGAAAGTAAAGATGAGAACTACATCTGGACCCACAAGAAGTTTGATGTCAGTTACAATGGAGATCAGATTGTAGACGTGAGCTTAACAAGTGAATCCAAAACAAAGCTCACTCCCAACACAAAAATCAGCTTCACTTATGAGGTATGGAAAAAAGTGTGTTTTTAACAATAATTTTTTGTCATTTTTGAAGACCTACACTGTACACATACATAACTATAATGTACACTGTAGTATAGCTGTACATACAATGTAGCCACACTAGTGGAAAAGTGCCTGTCCAATAGACCGTATTCACTTGGTTGTTTTGTTGCCCCATTACAGATCATGTGACGGTACTCTAGGGAGTGGTCTCTTTTAGAATTGGTCATATTCACTTTGGCATACATTCTTTACTTACAAAAAGACAAAGGATTGATTCTCCTGAGAATATCACATGGTTTGTAATGGGCAATAGAGCGAATAAGGTCTATTAACTGAGTTGGTACATGTGCCACATGACTGTGTACAGTAATAATTACTGTAAACAATTATTGTTTTAGCCATACAGGGGGAATCCACTTCATGAATAGTTTCATACTGACAATGTAAGGTTCTAGTTCCAGTGTGGGTCTCACAGTCTATTCTCTGTGTTCTTTTTGATCTAGGTAAAGTGGACAGAGTCGAAAGTGGAGTTTGCCAGAAGATATGACAAGTACCTTGATCCAAGCTTCTTCCAGCACAGGGTAAGGTTACACTATACAAACCATTTCTGTGTAAATTTTCTGTGACTAAGTTGTGCGTATTATTTTCACTTCCAATTCCATTCCCTTTTAAATAAAACAAACCATCTTGCTAAATCAGTGTTCCACCTGTGATTGCTGTCCTTCTCAAGCCAGACTCTTGGCTAATTACAAAAAGAACACAGTTTACATGTAGATTCGGACGTAGAAGAAAGGATTTATTGTGCATGGTCCTTGGTGATTTGTTAAATCTTCCAGTGCAAAGTCGGGAATTTTTTGTTCATTCCAAAGGAGGCAACCTTGAGTCTTGTGAAGAGATTTAACCCAAGATAAATGCTATGCAAAAATTGCTGACACTTTAAAATATTCTTTTGCTTGTTTTCAAATTGGCCTTAATAACCTCGTTCTTAACTTAAAAAATCAAAAGAATTTTTACCTTGATGAGGCTAGTAGGGCTAATTTGAATGCAGACAAAAGAATATTAAATTGTCAAGCATTCTTGCTTAAAGTCTATAACTCTATGGTGTTGGTGCACTAATGGATGATTGAATGAATGAACTTTATTTGAGTGTCAGGGTATTTAGCAAAGTAACTACAGTACATGTACATGTGAATTGTGGAAAATATTAAAACATTCTGTTTCTGCAGTATAAAAAATAGGAGAAAATTGTTACACCTACAAAGAGTAATTACCTGTACAAATACTTGTCTTCAGCTGTTCTTCAATAAACACCACCTTAAATGTGTAAAATAGTATAATAATAGTACAATAATTGTGAAATCTCTTCATGGCTTGTAGTCTTTTACACCAAAGTAATTGAAAGGTGGAGAGCATACAGCCGTAAGTATCCTATGGTGCACCAAATTTTGTTGGATGAATATTGGCTTGATGTTAACCCTTTAACCCCTAATACCAAAGAACAAATTCTTCCATCTTGTCCCCATACTTTTGTTATAAAAGTACTGGGGAGAAGTTATTAAAATATCAAGAAAATTTGCCCTGGGTGATCATAATTGTATCCTTAATTCTCGTGACCTCAGAGGTTGAATAAGCATTGACATTACAAGGAGAAATTTGATGCTGATCACTGTTAGGGGTTGAAGGGTTAAACGATGTTCAGCCATGAATATTGTTATTCAGCAGATGTTGCTCAACAGTGTAGGAACAATGTTTAGCTTTGGCTTGACATGCGATGTCGTAGGACTGTCATGCTGTCAACTCCTTTTGACGATTGATTTAGAACTCATGATTTTGTTTGCAGATCCACTGGTTTTCAATATTCAACTCTTTCATGATGGTGATCTTCCTGGTGGGTCTTGTTTCCATGATTCTGATGAGAACTCTGAGAAAGGATTATGCGCGGTACAGCAAAGATGACGAGCTGGATGACATGGTAAGACAATTTTCAAACAACAGTTCAGAATCCACCAGAGGTTTGCTGCCAGTTTTACTGTATCTTGTTTCAGTTTTCATTGCATTTGCACACATCTTGCCCAATTTAGACAGTGCATCTCTTGACTACATGTACACTGTACATGTTATGTATTAATATTATTTACACTGTATATAGCTTACTTGATCATGGCAAGTTCTTATGTGGGGATGTGTTCAATAAAAATGTGTATGTTTGCCAGTTGCAAGTTGTCTACTAAACAAATAATGTTTTGAGAAATAAAGCCTACATACAGGTATTGAAAAAAAGAGTGAGACCATAATATTTACCAGACATGGAAAGTAGACTGTGTAATTTTGCATCTGCATTACTTTCGCTTTACACTGTTTGTTTGTTTCTTTGTTTGTTGTTCGTTTTGTTTTTGTTTTTTTTACTTACTTTTTGCACTGCTTTCTCAACTATAAGAAGCAGAACGAAAACCAACTGTGACTAGCTTGCACTTGCTTTCACTTGCTTGGTGCCCTCTGCTTGCATTATTTTTTTTTTTACTTCTAATTGGCTCATTGCATTGTTTTGTTTACATTAGCTGTTGTGATAAGGTTTAAGAGTGTTTAAGTTTTTGTGGTTTTGGTTTGTCAACACTCAAATTTTACGATAATAAAGACCGCATTTCCAAACCTCCTTCACAGTAGTTATTTCCTTTGTTTCCTCTTCATGAAGTGTTAATGAGTTTGAAAATGATTAAAAATGTAGGACTAACTAAATAATTGTTCCATTTAGTATTATTACTTTTAGTTTGTAAACTAGTGTAAAGTTTTTTCATGTCTGTATTTGTAAGTTCTCGTTAGTTTTCTAAAGTGTTCCTGTGTTCGTCTTGTCCCGCCTCAATTAGTTTTGTAACTATTTGCGGGACAAAACATTTATTCTTTTGTTTTTCAAATAAATTTGTTGTTGTTGTTGTTTGTTGTTTGAGAAGACAAAATGACATATCTTGGGCCACTTTTTGCTGAACAAGTTCTTCTAAAATTTCTGATGGGGCCTGCTGGGCCCTTAGAAGCCAATTCTAGGATAAAACTTATTAATGCTGGGCATTATTATTATTATTATTATTATTATTATTATTATTATTATTATTATCCTTGATTAATTTTGATGTTATGATTTTAGGAGAGGGATCTTGGTGATGAATATGGCTGGAAACAGGTTCACGGTGATGTGTTCAGACCTGCGTCACATCGTTTACTGTTCACTGCCCTGATTGGTACAGGATATCACCTGTGCGTGGTGGCCGGTTGTGTCATCTTCTTTACTATCATGGGAGATCTTTACACCTCGTAAGTGTTTTGTTTCTTCGTACACTCACGCAACGGTGTGGTTTATTATGGAGTTAACTATAGTGAAACATGAAAAAAAATAATAAGAAATGTCCATTAAAGATGAGGTGTTTACTTTGAGAGGTCAAATTTCTGGTCGGCACTGTGTTTCTTTGTGTTTTGTTTGAATATGTGACGTCCAGAAAACCAATTCACCTAGTGTATTTCAAAATCACAGCTCATACGATGCGAACATACACGTAGGCACGGGCGGTTTAAAAAAATGGCCAGATAAATGCATTATGAGACAAGTGTTTTTCTTCTCGTGAGAAACTTTAGTTCAGTAGTATTCCAAAATTTCCGCTTCAGTCACTCTCCTGAGACGAGAGTCGCGTCTCTCGATACAACATTAGAGACGCAACTCTGGTCTCGCGAGAAACAAGATGAGACTGGTAACTTACTTTTGAGTATTGTTTTGTTTGCAGGCGTGGTTCCATCCTTAGTACAACAATATTTGTATATGCAGCAACAGCTCCTGTAAATGGATTTATGGGTGGCAGCCTGTATGCCAGACAAGGAGGTGTGTATGTGTACAGAATTAGACCTTGTTAACAGGAAATGAAATCAAAGTCTTCACTACTGTCCTCTCAATTTGTTTTGTTCACAATAATTATTTACCTGTTGTTTTGTTTGTGGCCTACAGCTTATTCTCAAAACCAAGTCTTATGTGTTTTTGTTGGTTTTTTTTTTTCACATGCAACTGTCATTGCAGTGTTAAAAGCTTAGAATACCAAGTGCCTTTTCCCAAGAATAATTACTTTTGGAAAGTGATGGTCGAAATAGACAAAAAAAATGTGGTGCAGTGTTTTCGGAATAAACTTGTATAAAAAGTGAGGCAAATATGAGCAACACTTGAAAACACAAGACTGCTACTAGCTTTGGATATCCTGAGAAAACATTCTTCTGTGTTTGAAATACGAGTATTTAAGTACACTTTACAGTGCTTTATCAACTGACATCTACTGTATTTTACTTAAATTCTGCAGGAAGACAGTGGATAAAGCAGATGGCATTGAGTGCTGTGTTGTTCCCTCTGCTTGTTTGTGGAACTGCTTTTATGATCAATTTCATTGCCATTTATTATCATGCATCTAGAGCCATCCCATTTGCTACAATGGTAAGATTCATGAAGAAAGAGATTTGAACCAATAATTATGTAATGTTTAAAAAACGGGCAGCATGTTTTATTGGGCGTAAAACCACGAGGCGCAGTTGAGTGGTTTTAGACCCGATAAAACACGTGCTGCGAGTTTTTTTAACGGCTTCAAAAGCATTCCTGGAAAAGCGTGTGTCAATAGAGTTCTTAAGAATGATGCTTTTGTGAATGTTGGAAATTAGCATAAGAGAAAAACAATGTGTACTAATGAGGAGTGTTTTATCAGCTGATAAAACACCGCATACTAATAAGGAGGAGGTTTATCAATATAAAGTCACTGCACGTGATGTTTTATCGACCATTTGATAGGTCTATGAACTTATGAATTATTAATGTGTTTTTGAAGTGTGTTATAAAGGGTGATTGACCATACAAAACACCATTGAGGAAAATTAATGATTGCGTGTATTAATGATCCTGTTACAAAAATGGTGCTTTACATAGTAACTGACAGCTATAGTAAGTTCATTCACAAATCACATGTACGGTTTTCAAATTTATGAAAAGCCTGCTATGTAAGTCTGATGTGACCTGTACAAGCACACAAGATTAGTACATTGTGCAGTCTATACTTACATATTTCAGCATTGTATGAATCTGTCTTTGTGGTTTCAAATGGCAAGCTTCTATAGACTTTTGAGGGTAAAATCCAGTATTTTGAACACTATGCAAAAAGGGCTGGAAATTTTATTTTATTTATTTATTTATTTATTTTTTTTGCTTTCTTTTTTCTTGAAGGTTGCTGTCACAGCCATTGTTATCTTTGTCATTCTTCCATTAACACTCGTGGGAACTGTGTTGGGAAGAAATCTCTCTGGTGCTCCAAATGTTCCTTGTAGAGTTAACACAGTTCCCAGACCTATACCAGAGAAAAAGTGGTAAGACCAAGTTAGTTATGTTCATTACAAGTACAGAGGTTGGTCTCACACATAGCCAATCAGATTCTACAGACATCCTCTTTAAAAGCAAGCATTAAAACAAGAATGACCCAAGCGCTGGTTGACTGTTAAACTTGTGAGGAGTACTGTAGTTACATGTAAAAGTAAAATTTTGATGTTGCTGTGGTGACTTTTACGTTTTATGACTAAGTTGTAAAAGTAGACCTTATTTTTGAATCCAAAATTTTTTGAATTTCAAAAGCTCTTGCTAAGATCTTATTTTCCCCCATAGTCATAAGCCACGCAAAAATTGCATTTGATTTAGTAAGCATCTTCCTTAAGAAAATAATTAAAGGTTCTTGGACCATCCCAGGATCCACAGAGCATAACTATACATTAAAAAAGGAGCGCTGTGAGTGTCCTGAACATACACATGTACAGTGTATGTGTGTGTCAAGTTGGATGAGCTAGAGTAACAGTTGTGTTATAATTACCTGTCTATCAAAAGTTTTCCTAACAGTCAGGTGAATAATAATGTTGTTTTTGTGTTGTTTTAGGTTCATGGAACCACTAGTGATTATAATTCTTGGGGGAGTTTTGCCGTTTGGATCTATATTCATTGAAATGTAAGTACACGTAAAGTCTTCACTTTTCATGCCTAATCATCTACAAAGAGCTTTTAGGCATTGTCATCGTTTAATTAGACCTGTTTATTACATGTACTATACATGTTTCTTTTTTCCGAGCATGCCTGTGTCATTTACTGATTAATACATCATTCTAATTTATTCACCATGCTTTACATATTCCATCACATTATTTCCATTGCGCATATGCCACACATTATATGCAGGATGTTTGTCCCATGAACCTAGTTTAATGGCCTTAGCGGCTTAGCTCCCACAAGTCTCCTGTAGCTCAGTGGTAGAGCATCCGAACTAGTAATCGGAAGGTCTTAGCTTCGACTCCTGATAGGAGCACTCGGATTTTTTTTGCCGAGTATGCCTGTGTCATTTAACAATTAATACATCATTCTCATACATGTTTCTTATTCCTACCAGGTACTTCATTTTCACGTCATTCTGGGCTTACAAGATTTACTATGTGTTTGGTTTTATGCTGTTGGTGTTCCTTATTCTCGCCATTGTAACCGTGTGCGTCACCATTGTGTGCACTTATTTCCTTCTTAACGCTGAAGATTACAGATGGTGAGCTCACCGATTGTTTCATTAGTTCTATTTAGGAAATGTTTAAAACACGAGTAGCAGTGTGGTTTTAGACCCGATAAAACATGTGCTGGGTCAGTTTTTTTTTTTTTTTTTTGCTGCGTCAGTTTTTGAACTGCTTCAAAAACATTCCTGGAAAAGCGTGTGTCAAGAGAGTTCCTAACAGTGATGCTTTTGTGAATGTTGGAAATTAGCCTACAAGAAAAACATTAAATGCCGCATACTAATGAGGTGGTTTTTATTGGGTTTTAAAACCACTACACGTGATGTTTTATCAACCATTTGATTGGTCAATGGGCTTATGAATTATTTTTGAAATCTTGTTAAAGCCTGTCCAGAGGGTATGTTGGACGCCAAGGGGAAAAGTGTTCAGATGTAGCAGCTGTAATAAGGACTCGCGTGATTGGCTTGTAACCCCTGCTAGAAAATAGTAGAACAGAACAACAGAACAATACCCCCAACCCTAAAAACAATAGCAGCTGGTACACAATTAAAACAAGCTTACAAGAGCTGCTACACTACTGCTAACTGGGGCACCAAAATGTTAGCTACAGCTATAGTTAAGGACGGTGCCTACTAATATCGAAGTATTTTTGTGGGGTTTATAACTATGTGGGGTAAGCAGACCTTAGCATGGGCTATTGGAATCCAAAAAGAAAATTGGGGGTAACCACGTATTTTTCAGAGATAATTAAGCAATAATATCTTAAAAAAGCGCCAAAATATAAAGCAATGTATGGGATTTTTCCTAAATTGAAGCTTAATTATCTTTGAAAAATGCATGGTTACAGCTGTACCTCCAATTTTCTTTTGAGATACCAAAAGCATTTGCTAAGTTCTGCTTTCTCGGCATAGTTTTAAACCGCGCAAAAATATTCCTGTATCAGTAGGCACCACCCATAGGAAACCCGAGTCTTGCGATGCGCAGAACATATGCGCAGTAACAATAGTAGGCACCGTCCTTAACTGTAAAAATCATTATCAATCACTGTTACTAAGACTGCCCTGTTGGTACACACTGTACAAACCTGTAAATACAGTAGTTTTAAACGAGTCTAGCATACACTGTAGGCAGTTTTCAACCAATGTTATTAATGTACATTAGTCCCACCTTACATGTATGATCCTTCAAATCTGTTCCATTCTTACTGAAATGGCAAGCTTTGATTGGCCAATGGTCAGAGAACCCTTCTGTTATTGCATAGCCTGAGTACATTGTACAATCACGTATCTCGTTTT
The DNA here is from genome assembly GCF_977016875.1 of Pavona decussata. Taxonomy (NCBI): domain Eukaryota; kingdom Metazoa; phylum Cnidaria; class Anthozoa; order Scleractinia; family Agariciidae; genus Pavona; species Pavona decussata. The sequence continues at coordinate 1,436,715 of NW_028145471.1, forward strand.
TTGGAAAAGGAGCGCGGGGGGGGGGGGGGGGTGGGGAGAGCAAAGCCTGACACGAGTGTTTTGCTTTTGTTTCCTTCCCCCTCTGCCCTCTCCTCCGTCCCCTTAGGAAGGTCTGATACTCAGGTTAGTTACTGCGTGTCTAACATTAATTGTATCCTTCCTCTTATCAGGCAATGGACAGCATTTTTGTCAGCTGCTTCCACAGCTGGTTATGTGTATCTGTACTCCTTTTACTACTTCTTCTTCAAGACCAAGTAAGACTTATTCCCTTGCTTTAACTTTTAACTCAATAAATATTTGGGGAGCAGGGCGTAGTGGTGAGAGCACTCGCCTGCCACCAATGTGGCCCGGGCTCGATTCCCCGATTTGGCGTCATATGTGGGTCGAGTTTATTGTCGGTTCTCGTCCCTGCTCCGACGGTTTTTATCCAGGTTCTCCGGTTTTCCGCCCTCCACAAAACCGACATTTCCAAATTCCTATTCGACCTGGAACGCACGGACACCTTAATTTGAACGAGATCCTAGTGCTCTTTGGTGCTTCGTGGGTAAATAAATTACGTTTACATTTTTTACATTTACAAATATTAGCACTTTTAGAAGAAGTTGTTATTTAGAGAATGGAGGAAGTCCACAACATTTAGCACTAGGCCTCCTTGTCAAGTGCCCAATTGCAGAAATTAATTTCTATTTTTTTGTGTGTGCTTTTCAGAATGTACGGCCTTTTTCAGACGACATTCTATTTCGGTTACATGGCTCTTTTCAGCGTTGGTCTCGGGATAATGTGCGGTGAGTTGGATTACCTGTTTTTGAAATTTTCTAGTCCACTTTGTCTGTCTTGATCTTCTTATTCTAGTCAAAATACTCACAAAAAACAAACCTGCCACCAACCAAGCAGTCATCTCGCTACCTCGTTATCACCGCCAAATGATCTCTTGGCGGCGATTTCTTGGTGGCCAGGCGTTGCGATTTCTCCTGGTACCGAGCTCGGTGGTGAGGCGACTTCTGGTGGTGAGGTCGTTGGTGGCGAAGTGACTGTACCCCATATTGATTGCTTTGTTTGTTACGCAGGCACCTTTGGATACGCCGGGGCAAGTGCTTTCGTCAGGAAGATTTACTCTACGGTGAAAATAGATTAACGAAAAAAAGGGAACGATCAAAAATCTGGCTTTGGATCTGGAGGCTGTTTTTAAAACGACATCGAACATTAAAGTGTGTATTTATAGGTATTAAAAGTTACATGCGTACGTAGGAAAGAAATCAATGAAGAGAAATGGTTCTTCCGTTTTTCTGGCCTTACGACAATCATTGGTGATCCATAAATCGGATTACTTCGTTCGGAAAAGTTGAGGGTAGTTCTGTTTAAAGGGTAAAAAAAAAGAACAATAAATACTTCTCGCAATGATTACAGCAACGGTAAACTTGTGGGAAATATTTCTTGGTGGGTGTTATACTTTAGTATTTTATTGGTGCACCTTGGGTCGCGACTTCGTTGCGACACAAGTTGTGCGAAAAGTTTTCTTGTCTAATACCGGTTTTAGAAACTTGTATTTAATTCTGCTGAGGTTACAATTTTCGCTTCATGATATGTTTAGTATTTTTTACACTGCAGTCGAGTCTTCAGTTCAACATTCCATCATACATCACACACAAACAGAACTTCTCGTTCAAGGTCTGACTCTTGTCGCGTTTAACTAATGTTTCACTATTTTATTCGCCTTTAAAACTCTTGTTGGTAAATATTGCGTGACCTTGGAACTCAAGCAACGGTATCTTTTCTCCGACAACGTTGAGTCGACAAAAGACAGTCTTTTAGTTCTCTTTATTGTGAAAATGTTGCTTCTCGCCACGGATGGGAAGTGTCAGCTTTTCATATTTATATCCTCTTCACTGTTCTCCATAGATTCACTAGGCTACTTACTCGGAGAATTTGTGTTATCGTTAAGGTGCTGTATCTTTGCTGATCATTTTCGTCATTCTCCTAACCGGTATGTTTGAATGTAAGGAGAAATAACACGTTGAACACGAGACTTTTGGTAGCTGCCTGTGACATCGAAGATGTGAAAGTTGTTGATGTTGGTTAACGTTCCTGTGGTATGTCGGCTTAGGAAGGTGTCGTCCCACAGTCTCGTATTTAGTTTTAAATAACCAATGAATATTGCTTATGCTTTGATTGGACAATTAACATGAAAAATCACTCAACCACGTCATCCAGAACGTCGTATTTCCTGTATGCATCTCGATTTAAAAGGCCAGTCTCCGTTTCTGCCCTGCTTCAGGGTAAATTAAAGACGACCAAAAGGGAAAATATTTCGAGGTTGGTCTGAAGGTCACTATTTCACCTGCTAACGTGGAGGAGATCTCGGCCGAGGATACCGGGCATCGAACTGATAAGTAATTTCGGTATTTCTTGCTCGTAAATTAATCTTGGTAGATTTTCTACATGTTTATCAGTGTGTTTGTTTTTGCGTGTTCGTTTCACTTATTCTTGTGTGTGTAGTGTTATTTTCAATTCGTAAAGAAGACAAACATAAATAGAATAAAAAATAAAAAGTCGATCATAGCTAGCCTGTGTGCAGAGGCAAGAAAGTAACAAGAGATTCCATCGTGCAGGCTAGCTGTGCATCATAGCTTGTCAACAACCGGTTAAAAAGTGTATTTAAATTCCTTTTGAGTAGCTCTGTCAAATTTAACGACTGTTTAGATTCTTAAAATTGAATTCCCGAAAGTTTGTATCCATAGAGAAAGGTAAACATGAACAGTTTTCCATAAAGCAAAAGAAAGTTTTTCTGGGTCATTTATCGTCTAATTCAGTGTATTTAGGGTAAGAATGCTGATTTGTTAAGCTTTGTCGAAGTGTATCCATATTAAAATTAATAAGGAATCTTGAGAGAAAATTAATGTTCAATTTATGTTGTTATTGGACGTTTGGGAACAGAAGCGTGGAAAATAGCCTTGGTCTGCAGTACAGAAAGTTCGACCTGTTGCTGATCGATGCCGCTACCGTTCTTTATTTAACTAAAGATTTCTTTGCGCTATTTGATTTTCAAAAGCTAAATATTGAATATTGTACCAATATATCACATAACGATTTTTAAGTCATTTCATAAAAGTAATAAACCTTCTGTTGACTGTGACCTGCCATTTATCCGTTCCGAATGTTTGAAGAATGCTATTTAAAAAAATCTACTTGCCAATAGTGGAAGTTTCGAATTTTCCAGGAACAGGGAAAGAGATTTCTCTTTTTATTTCATTATATGCTCAAATAATTTCGTTTTTAGTTAGGTTACATAGGCTCGATTTCTAAGTGGTTTGTTAGTCGTGTGTACTGCAATCCTGGTTACAGATAAGTCCCAAATCTGCACCGTGCTCAACTTTAGTTTAGGTTTTTCGCCGCTCAGTGTCATGTATTGTCGACTCTCTTTAGAGCGGACACATTCAAGTCCAGTTCAATCTCTTCCGCCTTTAGATACAGACAGACAGACAGGTGCAATTCGGTCGGTATTAGCCAACCTGATGTGTTCGCCCTGTACTGAGTACATTAGTTGCTGGGTTGGCCAAGCTTTGTAATATTCAATGTGGCCGATTCGTTTACACCTTTACCAATTTCAACTAGACAATCAATTACGTGGGGCTATTGGGCTAATTTGCCTTGACCCTGAGGTTTGAATTATATCAAGTTTTGCTTCAACCAGTTGTCTAGCCATGATTAATGTCCATGGAAGGTCATAACTTGCGAACAAAAGCCCCTTAATTGCCAAACCTCGTAATCACTATCCAATCAGAGCAGACGTGAGCAGCGCAGTCAACCAATGAGAATTCGAAGCAAATACATGTAACCGGCGCCAAGCGCGGGAAAACGCGTGCGAGCAAGGCACGATTGGTTTTGGCTTTACTTCTCATTGGCTGAGAAAGTGCCACAATTGCTTTCGACACAATTGAAAAAACGCTCGAAGTGGCGATAAATTACATCAGTACATGAGGCCCGTTTAAACGGTTTCAACATTTGCTCAACATTCGTTTCAACAAAAGCTGAACGGATGTTGGGCGAATGTTGGATGAACGGAGTGTTCAAACGGCTTCAACGCCAGTCAACATTTTCAAGAACAAAGGAAGTGTTGAATGAAAGTTTAAACCAATTTAAATTTGACTCAACACACTTTCAACAAGCTTTCAACATTTTTTGCACTTTCAACAATGTTGAACGACCTGTTCAAACACCCCAGACATTTGGTTCAACAAAGTGTTGAACGCATGTTGAAGCAAATGTTGAAACCGTTTAAAAGGGCCTTTATCATTAATTTGGTACTTATTTATTGTAGCTTAGCTTGCTTCCCTGTAGATTTAATTGTAATGCGTAGGATAGTCAAGTTAAGCCGGCTTTTTGCGATTAAAATGTTGTGCATCATTTTTGACTTCCAGTTTTAATGAATAGAAAAGGCACTCAATTATACGAGTGTCTTTTTTAAAATATGACGAGCTTTGTTCACTAAAGCCTGGTTTTCGCTAGCGACGCAGACACAGGCGCAAGCACAAGCATAAGAGCTTTATGTCAGGTGAAAACGAACGCGACACAAGCACAAGCGCAAGTTTGATCCTTTGCTTGCGTCGAGGCCGTTTTCATGGTGAAATAAGCACTCTTATACTTGCGTTTGTGGTTGCGCTTGTGCTTGCGTCGCTAGTGAAAACCACGCTTAAAAGCTCAAACCAAATAGTTGTAACTTTGAAAAGGGAAACTGCATTTTAACCCTAAGCATCTTAGAGTGCCCAAATTTCAAAACGTTTCACTGAGAAACTAGATCTCAGAAATTTCGTTCAACAAAATTTCCTAGGATCCATGATAAAACCAAACTATTGGTTATAGTTTTCCTTTAATGATATATAACAAATTAAAGGTCTTTCTCTGTAGGAGGATAGGGCTAAAATGCAAAGTTTTTCTGATTAGAATAAAACGTTTCCTTTTTATGATGGGTAGATATGGTCAGTTGTGAATAACATTTTCCACAAGTAAATAGTTAAACAAGATTGTGTATATTTGGTGGCGTATCACCATCACTAAATAATTACAGTGCTGTAACCCTGTAAGTAAGCAGACGAATTTTCTCATTACCTATAAGAGGATCTGTTGCTTTTAGCCAATCAACACTTGTACTATTTTAGTGAAGATAATGCGAGAAAATGTCAACTAACATTAAAAGAAATGTATGGTCATATGAAGGCTAATGTTTGGGTAAGGGGGGGGGGGGGGGTCAGTTTCAACTGTGGTGCTGCGTCGGCGGGGAGTGGAAACGGATGTTCGGGTTTTGGCAATAGAGTTGATGAGGTAATTTGGCTACTGTAAAGAGATTTGGGAGCTGACAGTTTCGAGCGTTAGCATTCGCTCTTCGGATTCTTCCCTGTGACGATGGGCTAACGCTCGAAACGTCAGCACTCGAATCTCTTTACTGTGGCCAAATTACCTTATCGACTGTACTGATAAAACCAAACATACTGTTTGGGTAGTTTACCCTGTATTGTCCAAAAGCGAGTTTGCCGAGAAAGCCTCTGCGGCTGGGAGAGGCCTGGAGATAAAACAACTTCCTGTAAGTTTTGAGTCCTGTGGATCAGGCTAAGTTGAGGCATTGTTTTAAGAGGTGCGGCAATTAACAATGGAGGCGCCACAATGGCTACAATCTTTTGTCTTATTCACTTAAGGTCTGTTGCAAAGATCTGTAAACAGCAAACTCGCAATCTAATTGGCTACGCCAGGGCGGTCTTATTACACAACAGAGTGTTTCTGACGCGGGACTATCGGCTGCTAGTTGCCCTGCGGAAATTTGATGCTCTTCCAACAAAAATTAGCTTCGAGAGCTTACCGTATTTATTCGATTAACCGCCCACCTTTGAATAAGCGCCCACCCAGAAAGTCCAAAAAGTTTAAAATAAGCACCCACCCTCACCTCCCTCCCAACAAAAAGCATTTCTGTACTAGCTCAGCATAAAGTAGAGGAGCGTCGGTTGCAATTGTGTTCCAAAATTGGTTTCAGATACGGTAGTCAATGAACTTTTATCATGTTTATGGCTTGTTCATGTTAGTTTTTGCACTTTGTTTTGTCTTGTTGAAGCGGGAAAAAAATGTTATCCCTTGTTTTTGTATTCTCTAAAAATGTCCTCGCTTGCTGAAAATGTTGGGAAAATAACAAGCGCCCACCTCGAATAAGCGCCCAGTAGACATTAAACCCTCAAAATTTCGGACGCTTTTAATCTCGGACAAATTAATAATTTACTTCTTAAAAAGTTAAGATCTCTCATGTTAAGCATCTTTATTTATCTTGCATTGTATTGGTAGTAGCAGGGAAGTGTTCAGTTCATAAAACATAAAAAGTGTCACTGGGTTTGGGATATGGTTTCCAAACGTTTCGGGATTGGTCCTTTCTCAGTGGAAAAAACCACTATTGTGTTAGTAGTTCCTAGTATAATAGTGTCCGAATTCGAATTTTGTCTGAAATCCTAAGTTCGAGAATTGTCCGTCCGAGATATTTTGTTAATGTATGCTTGTTTTCCGAGAACATCAAATTTCCAAGGGGCAGCCATCAGATTGATACTTTAATACCGAGACAGAAACGCTGTATTTCGTCCCCTTCGCGCGCTCGTTCCGTCGTGAATCTAGCCTGCAAGCACGTTCTCTAATTGGAGTCTCGCGCGAGATTTATTTGGGTCGCGCCAAAGCGGCGAGCGTGGCGAAAGCCTCGAGATCAGAGGATTGGGGCGGTGGCGAGAGAAGGAGAGCAACCTTCTGCCCCGCCCTCGCCCCAATTCTCTTGCGGCTCGCTTCACTCGCCGCTTGCGTCCCAAAAGTCTCTTATTAAGGTGGCTGAACACAGTTTGCGCGCGCTTTCCAGATTCTGCAGTAAGTGATGCTATTAAGCGCGCGCTAGGGTTGTGGTACGCAAATACGGCGGTCGATAAAGTGATCCCTCAATTTCACATGAAATGGATAATAAAGTTGAGTTTTGATCCTAAATAACTGAGTTTCTCGTTTCTGGACTCTTTTTCTTTACTTTCTGAGCAAAAAAAACATTCACCAAGACCTTTCGCATGCTTTTCATCTTTGCCATGAAACCCAAATAAAACCACGCATGCGCATTCGACCAAAAATTACGACTGGTTCTTTTCGTGGAAATTAACTGTTTTCTAAGGAACCGCTCATTAGAATTCCCTGAAATTTTGCATGAAAATAGTTCCCTAAAAGCGTAACTCACCTACAAAGAGAAACCTAAATCTAACAGAGGGTATCTTCACAAAACATTAAGATGCAAAATTAATATTTGCAGGAGATCTCTCTGTCAAAATTACATGAAAATAGTGCAACTGTGTCAGTGTTTTGTTAGTTGTTTTGGATACAAAAAATGGAAAAAATCTAATGAGTACATTTTCAAAAATAAAGGAAACCTACTATTTATGGACGTTTAATAGTTCGCTGCGTTGCCATGGAAACGGTACTTAGCTTAACAAGACGTACGAAAATACATTCTTTCTTAGTTGATTTTACACCATGCCAATTTTGGGCGTCCAGAAATACATACTTTCCAAATAACGTCTTCTAACATCTGTACACTAAAAAACTGTATTCGGCCACCTTAAACCAAATAGAGAGCTTAAGTGACGCGAACGGTCCTCGGTTCGAGAGGTTCTCGTAACTAGAAGCGGATTCCATTTGAACAAGGTCCCGCATTGTCAAAGGAACGGCTTCTCTCGTCTTTGTAACGGATCACTGCCTCAATATCTTATTAATAATAACAGTAGCACGTTAAGCCTGGTTTAGACGTACGACGCAAGCACAAGCACAAGAAACCTGCGTGTAAACCGGTGCTACGCAAGCATAAGCTCCTTGTGCTTGCGTCGTCCCGGTCTACACGTACGACGCAACGCCGCAAGCATAAGCACAAGCACAAGAGAATGGAACGATTTCCATTCTCTTGTGCTTGCGTCGTTGCGTCGTACGTGTAAACCGGGGCGACGCAAGCATAAGCACAAGCGCAAGGAAAGGAAACTGAAAAACAGTGACAAGTTGTCAGCGTACATTCTAGTTACTCGAGCGTTCCCATTTTTCGCCATGTTGGAATCAAATCTCGCGCCTAAAGGCAGCCCGGCAGCGCGATTGCGCCAATTTTTTTTATGCTTCTACGCTTGCGTATGTCACCTTATGATTATGCTTATCGCAGGTGTAAACGTCCTTGTGCTTATGCTTCCGTCGAACGTGTAAACCATGCTTTAGTAATAACTAACAATAACAATCGTAAGAAATAGCGCTACTAATCTTTAAAAAGAAAAAAATGCTTTATCGGACGCCAAAAAAAAATTGAATAATTACCTGTAAATATAGGAAGGAACAAAAAAATGTTATATGTAAATGACACTTGTAATAAAGGACTGAAGATAACAGACTGACTGAGAATTAATAACTCTAGGAGGGACAAAGTCTTGCCCACGTCCTCTCATTGGAGTGCTTTCCATTTGTCAAAACTAGCCGACCAGACCGAAGAAACTTGAGAGATGATGCTGCAAAATCTTGAAAACTAATCACTCCGAAAATGGTACGCGCTATTTTGAAGAAATTCGAAGGACTAAGATAAAAACTTGTTCTAAAAATTGGTACATTCCGTTTACGAACTACCAGTGTGGCCGGCCAGTTCTGAAAAATGGAGTGAAGTGCCCTTAGTCTCCTAATTCTATTGAGTGGCTATTGAGTGTCTTCCGGTTCCCTTAGCTTTGGTCGACGTTTTCGTTTAACACACTGTTTAAAGTCGGTGTTTTTAGAAGAAGTGCAAAGCTGCTTTCTGTTAGAGAGCTGAAAACGTTGCAAGGAGAAAACTGATTTTAAGTGAGGCGACGAGGTTTAAAAGTTCCAACATCGCGTTTTCAGAGCGTTTTTGCTGCAAATGTTAAGTGAGCAGGTCGCCCTTCACGAAGCCTCAGTCTTCAGTTAGCGTCCAATGCGCTGACCTCCTCGCCCCGCGCTAGCTCAAACCAGTTTTTCACAATTTTTAATTTGTGCCGGAAGGTCACCCGCGGAGAATGAAGTAACCTCCAGCAACAGGTTTTCAAAACAAAACCGATTGAGCGACCACTGATTAAAAATTTACAAAGTTTAGACTTTCTTCCAGTGAAAATAGAAACAAAAACCGCATAAATATGATTCAAATTAGTTGGTGATGTTTTGTAACAAAAAAGAGCAACGGCAGAAATGAAAAATATCGCGCAGTTTTTCGAACTCTACGGTATAACAGCTTGAAAGATACCAGTTAATATAATTGCTTGCAAAGAGGATTTTAATTTATTGCCAACGGGTACTTGTCCGCTTTTATTACTCAGTTCTTGCCGCCCATATCACTTTTAATTTGAAATTTAGTGAATATATGAATATTCTATTATTTTTTTCCGAACGACGAAAATTTCTTCCAAAAACGCCATGCTCATTGCCCGTTAGATACATGTTGGAAGTGGAAACTAAAATTTGTTTTGAAATCAATTTTCAGAGCTAACTCCCCAAATTAGAGCTTAGACGCGCTTTTAAAATATATGTACATATATATGAAAGAGGGAGGATCTACTAATTTATACCAAAACAAGAGACTTTAAACCTAACCTAGTACAATGACACGTGTCGACTCAGGCCTCCAATGAGAATCTCTCTAGTACTGCCAGGATTCTATTTACCATCTTTCAATAACACAGCTATTTAAATTTCTGTCTGAAAGAGATGTAGTTTGAATTTGTCGCTTGGACGACGCATAGAATTTGATTCAAACAGGAAGACACAAAAGTTGACTCGCTGGAGATTTGACTTTTGTCTGCATCTCGCACTACTGCACGAAAGGTTCTAACGGCGGAAAGCGTTATATTACCGTTTACTATTCAGTATTATTTTATACCTCCGTTGTTTTTGTTTCATAATTGATTTTTTCAATGGGAGTCGATAACGCTTTTCTCGAAGCCGGAAAGAAGCCTGGCATGGAAATATGGAGGATCGAGGTAAGTTATTATTTTTATGCGAAATAAATATCATTTTCACTGCGGTTTTCGATGGCGAAGATTAACAACCTGTTACTATCAAGTCTCTTAGATGATACAAAAAATTGGCATGTGAATTGCAGATTAACGGATAAATTTTATTTCCAGCCGAATTCTATGGCGTTTTTCCTTCCACTTGTCGGCTGACATAATCACAAGTGAACGAGTAAAGCTTTCGATTTCCATTGATTATGGATGTGAATACATGACTTGTAAACAAAGTGTTTTGTTATATATAGCATGGGAGGTTTAATAACAATAGCTGACATGTCGCTTATCTCCCGGTTATCGCACGATTCAGGGAGTTAAGTCCATCGGACAACGCTTATGCCCTTGCTCTCAAAATAATCAATAAAAATATGATTTATTTTGTTTTATAATTACGCGCTCACTGTTGCCTCTAACAGTAGCGGTAATTTTGTTTCAATCCATGGGACCAGATGTAGAATAGTCAGTCAGCTGCACAAGGTGGTTGTAACTTCGAATTCTGGAAAAGAAACGAAGCTCGTTCGCAAAAGTAGTTTGTGTTTTGTGTTGCAATTGTAAATACTGTATAATATGTAAGCGGGCGCGGTAGAGCTTCAGTCTATCACGCATGCAATAATTGTTGTCACAGCACGACCCTTACCTTTAAAAAAAAACCGCACGGAAACGTCTTTGCGCATTTTCTTTATCACAGCCACAGAAAACATTTTGGAAAGTCAAATTTTTCTAAAGTTTACATTATTTTTTATTTTAACTGTCGATTCCAAAAATAAGGTGTTAATGGCTGTTTAGTTAACATTGTGGACCACAGGTGTAACGCATAATCAGATGACTTACGTTTAAGATGAAACTGGCGGATCGGTTTGTTTATGGAATGCTGGCCAGTGCTTATGTTGTTTAAATAAAACAATGATAGTACAAAGAAGCGTTCGGAATTGTTACACTCTAAAGGGTCTTTTTTTCAAAGAATTAATCTGTCGAGGACAGCTTATATTACAAAGGGAAGTTTCTATTTGTGTGCAATGCGAAACAAAGGTTTTATCATTCATGATATACGAGGAACGCTTACTAACGCTATTCATTTTTTTTTCATTCAGTTTGTTTGGCAGGAAAAACGGGCAATTGGCATGAGTATACTTTTCCTGCATATATGCGTATTCTCTCTCACGAAAGTCATGAGCTCCAGCACAAGACCTCAATTTTGTTATTTCAGTTACTATAACAATGGAAATTTCTCGAAAGATCGAGGTTCGAATTATGATTTTAAACATTTCGACTGACTATAGTTCGCAACCTAGCTTTGCAACTGCAATCGAAGGTGGACCTTAGTTTCACTTACTGAAAATAAAAAAACACCTTTTACTTGCGTTCATCATTTATCCGCTATTAGGGACGCAGTTCAGTATCATTTTTTACATAAATCTTTTGGCCAAATGTGTGAAATATGTGCAATTTAAAGACGTTGCTTAGCAACACCGAAGCGACTAAATGTTTAATCATACGAAGTAAATAACGTCGTTTCTAAAAGGAAATAGAATAAAAATGAAAAAATTATGTTTTTTGCTCGGGCATTTGAAACTTCTGGAGATGAAATTTTCGGACATTTTTTCTGCGTGCCGGTTATTGTATGTATGCTTATAATTATGGACGCCTTTTCTGAATGGTAAAATACTTTAAGGGCGGTGCATCTCGGCGTATTTTGCGCTGTTTATGACTGTGCAGGAAAAGCAGATCTTAGCCAGGGTTGTTGGTATCCAAAAAGAAAATTAAGGGGTAGCAATGCATCTTTCAGAGATAATTAAGCTTTGATTGAAAAAAGAAAAGTCTTACGTTGTTATGTATTTTGATGCTTAGTAATTATTTCTCGGAAAAATGCGTGGTTATTCCCAATCCTAATTTTGGGATTCCAATGGCCCCTTTGACTTTACCCGCAAAGTCAAAAGATATGTGCAAGAAATTTATATCTCTGTATCGTTGTCAAGGTAGAGAAACTCACTATCGGAATTGATCAGGGGCGGATCTGGGAGAGAGATGGGGAGAGGCGGAGAGGGAGGGGTGTTCTACGTCAAGTACATTATCACCCCCTCACGGTGGGGGTGGGAACCCCTTTCCCCTGCTGGAGCTGCCTTTGCTGATGCAGCCTTTGTAGGTTGTTCTTTTTAGTACATCAACTAAGTAAATTTAAACAGCTATTAGTTAACCGTATCTTGAACCTCTAAAGCAAAAATAGTTCCCATTCTTTAGCTTAAGGCATAGAAGATCAAGGCAGATTAAAAGCATTTGCACGGTCATGCAAGGATGTTTAGTAGTCACCGTTCATATATCTTAACACGAAAAAGACCAGTCCGTCATAAAAGTTTAGAGATTTATTGTTTGGATACTTCGTTTGAACGGCGGTTTCATTTTGCCCAAAACTTAAGCGTCCGACAGCTTTTAGAGATGTACGGTTTCTGAATTATTGGAACACTATTCAAGGGATCTCGGTTACTGTTTTCTATTCCGACATCTGATTTAATAATAAATAAGAGACAAGAAAAGTCTACCTGCCTCATGGAAGATAATTAAGTATTACGTGAGAAGAATCTCTACCTAGTCTTCAGCTGTTTAGCCCGCAGAACAGGTGCTATTTTTCTGCGTTTTTCAGGCGAGCGGAGGCAAGCGCGAGTCACGCGCGAGGGGCGCGAGAAAAAAACTAAAACAAACATTTTCGCGCCCCACCCGTCGCGCGTGACTCGCACCCCGCGCTCGCCTCGTGCTTGCCTCCGTTCGCCTGAAAAAAAAATGCAAACGCCTGTTCCGCAGGCTATCGGCTGTTTTGTCTTATTTCAATAACAATGACCTTTCTCCTGTAGAAATTGAAAGTAGTGGCTCAAGATGTCAGCACTTATGGCACATTCTACTCAGGAGACTCTTACATCTGCTTGTCGGTGAGTTTGCAATGCGTTTGCAAAATTACTACATAGTACTCAACTGGTTGTTATGTTAAAAATTCAGTGTTGTGCAGGTTTGTTTTGATTTGGTTTATTTATTTACTTGTCGATTTATTTTCATTTTTTTTCTCTCTTTTTTCATGTGCAACTTATCTTAGACAAGAAAAGTGGAATCTCATTTAGAATGGGATATCCATTTCTGGCTTGGCAGTACAACTTCACAGGTACTTCAGTTTACTTTTTTAGGCACATTTATTTGTCTTGACACACCACTGATTAAAAGGCTATATATTCTAATAGTCTTGGGACCCTTTACAAATTTGAAACAAGGTCTAGAATGACTTTCCAAAGTCGATGCTGTTCCAGTTAATAACTCGTTGTTGCATGTGGCGTGTTTCGACATACTCGCGACACGACTTGTAATATGTTCCCACCAGGAATACCCGCACACAAAGCCAATCGGACCTTGCTCGAAGAGTAAGATATGGGAGAATCGGCCCGAGGCTTTGCAAGCTGGTAAACTCGGGGAGAAAACGTTCTACGGCTGCGGGGAGGGTGGGGCGTTATGGTCTTGGAAGAGTTCAGACCTAAACAAGGCTGAAACACGAGACGGGCTTCTTAACATAAGAGAAGATTCCTTCGTGGTTAAACAGTACCGTACTCACTGCCCACAAAACATAAAATAAAAGGCTTCCTTTTTAAAGACAATTATTGTTTAATTCCTTGAACAGATGAAAATAAAAAAAGCGTTTCAATACCATGGTTGGATTCCTGTAAAAAGATGCGGCATCTAATGCCTCTAAATACGTAGATCAAAGAAATACAGTATAATTATCATGTATTAAAACGTTCAAACAAATTGAACACCTGGTGACGGGGCTTTATTCATCTCTTGTTATAACTGGTGTTTAAACAGTCTTTCCCGATACGATGGATGAGACTAGCTTCCTTATCTTCTTGCCGGCTTCATTCTCGATACAAAACCTGACCTATTTAAGTTTATACACGGCGAAAAACTTAACTTGTTTACTGTCAATAATTATATGTAAAAATATACTTTTAAAGGATGAACAAGGTGTTGCTGCTTACAAGACGGTTGAGTTAGATGATCATTTGGGAGGTGGACCAGTGCAGTATAGAGAGGTATGAACGGAGATATGTGCGTATTCTTTGAAACATTACGTGTATTGAAAATAAGTGGAACAGTGTGAATTACTTAATGAAGCCAAGACTTGACTGACATTATCGACGTTAAAGGGATTATGTCACCTCAGGCGCATGCGCGCGTTGATGAGAAGAACTTTGAAATCGTTGGCCGTTTTTTTCAAGATACCTTTGAGAATACCTTTTGAAAGCTTTTGCGATGGTTGTATGCAAATTAGTCTCAATGGGACGCTGCATAGTCCCTTTAAGTGCTTTTGCTTAAAGGTTCTCGTTGGGTGCCCCTGGTTAATGTTGCTATGGATTTTGGTTGCTGAGGCGCGGGCTGGTGACTTGCATAGTCGTTTATCATGTCTTTCCCACCAAAATTAGCGCTCGGCAGTTATGCTGTTTACTTTTACGCTGCCAGAGAAAAGCAATGACCGTCGTTATCGAGTTGACCACCTAAAATATTCGGGATTTATGAGGATTTGCAGCTGAAAGTCATACACTTGCAAAGGAAGTGGAGACACAAGGATTTCATTTTGGTATACATGTAGCATTCATGTATAAAATCATGACCTCAAATCATAGTGCACGAAAATAGAAACAATAGTAAAGGGCTCCTGGCATCCCCCCTCCCCCACCGTGTTCAAAATTATTGTAAATTAAGAGTTACATATACATTTTAAACCCTAAAAGGGATGAACGTAACAGAAATGAAAGGTTCTGGACAGTACCTGGTTGAGCATGTAATTATAATTAGTTTTTTTTTTTTTTCATTAAAAAGTACACAGTGGGATAATGGCATTGTACCATATATGTTTTCTTTCAGGTTCAAGATCACGAATCGAGGAAATTTTTGTCATATTTTCCTAAAGGAATAAGGTATGCAGGACAAAGAATTCGAATTTGTTTGTTCAATCCTTTTCTCGTGCCATGGGTTCACGAACTTTCCGAACTCTCGGAAATGAAGAAACGACTGGCTACGCAGGCTGTGTAAAAATGCAACGCATGTTCAACGAATATTCATGATCAGTAGACGGGAATGGCGTAACACGAATAGTTTATGGCATATTTCGAAAATTATTCGAAATCATTATTGCACTCTTATCCGCGGTAAGCAAGTGCGAGAAGGCCTGTGGGAGCTTTTTACGAGCTCAAAAGAATGCATCATACTCCAGAAATGATCTCGTTATTCATTCTTTGCCGATATCTTCGTTATTAGATACCTGGAAGGTGGTGTCGAGTCTGGCTTCAAGAAAGTACAGAGAGGAGTTTATCAGAAAAGACTGTTTCACATCAAGGGTAAAAGAAATGTGCGAGTATCACAGGTTGGTTTACACAAGTTAAGCTAGAACACTTGCAATCCATTCCCCTCCAGTGGGGTGAAGTGACCTCATATCTTCAGTTTATAATTGGTCCTCGTCATTTCCTGAGTATTGATAGCTTTTTCGTTAAATGGAGGTTGTGCGGGGGACGGGAAGGGGGAGGGGTAAACTCCGAAAAACGTAAACAAGGAGAGCTTTTAACGGTAGAAACGAGGAGACTCCGCTGACACTGAATGACAAGGATTTAAAATGGTCATCAGAGAAAATGGCTCCTGATTGGGAAACATGGTCCAGTTGCGTACACGCAAGATCTTCATCATCAGTTATTGCACCACACAAATCAGCATTCGTCAATATTTTTCCATAATATTACAATTAAATCAAATACATATTTAAAATAGTGCTATGATAGGTTACTCATTGACTGAGTTAGGTCGGGTGACACGGGAAACCATTTGGTTCTGGTCGTGGCGCAAGGAACTCACACGGCTAGCTCCAAACGCCAAATGTTGAAGGGAATTTTGCGTTTTTGTTCCGTCTGACGCCACCTAACTCAGTCATGATTAACAAGAATTGGGCAAAAGAGCCAGAAAATTACTTTATTGTCAAGTGAAAAGGTAAAGATAATCCTCTCTTTCCTCAGTTTCATTATTGGAAGGTCTGTCTAAAACATTTCTGTGGCATGAATGTAACCAGTTCACGTCACTGGCAAGCATTGCGACACCACTTATTAACTGACTTGAGATTCTGTTGACTTGTGACAGTAACAACTAAAAGGGGAAGGTCTCTGAATTGAAAAAGTTTTACTGATCTGGCTGGCATTTCTACAAACAAAACTTGATTTGACTTTATAAATTATAGTTCTTCAGCATTGCTGGCTACTTAGCCATATCGGGAACTTCTTTTTCTTGAATGTCCAACAATTTTTGTCTTGAAAGGTACCTTTTCTCATGATTTAAAACTTAACCTTTGCTCCTCGCCTTCGCAGGCCTGTGAAGAGATATATTCAATGGAGGATTTAACTAATGATTCATCTTTTTCTAAGGTGGAGATTCACTACACGTCACTCAACAAAGGAGATGTGTTTATTCTGGACGAGGGCATGACCATTCACTGCTGGAATGGGTCTCAGTGCAGCAGAACCGAGCGAATGAAGGTAATAGTCAGGGACTTAAAACTAACAATCACGTTGACGTCCAGGAAGGTTCCGTTAGAGCGTACAATTTCTCTATGTAACATGTCAAGCACGAGGAAGTTTGTTTCATCTGATTTTCAACACCGAGAAGTGCTTTGAAAAAAGGGGCATAGCCGCGTTTTTTTTAACCATGTAATAGACTGTGAGTTTACAAGTTAGAATAACAATTGGTCGGATCGGTTAGAAGCTGTTCTAGGTGATCTTACTCCGCTGCTACTGGTACCGTAAAAAATCTATCGAGTTTACACATTGGTTCGAGCGCGCAATTCCACCGGGGAGATAGGGAATAACGTCATTTGTAGAAATTTGGACGAGGCGTGGCGTCCACGAGCTATGTTTCTCGATCTAAGTAAGATGTGAAAAAGCGCAAGGAAATATTCAGTTCCTTATGTCGCTGGTTGGAGTGAGGGGTCGAGGGTATTTGGACGATGTAACAGTGTCTGGTTTTTTTGTTTTTCAGGGAATTGAAGTCGCTAGACGTGTAAGAGATGAAGAAAGAGGAGGAAAAGCTAAACTCGTCATCATAGGTAATTATGTTATTACATACAACCGGGTGAGCTTTCAGTAGTTGAACATGGAGCGGCCGACTTATCTTTGATCAATTGGAACTCCTGCCCTTCTGAGCAGAGCTAGCTGCCGAGGGCTTCAACTAGGCTTCAAAGGTAGAGTTGACGGGCAAATAGATTGATCAGTCCTGTTGATGCCGAAAATGAACGCTCTTCACCAGGCGTAAATGTGTAGATTTCCTTAATCCAGGTTCGCTCTGACGACCCGTGACTTCTTAATCCATCGCTGAAAATCAGAGATGATGCAACTGAAACAAAAGCCTTGACCTTCTTTTTTTGCTTTTCAGATGAGGGCAAGGATCACCGAGACGAAAACAGTTTTTTTGAAGCTCTTGGATCACGTGGTGAAATCAAAGATGCCTCTGAAGGTGGCGATGACGTTTCGTTTGAAAAGAACAGCCAGCAAAGCGTGACTCTGTACAGGTATTGAAGTTGAAGCGTTTTTAACAAGGGTAATGTAGGTCGGCTTATTGACTCTAGGTAAAGGCGCATTCGATGAGCCTAAGTGGCCACACGGCAATTAGAAGTATTGCTACTCCCCCCTGGATGTGATACTAGTCAATCACAGGGTGGAAGAAGGACAGTGTGGAGGAAAGTCTCTTGTCTACAGAAACAACAAGGTAATGTAGAGAACAACACCACCGACCCTCCGATCTTCCGATAGTCCGATCGAAAGTCCAATGCGCTAACCACTATACCACTTTGTAAAGGTATTGAAGAAAGGCGTTTTTAAACAGAAGAAGTAAAAGGGTATTTCTCAGCTAATTGTCTCTAATATACCTAAATTAGTCTGTTGTATGGGTGGAACGTTCACACCAGGTGGCACTTATCAGAATATCAAGTGTGGGTCTGCAGTCAAGAGCTCGAAACCCTTAGTCTATTTTAGACCAAAATATACCAGCCATTTCAGACCCTAGACCTGAAATAGCACTCGACTTTAGCCGAATTAGGCAAAAAGGATAACATCACACGCTATTTGAGACCAGTAGGTCCAGTAGACACAATATAACAGTTAATGGAGTTAATGGTTATATCTCTGTCCTGCTGTTCAGGCCAAAACGGCTCGAAAAGCCATATTCATTTGGGCGGCTTAAAATCGCATTTGATACTCCACCGTGAGCTGCTATGATATGAAGCCAAAATGAAGAACCAAATTAAAATCAGTAATCTAATGCTTCAAACACCTAACATGATCGATATCGCATAGAGTTAAGCTTTGCTACATTTGCTTATGGTTATTAATTCAGCAATAACTTACGATTTAAATTACTAATGACCTTAACCGCATGCCTTTGTAGGGTGTCTGATGAAAGTGGAACTCTTGAGATGACACCTGTTAATGAAATGCCACTAAAAAAAGAGCATTTGGATCCTTATGTGAGTCACAGAGCTTTTACATCAATTAACCAGTCGGTTGGTCGGTCGGTCAACCAACCAACGAAGCAACCAACTAACCAACCAACATACCAACAAACCAACATACCAACCAACCAACCAACCAACCAACCAACCAACCAAACAATCAATCAATCAATCAATCAATCAATCAATCAATCAATCAATCAATCAATCAATCAATCAATCAATCAATCAATCAATCAATCGATCGATCAATCGATCGATCGATCAATCAATCGATCGATCAATCAATCAGTCAGTCCGTCCATCCATCCATCCATCCATCCATCCATCCATCCATCCATCCATCCATCCATCAATCAATCAATCAATCAATCAACCTTTATTTATACAGTGCTTTAATGCTGCCAAAGTGCTAAGAACACATTTCTGATTATTCTAAATACTGCTTATGGTGTAATGTACTGCATGTAACTGCCCAAACATCAGTAAAGGCTAGCATCTGTTTTTCAGGATTGCTTTATCCTGGACTGCGGGAGCAGTGGTATCTTTGTTTGGATCGGCAAAAAATGCACTGACGCTGAAAAGAAGGCAGGAATGAAGAATGGAATGGTAGGATGTAAAACTCAGAAGTCAGGTTTTATCATTTACAGGAAAACTCCTAGATTTAATATACTGTTCCACTTTGAGCTAGTTAGCCGACTTGAATGAATCTAAAATAACAGCCAATTGCACTATGTGTTTTGTTGTTCAAATGTCACCGAGTAATCTTGCACTAACTCTCTCCTCCACAGAGGCCTCTTTCACGTCCGAGCGGAGTCAAATAAGGGACTGGAGAGAGTAAAATAATGAGGAGCGCGGGGGACGATGGCAAGGGAGAAGAAAGAAAGGAGGATTCGGTCCCCTTTTCTCGTTCTTCCCGTCGTTCTGCGCCGCTTTTTCTCTATTTCCATCTTTCTTGCCATTTCCATTTCGCTCCTGTTTTTATGAAGGAGCCTCTGTGTAATTGCAGAATCTATTTCTTGACCAAGTGTTTAAGGAATGTCAGATAGATAGATATAGATAGATAGATGTGTATAAATATCTCTTAGAAGATACTCAAAGTAGGCATTAAGTCCTAAAGAGTCTTAATTACTCAAAAAACAATCTTCATTACTGACTCTTTTCATTTTTTTTGTCAACTAAAGGAATTTATTAGCAAGAAGGGTTACCCTAATTGGACACAAGTCACTCGTGTCGTGGAAGGCGGGGAGACGCCAATCTTCAAGCAGTTCTTCTCTGGTTGGAGGGATGAGGGTGAACAAGTAGGAATGGGAAAGGTGTTCCGTCAAGGATCCCTAGGTAATACTAATAGATATTGTTTGATCATTGGTTTATTTCGTAAATACATAGTATATGGGTTTACACACATCAAATACGAGACCTCACGGCGCTTCTGTCTTCTTTTTTAAGTACTTTTTTAAATAAACCTTTAAAGACAGAGCAACGTCATTGATCGTGCCCATTATCCGATTTCAGTTCCAAGAAAATGGAAAAGTTATATGAGACATAGAGAATTCAAGGATGATCATTTTGTCAAATATAACCACCGACCATTAACTCTTTTATATTTGTAGATTTTTCTTAATGCATATCATTTGGCTTTATAGATCAATGAAACAATTTTGTTTTCATTGTAGTTTGATCAATTTTTCTGCAGTGCCATTGCTTCGTTGCCGCATGTACTATCCCTTTTAATTTAACACAATATAATTTTTGTTGTTATAATCTACGTGCTCTCACTGGTTGGAACAAGTAACGTGGCACAAAATCGGAGGGTTTTTTGTTTTAATATCAAATTATATAAACCACCTGTAAGATTGTCCTCATAATGTCACAGCTGTCCTCGATCGGCCAACTGTTCATTTTAGGGACAATATATCTGGTATAGTTTCTGATATACTAGCCACCTGAACGGGTTTATTTATACGTATTATACTAACTGGTGTGTGTTAGTAAATAATATCTATTAATTATTTCATTATATTAACCAGCTAAACAGAGCAATGAAAAGTTTGACGCTAGCCAACTGCATGATCGAGAAAAACCAAAACACAAAACAGAAATCCTTCCAGACGATGGAACAGGAGAGGTCGAGGTAGGGAGAGGATGCATTTTAATTTATCAGTTAATGATATTTTGTCTTTGACGTTGCTTTTTTCAGATACTTCCTTGATTGTTCTTGTCTTCGTTCGAACTTTAGGAATCGCACTGAGTACTGTATTAATTTTTTGTTGTCTTGGTGTTTCCATCTCATTTCTACTACTTCCTGAGCACAAAATTTCACTGTTGTTGAGTATTTCCTCGATTCTGCTGCTTCCGTTCATTCGGTTGGCCAAACGAAGGATATATAATGAAGGTCCTGAACTCTTCGATTTATTTACGGTCTTGAGACGTAATGTATCTAGCCGAAGAAGGCTGGAGCAATTACAGTGATGTATGCACACTGAATCAATGCCAATTGGAAAGGTCTTTGGTTTAGTTTCAGACAACATTTTGACACATTGCTTTACGTCTTTCTGATGGTTTCCGGTTGAAGTGGCCAATTCACTGAAAGAACTATGAGGGACGGTGCGGCAAGCACTATCATGAAGCTGGACACTACCGCCTCGCACATTTCTTTTATTTTGTAAGTTTCTAAAAACTGTAAAAACAGTTGTCAAAAGCTATTCTCAAACTAATATTTGTAACGTGTCGAGCTTTTGTACGTTGGACTCTAATGGCGGTATTCTAATCTCGTTTCAAGATTTGGCGGGTTGAGGATCGTGATCTGATTCCTTGGGAAGCGAATTTACATGGAATGTTCTTTAGTGGTGATTCTTACGTCATCAAGTACAGCTACACTGCCAACTGGAGGCGAAGTATAATTATCTACTTCTGGCAGGTAAAGAACAAGTTGTTACATATGACTGACATGTTGAACAACTATTGATTAGTAAGTAAGTAGTAAGCAAGTAAACTTTATTTGATAAGTAGGTCATTTAGGGGATTGGGAGCCGAAAGGCTGGTGTGGACCTACTATACACAAAATTTAAAATTTGACAAACACGAAAGATATAAACAAAGAATAAAAACTATGTACAAGGAGAAATCAATGTATACCTATATACAAGATTTACTAGAACTTAATTAAGACGATAGAACCAAAAATTAAAAAGGTTAAAAATAGATAAAATCATCTTTTTTCGCGGTGATCAAAGTCGCTTCCTTGCTGAAAGAAACCCTGACGTGTTTCTTTAATATCTGCTTATAAGAATAAACATTTTCAGGCACTTAGGCCGTTCTTTTTGTTTTGGTGGTGGTAGAAGCTGATTTTGGATGATATTATGCTATACTCTCTAAGCGTGTCTTATACTAAGTAAGAACAAATGTTTAGCAGTGCTGATTGGTATGGAATGTGATGTCTGCCTCAGATACTCGCAGACAGACCTGGTGCAGTAATTAGAGTATTTTACTCGCCTCCATCCAATGTGGCAGACAGGTTGATACTGTTGGTGGGTATTCCCTTCTTTTCTCGTTCGTTTCCGCCATTCAAACGAAGTTAAGACTTCCAAATTATCAATATGTTCTAAGATACTTCGTAGAAAAAAAACTAAATGAAGTATTAAAATTTTAAAATTAATCGTTTTGGTGGCCTTGAGTTCTTCACAGAAAAAAGACATGGATGATTGATTGCTTTTTTGCAAATAAAAGCTCACAGGAAAAGAAGCAGTTGATTAAGTGGGCGGCCTGAGTAAGTTCTCACTAACAAATTTCGTTTTCATAACTTTGTTGTCAGGGAGCGAAAAGCAGCATTGACGAAAGAGCAGCATCAGCCATGTTAGCTGATCAAATGGACAAACAGCTCGGTGGAACAGCAACTCAGGTGTTTAATCTAGGTTTTTTTTCATTTTTGGGTTGTACTGATCCGATTTAGCCTAAAATAGACCGTTGATCTCATACTTTATGCCTCTTCAAGGCGTTCTGTTGATTTTCTTCATCGCAAACAATTTATGCTGCTTAAAAGTTCAGCCATCCTGTGGCCATAGAATTATCAATAAAACGATCCACCATGATAGAGGGAAGGGAGAAGGGGGTGGATGGGTGTTATTTAATGACATTTCATACGGAGGGGCTCCGTCCGGAAGTTCCTTGCCCTATAGCTACCCTTACCGACTCTTACCCTTTACATACAAACTATACACTCCAAAACGGTACCCTTTTCACATCCATGGGACAAAAAATTGTACGGTGTTCTTATAATTTTCAGTTTGTTCTGTCGGTACCTCGTATAAAGATAACTGCATCATCAGCGAGCGTTCAAGGAATGAAGTAACCCCAGTGATAGAGTTTTCCTTGGAAATAATTAGAAAAGACACTGGGGTCACTGTTCTTGTGTACACAGATCCGAGTCGTGCAAAACAAAGAACCGGAGCACTTTTTGAGGATGTTTCGAGGACGCTTTATTATTCTGGAGGTGAGTATTATTTTTTTCACGTGGATTGACATCTGATCTTGTTGAATCTGGAGGAGGATTTGAGCCAGTAGAGCTTGACCTTCAGTAAGACTCTAAAAAACTTTGATGCAAACCTGTAGATAACACTTTGAATCTGTGTGTAAGCGAAAACCACCACACGATATACTACTGAGCCAAAGTAGAGAATGTATTTGGTGAGAATTGGTCAAGCTTATAACGGACGGTATTATAACGGTGGAAAAACTTCAAATATACCGGGGTATTCTCTGTAAAACGTAAGGGCTAAAGCACTTTGGATTAATATTTTACAACGCAACAATGATTCAATTGCATTATAACCACCAGAGACCCCAACCTAGCGCTAACATGTGCGGAATACATGTAGCTATTAAGCGGATATTGACCATAACAACCGAAGTTGTAACTGATACTTTGGTTCAAACCAAAGAAAAAAACTTGCTTAAACGTTCAAAGCTGGCTTGAAAGTTTCCATTCTGAAGTCATTAGGTAAAGCGTATTTCGTCTGAGTGAAAAGCCAACCTTTCAACTTTCCACCAGGAGTTTTAAGGTTTTTAAAAAGCTGTTAAACTGAACATGTGTAGGCAGTGGCTTAACCAGGTTACAGAGGATTTTGAACTGATGTATTTCACAGGGTGGTAAAGGAGCCGGATTCCGCGCAGGATCAGAGGATGACACGTATGACAGTGAAGGCAAAAGAATGTTCCACGTGCGCGGCTCATCGGACATGAATGCCAAGGCCATGCAGGTCTGTCACGTGACATGTCAAACCTTTCGGTAGCCTCGTGTAGTATAGTTTTAATTACCGTCAGCTCGTTGATCGGAGAGTCTACCTTAGAATTCAATGTTGTCTGCCCCTTAGAGAGAAAGATAGTGTAGCAGTGATCGATGCAATGTAAAATAAAATACTTTGTTACCTGTTCAGCTTACGAAATTGACTATATTTGAATAGGAGAATGGGCAACGCTCTTAAGAAGTGTCACTAGAATATGCTTTAGAGTAATGTAATGTCATTATTGTAGTTCTTTTTTCTTTGCTTAATTTTGTTGACTTTGTTCAGGTGCCTCGAAGAGCATCCTCACTGAACTCAGGAGACATGTTTGTGCTGGAGACACCTTACATTGCTTTCTTGTGGAGAGGAAGGGTAATTGCGAAATTTGTCAGTCCTTTGAAAATGAGTTAAATTGACAATCTGTCCGACTTCTTGTTAATTGAGTACACTGCTCAACAGGGTGCATGCGCAGCTGAAAGGAGGAACGCTAGACAGCTCATCGACTATCTGATGGTAGGCAGGTACGTAATTGGTATCTGTATTGTTTACATATTACAAATAATACGTAAAAGTATTACTAATAATAAGTATAAGTATTACTAATAATAAGTAATCTGGCACGGAGAAGCCAAATGCTCCTGAATCATCAGACTGATGGTAACTCCAGTCTCCATTGCCTTTGACTTTTAACGAAGGAATTAGCTCGGGAGTGTGATGCAATACCACTTATTGTTAGGTCATACACCAACACCTTGGTCAACGTTACAAATTTGTAGACCATGTGGACAGAGAAATTTTACAGAGTAGACGTGTCTTATCCGAATGATACAAAGTGACGCTGGAGGGTTGTTGCGTCATGAACCATGTCTCGATTAGCGTCGCAAGACCACACGGTAGAACGACATCAATATAGACTCGGTAGGTTTCAAACCAACAATCTTCAGACAAATATTTTCGGACCTTCCCCACGGCCATAACTAGATGAATCAATACGTATTTGAAATAAGTATATGAAGATTACTTGGTATGTGTGACTGACTGAACTTGCCAATTCGCAAATCGAGTAAATCTGATCACGTCTTTAAGTCGAACTAACGATTTTTTTTTTTCATTTGATACGTACCACTTATGTTCAGAAGTGCACCTAACCTTGAATTTGGCGGGGTACTTCATATAAAACAGGTCTTTTTGTCGTCTTCATATAACTTCATGTTTGACAGAATATTGTGTGTTTTAGTGAGAATTAAGGTTAAGGGACACTTTGTGATGTCTACCATACAGTTCATGAATCTCATTAGCGTGCATTTCTGGACATACTCACGTGCATAGGGAAGTCGAGCCAATTCGGGAAGGAAAGGAACCCACAGAATTCTGGGATGCTATTGGTGGATTCGAAGAATACGCCACAGGAAAGAGAATTGAGGTAACAGATTGTTTCAAACATAAATGTTTAGAAAACGTTTTTCTCTATGTGATTCGTACGAGTATAGATAAATGTTAAACGGAATAAAACCTTAAAGAGGTCTATTCCTTCAATGTCGATCTTTCTTATTTGCTTTTTCAGGAGGAAAAACCAAGCTATCCGCCACGCTTGTTTCAGTGTTCCAATGCTTCAGGAGCCTTTAAAGTGGAAGAGATCTTTGAATTTTCTCAAGAGGTAAAAGAATCCTTAAAGTAAAGAGACACAGGTAATATTTGAATCGTCCATGCGGATCAGCATATCAGTTTTCTTTTCAGCTCCATGCTTATGACCGAACGAATACAGCCATCTTTACAACGACACTGACCTGAATACTTAACATTTTTCTTTTTAGTACCAATTCTTTACATATTTTTTTACTCAGTTAGGTAGCATGGTCGTCCACTTTTCCAAGCTAATTCATACATTGTTTTGAATAAATTTCACATTCTTTTTCTTCCAGGACCTTATCGAAGACGATGTTATGTTTCTAGACACCTATGACGAGGTACAATACGGCGCATGTGTTTTCCATTATATAAAAATATGTTTAAAAGGTTCGGTATGGTTTTTCCTTAAATTAATTGTTTCAAATGTGTGTTAACCCAACTGACTAAGAGAGTTCATCCTGTTCTGTCTCAGGTCTTTGTCTGGATTGGAGAGGGAGCAAATGACGTCGAGAAAGCAGAAGCTGTCACAGTGGCAATGGTAAAATAAGAAAACAAATAGAAGAAAATAACCCATCATTTAATTATTGGCGTCTCCTTCACAGCTGACAACAGCTACTCAGTGCACGCTCTGAGATGAAAAAGAACTTCTGAGTATGGTGACGATCAAGAGAAAGTCTTGTGAACCAGGCCAGCGTCCTATTTAAAATAAAAAGTAAAATGCACCCCGGCGACTTTTTCTTCAATATTGCATATCTTGAAAGTGACATTAATGACATTTATTTCCATCAAGTTAGAACTCGGTGACTTGAGATGTGGGAGCTATTAATTTTTAATTTAATCAAGTTTCAGATTACAATCAAATCAAATCAATCTGAGGTAGGCTTTAAACAGAGTGCCACCTATTATTACATCATGAACAAATCTATAGAATTAATCAAGTATCAAAATTATCTTGAAAGTTACACAAATGAATCACTCAGGTAAAATACAATGCAAAGTAAAAAAAATCAACTTTAAACTCATCATAATAAAAGTTCATCAAATTCTTACGGAAAATTGACAAGGTATTTGAGTCTCTCAAACTAAGCGGTAAATCGTTCCACAGACGACAGATCCGAACAAAAACCGAATTCTTAAAGACGTCAGTCCTGCTGAAAGGGACATCAAGCGTTAAATGATCAACATTTCTAAGCGGCTTAGTACAAGAACGAAAAGATACGTAATCGAAAATGTTTAATTTGTATATATTCTTAAGACACTTAAAAAAAAAACTAAATCGTTAATTTCCCTACGATACTTCAAGGGTAATGAATTCAACTTACTAAGGCGCTCGTACTCAGAATAATCCCTTCCAAGAATGAATCTTGTAGCCCTGCGTTGAGCTTGATCAAAGTTGTTGATGTTTCGTTTAGTATGGGGAGACCATACCACGCTAGCATACTCAAGGCGTGAACGAACCCAAGCAATATAAAGTAATTTCTTCGTATTAATATCGTTGATGTCCCTGCACGTTCGGTAAAGGACGTTAAGCATTTTTTGGGCTTTCGAGAAAATAACATCAACGTGATTATTCCAGCTTAAATTGTGGCTAACCAAAATCCCCAGGTCTTTCTCAACATCAACACGGTCTAACTTAATCCCACCAGGGTAATAGTCCTATAATCGATTGATCTTATACGAGCCACCCTTAAAACCTTACATTTCTTGGCATTAAACTCCATAACCCAAATACAAGACCACTGGAATAACTTATTCAAGTCATCCTGCAATTTGTCGCCGTCCTCGCGTCCAAGAATTAAAGAATCATATGTTCATGTTATCATATTACCATATGTACATTGAGTGCGCATGAGCATGGAAAGCATGTGCACGGTAGCTATCATAAAACTGCTGTGTTCGCCTAAATCGTCAGCATTGTAGTTTGAAGATGCAGTTGTAGCAGAATTGAAGTAACCAGTTTATAAAACTTTTTTCTTGTTTGATTGTAGGATTATGTGCGGTCTGATCCGTCCGGTCGAACCTTGGAAGACACGATGATCATCCAAGTAAAGCAGGGTTACGAACCATTGAATTTCACAGGACATTTTCATGCATGGGACAGAGACAAATGGAGTGTAAGTGTGTCAGTATGTCCAGCTGTTTATCGTGTGATACCTTGAAGGCAACCATCTTAATCTCGATTCAGTTAAGGCATGGATAAGCTAATCCAAGAATAGATCACCGAGCCATATTTGAAGCCCATCAAGTTACAACAAATGAAGATGTTTCCAACATTCTGTTTGACCCTTCAGTTTTGAGTTGGACGTATCTATTCCAGTTCTCAAGCATAGACCACAACAGTACTTGAACTGTTGGTATTCTGTAACGGAGGCTTCTCTGGGAAGATCGCCCAGCCTCCTTTCACACCTAAGCTGTATGGTAGGTCAGAAAATCGTGCCCTTAACTCTTTGTGAAGAGTGTGTGGGTTTTTAAACGTCCCCTTAGCTTTTCGTTTTATGTGTGGAGGTAAAGAAGACCAGACGAACGGCTTAAAGTCACCACCCAATGACACGATCATCTGAAAGGAGGTAGATATTCAGAACACCGTTAGTACTCATCTTGGTAATTATTTTAAGAACCTTGTTTATGCTTCTGACTGGGTTTTGAACCCACATCCTCAGTTCCTACTCAGTAGTCCGGTGCCCTTATTGTAGTAGAGTTATGTCATCTTTATGTAACATAAATGCGTGACCGAAGGTCAAGTTGTTAGGGCTATACTTATCGTAATCGTAATACTTATCGTAATACTTATCGTAATTAAGCTTCCTCTAGGGACCGATTGAACACATGGTTCGATAGTGTGTTGTAACTGTTGTATGTAGGAGTTTCTTGGGCAAGTTTGCGGAGCCATCCCTCGCCTATTGCTGCCGAATAAACGCCTGGAAACCAAGTTCAAACTGTGTACCGTGGTTCTCTGAGAAACCCACTGCTATATTATCAAGTGAGCCAATCGGGCGGCGGTAGACGTTTCGTCGATTATACTTCACATACTCTCAAAATGTTGGAGATCTTTTTCAATGATACCCAAGGGTTGCGAGTCATGATTAAATTTGTATTGACTTCATACATGCTTTTATATGCAATAGTTTGATCCTCTTTTCTTCTTTTAGAAAGGAAAGACGTACGAAGAGATGAAAAGAGAAATGGGAGAAGATGCTATTAGAAAAGTCTCTGAGATAAGAATAACTGAAAAGGTGGGTGAGACATCAATAATGGAAGGTAGTTTAGTTTAGTTTACTGTTTTTGCCATAAATTGCACAAATGCAAAAAAAAAAAAAAACCTTATTATTTAAACACTAATAGCGAGGAAGCCCAAGGAAGCCACCGGGCTTATAAGGAATGGGCTCTCTCAGTTAAGTAATTAGAACAAAGTATTTTCATAGTTCCACATGGGACCAAAATCAATGGCAGAGCTACAGTAGAGCTACAGATAAACGAAATTAAAGATCAAAACCATGTTAATGTTTACTGTGTTGCCATGCAAGGTCCATGCTCTTGGCATACTGAATACAGTTCATTTATTGTTACCTGTCAGATAGGCTTCACATTCAGCCTTCCTTCTTCATCAATTATTCCACGAGCATTCGATGGAAATGAAGTGATTGATAGCCAAAGAGGTGTATAGCGCCAAGAATAACAAGTTTGATAATTGTTTTGTTGAAAATGAACAAGAAACAATTTTCCAGATCTTACTTTAGTTCTATAATTTGTATGACAGACCAGATTACGATTTAATGGCTGCTATTTCTCGGGTGTGGTATAATGGCTGATATCCCATAGCCGCTCTAAGCCAATCAAAATGCTGGAATTACATTATCGAGTTATCCTGTTGTTAATAACTCCAGTTATCCCCAAACAAGACATTTTCTACATTGTTGACACCTGTAGCCTTGTGAAGAACGAACCAGCTGGTGCGTAACACGACTTGTAAACAAAGTAAATCGCCACGAGCCTTCCATGCTAGTACTTTAGAAGTCAGAGCATCCGGCCAGGCTGCTTGAGATCATGGGTGTAACCCCCATTGTGGATTCAGACCCTCTTTTGCGCCATTGAATGACAGTCTGTTTGTTGTTCGGCTTCGGTTCCTTGAAGGATCACATATAGGATAAAGCCAGGCCGTTTAAAGTGGTGTTCGACCACACATCGAAGACTTACCCCATAGTCTCCAATGCTAAAGCTAACGCAAAGTTGACTAGCTATAAGTTCCCATAAAGGCAGGCGGGGAAGGGGTCAGCAATGCTCCTGGTCGATTCATGCAACTGGGAAAAATTTCGTCTTGATAGGCCACTTGGCTAGTAAGAAGAGTCTACTTCCTTCTAATGATCCATGACTAATTCAATCGATTATCTTAAAACCTGTTGTAGACTGTGAAGTCAATGAACCACAATAACAACAACGGCTTTAGTCAAGTGGATGGTTCGACTTACCCTTATGAGGTCCTCGTTCAGCCACCCCATCTTCTTCCAGGTGGCGTCGATAAGACAAAGAGAGAGGTAAGGTTCAAGGTGGATATAAAATCAATCGCACTGCATTAGTTATCTTTTAGTTATCGTTTTCTTGCCGGATAAGTCCTTTCAAAACTAGAGTCAAACCTAAACAGTTGAAAATGACAAATAGAAGTTCGAATGAGGCAATTAGCTACTGTTAAAATTAATGGCTAAAAATCCAAGCTTTAGCCGATCAACGGCATCATCAAGGATGACAAAAATATTCCGCATAGAGCTTATATACAAATTAATGTAACGTAAAACGTGTGAAAAGTGTAGGAATGGGGCAAAATATGTAAAATGTATAGTATGAGAAGTATAAAATACAAATATGAATAAAATAAAGTACGAATAAAACGATCTAATGAGCGCTCTTTAGATTCCTACAGTCCTCATGATTCCTACACTTTTCACACGTTTTACTTTACATTAATTTGTATATTAACCTTTAATTTTAGCATTAGCTATAGACCACATTTGAACTTCTATATTGTTAGTTTCAAAATGCTGCCGAAGGACAATATGTAAAGATTATCTAAACAGTTAAGTTCTTAATGCGGTATAATTTATATATTTGCAATAAAAGTTGGCATAGCCTAGGTTTTCAACATGGGATGTTGTAGCATGGATAACATTACGTCGTCGGGATCAAGACCATGACATAATTCAAGAGTTAATGCTGTCAATTCTGATCTTCTCTCCTTCTTTTCCGATTAGCAGAAGACACTTTGATTCCTAATTGTCTTCATTGCTCCATTGGAAGATACTATAGTTAGAATTGTCCTTATTTA
>NW_028145471.1:1472500-1537500 GCF_977016875.1 Pavona decussata
TCTTTTTTTCAGTTAATGCGTCTTTTTCGGAACGACTTCCAGAGAGAAGTCCAACATTTCATTCACACGTCGGACATTACAAAGAGAAATTCGAATGTTCATTTCATTCTTGGAATTACTGTTCACGCGTGACCTGGATTGATTGTAATAGAACTGAGTGGGGTGCAGAGTTCAATATTTAGTAATTTATTACACCCATTTTGAAATCAAATTTCTTTTTGTCAATGTTTTATAAATATTAAAATATTTATTAAATTGTCTGCTTCAAAAAACCCATTTTTTAAGTGGTTATTATTATTTCATGTTATTTTCATGGGCTAAAGGGATGCGATTTGGAGACAAAAATAGTGCGATTCGTGAATAAATCGCACTGTTGAGAGCCAATCAGATGGCAAGGATCATCAGTGATTTTAAAACAGGTGCAATAAACGTAGAAACGAATTAATGAATGATCCATCAGACGGTCCATCTGTATTATAAATTAAGCCCTCGAAACGCCAGTTCAATCCTAAAAATGTGAACGTAATGTAGTCATGTTCCCATTAATGATTTGCATAACATTGTACAACTTTAATGTAATGACAGATTTAAACCTTCACAGGTTTGTATAGCGTGATTTAGGCTGATCACAAAGGTATATAGTTCTAGAGTATCGCTTCAGGTGCGTTCCAAACTGATAAATCCAGGATAGTGCTCAGGATAGATCTAGAGTATATATATGTTTATTGTGAAAAGAAGTAGAATAAAACTTGTTACCATTCTGCAATGAGATGTGCCTCATCAACTACAACTGCTTTGATCTTTTCCCTAATCTCAACACTGTCCAAAACCTTCCTAATATCTTTTCCAATCAACTTAAATACACTTTTAAGTACACTTTTAAAATATTCCTTCCGGTCCATTTGGGATAGTTTGTCTTCAATCTATACTTTCTTGTTTTTAAAAGGATGGTTCTTGACAATTGCACCATTTTCTTGAGATTATGGAAAATAACTGGGATTTGGTCAGTTAATCGTAAACTCAAATTACAGTCCTGATGAGCTGACCCACGATATTGTCCAGTAACATGGCAATGGTCTCTGACTCGGATATCAGCTTCTTTGTATTGCTTAATTTTTCTTTGTATTAAAAACTGTTTTCGTCTTCTTGTGTCACATTCAATGGCTTATTAAATTTGCTCTTAATTATCGTCTTACAATATTTTAGTTCATCTAACATTGCTTCCATAAACTTGTAGACAGCTTTCTATCCACGATATATTTTAACAGGCTTTGTGTACTTATCGTTGTAACAACAAACAACTTTATAGCCATATCGCATTCCACAGTCTGTGTGATATTGATAGGCGTCAGTGAATTATTTATCAGTTGCTCGTTGACAACCTTGTATCTTTTCGATTATTGTTTCAAAAGCAGCGTAAATCACAAATGGAACCTGTAATTGCGTTTGATAGTTTTTAAATGCAATCTTGAAACCAGCTTCTGGCATCTTAATGAATTGTGCTCCATTGATTGCAAGGCAAACCTCACGATGATTTAAAAGAACTCTCTCTGAGCTGAAACACTGGAAGCAATTCATGAAAAAGTGTTTCTTTTCTTTGTGATTCGTTTGATCTCCCAATCTGTTATTAACAAAAGATTCAATTGCTGATCACACTTCTCTTTTGACAAATAGATCGGATACGGTTGTTTGTTCTCATAACCGAACACATTAATGTTAATATTGTTTTGTTTTTCTATTTTGTTGTATTGTTTGGTTGAAACTGGAACTCAATCCCTTCATAATCCAAGTTTTGAATAAATTGTCGGTCAGATTTCTTGATCCTCCGTGGATTCCTATCTTGTGGATGCAACAACACCGAAAACGTTGATTGTCTTCATTTTTAAGGTTGATAATACCTTTTGATGCATTTCTGAGCTCAGGAGGTAATACAATATACGAGCTTCCATTTATTGGTTGATATTTAACGATGTTAAAAAAATGACTCCCGACAGATTGAATCAACCAAGCTGATCCTGCACTGATCCATTGTTGCATCTTGTTCAAAATTTGCTGTTCAGTAAATTGCAAAGCTTCTGTGATATTATCTGCGTTAATGATTGTTTGAGCTGTGCTATTGAAATAAGCTTCGTTCTCAAACATTTTGTTCCCTTGTTGTTTTTCAAAAGTTATCTTCAAGGTCTCAACAAATTTAAACCCTTGCATGTCAGACAATATTTTACGAAGATTATATCCAATGGCCAATCTTGTGTCTGTGAGTTGCACAAGTGGATCTTTGTTGTCTCTGATTCCTATCTGGTAAGATTTGGTGTATCCAGTTAGTCCTAGTGTTGTTTGAGAAAATTTGGTTCGTGGAGTTAGAACCGGTCGTTTGGACCAATCTCGTCCTTTGTTCTTAGAGCTGGAATCGGTTTGTCCATAAATTGAGGAGGTGGTGGGATAATATCATCTTGGAATTCCGTTGGTGGAGCAATGATATTATTTTCATAAGCCTGAACCAACTGTTTGACACTCTTGCGAGGCGCTGGAGTTGGCCGTTCAACCCTCTTCTTCATTATTGGAGCAGGGGTTGGTTTGTTCATTTGTAATAATAAGCTAATAAGCTCAGATTTAGATAAATTTTGAAGATAAGATTTATTCATTATGCTATTAAAAATAAATGGAGATAAAATTGCAGACGTGCGTTTATTTTGTGTTGGTATTGGCGATGATGGACTTCCATCAACAACATACAATTTATTGTATTGGTAACTTCGTCCATTTTTGCCAGGATTTTGCATAAATGAAACCCTACTTGACTGAGATTTCATATCACCGTTTTCTTTTTTGTTGGGCATTTACCTCAGAATAATATTCAATTACTCTGGGATAATGAATTGGCAATTCATTGACAAATTTTGGTTTGATAGTATTTGGATCCATTTTTGAGAATCTTATTACAGTTGGGACATTGAAATTCAGTTCATTTCAGCGCCATTTTTAACATGTTTTTGATTAATTAATAATTTTTCGTTCTTCATCAGTATATTTCCGAGGTCTAATATTAGCTGATTGTAAATAATTATCAGGCATATCCTCTTTCTGGATGTATTCAAATTTATACGCTTGATTATTCTTTTTTGAAATTCCAGTTTTACAATCATTTAACCCTTCAGCAGACATTTTAACAATACCAGGATTAATTCCAAGACGCTGATTAACCACATAAAAACTATTAGAATAAGTAATTTCATTTGTTTCGCAATTAGCCGCCTTAACATATTTTTTATTTTGATGATTTTTTGCAGGAAATGAATAATGACGATGTTGGGCAAATTTTTGACAATTTTGTTGTTGAGTCATCAATTGAAGATTACAAATACGGTTATCTTCTTTGTTATCATTCACGTGGTCAATAACCATATCATCAGGAATAATTTCATTAACGCATTTCCAAATGAATCTATGGGCAAAATAACTTTTTGGTTTATCACTACTTTCTTTGGAAACACTTGTTGTTAGATAACCAGTTGTATGCTTATTTCCTTTCCTCGGAGTTTTATTTTTGAGATGCATTATTTCACCATTGATATTTGCGCAATAATTTGTGTATATCGGGTGTTGATAGAATATTTTGTCAGAATTTGGCACTGATGAAACCCCACCTGACTGAGATTTCATTTTTTGTTTTCGTTTGTCAGATTTTTTCATCTTATTTATTTCTAGTTTTTTCTCTTTAAGCCTTATCAAAAAAATTCAAAAATAATTTTAAAGAAATATGATGGATTACATGAATGTTGTAACGTCATATGGTAAGAAAAAGATAATGAGGATACAAAGAATGAGGTCAAATGATCTAACCGAACAATGGAGCCAAGGGTTAGGTTGGAAAAATAAAAATGGAAAATGTTTGAAGGGCAAGATTGGAGATAATATTTGGAAAAATAATTTTGAAACAATATTTTTGGAAGAGAGTATGTGAAAAGTTGAAATGTCCAGCACAAATAAAATGTTTTGGTACCCCCAACAAGGAAATTTTTGCTGTGTGAATAAATGTGCTGGTACCCCCAACTCCTATACTACTAGTATGGCCTGAAACAATTATCATTTTGGATTTCAAAACTTAGCTTTGCTGTGTGTATGAAATGAAACAATTATTATTTTAATTTGGATTTCAAAACTTAGGGAAGATTTGGCTGATGGCCCACAATGTCAGTCAGGATTTAAGATTTACAAGTTCACTGATCTTAAGCTTTGTTAGATCTTGTTTGGTCTGATGGAAGACTGTTTTGGGGGCTTCAGTATGGTGCCTTTCAGATTCGGGTTCTTGAGGAGGTGGTGTTTTCAGCAGTAAAATACGTGGGTACCTGGAAAGCATTAGAAATGTATGCTATTTAATGGAAAAAGCCAAAACTTTTGTACTTAGGTAGACTCCCCACTGTACAACATAATGTCCTTGTCTCAAATTTTAGTTTTAGCCAAAAAGTTAATTGATGTTGCTTATAAGATTGCTGTTGTGTTGTGTTCTGTTGGCCCCCCACCCCTACAATAGGAGGGTCCTCATCAAGTACACTTGTTATAACCACTTGCCTCATTACAACTTCACTCAAGCAGTGACCTCGTTGGATTGAAAAATATGAAGTGTGCTAACAATACCTCCACCGCTGAATGTTTTCAATTATCCATGGATTCTGATCATTTCTTGAACGTTCCGATACTTCTCCAACTCCATTCCTGCTTTTACTTATGCTTAAATCATTACATAAGTCTTCCAACCGATGTTTGTTGTCCTGGTTGACCACACAAGTTCTTTCGTTTCGCATCACGAACTCATCAATTGTGCCAATGTTTGTCGTGTTTTCAATACTTGTTTCCTTCGAGAAGTGCTCGTTTTGCTCATATAAGTTCAACAAGTTCGATAAATAAGATCCATCATCAAAGCTTAACACATTAGCATGAGATTTACTCATTTTGAGATCACTTTCCAGCAAACTGAAATTTATATACCCTCTGTGAGCTGGGAGGATTGAAGAGCAAATGCTTATCTCTTCGTCATGTTTAGCGCCTGGGCGAGTCAAAAGCTCATGAAATCCGGTCTTCAAGTTGGCCATGGTACTAGTTTGAAACATTCCAAGTCCACTTGAAGACATGTGAAAGCTACATAATCACAACAAAGAAAGCTCCGAGCACGATTACCGCACGATGCACGCTCAGCGCTTTTACTCGCAGGGGCCTTCTGGAACGATCGATCTACGACAATTATTGCCGTTTATCGGGCGCTATCCTTCTGGGCCGACTAATTACGAAAGTGTATTTATAAAATATTTGAGATAGTACGCGCGCTCTCATTGGTCGATAGGTGTGTTTAGATGAGAGTATGTAAACACTGTTGTGACGTCACGCTTTCTGTTTACCGGCACAATTTGAAAACATTTCAAAGCTTTCGCAAGACTCGCAGGGTAATTTCAAGTACAACTGTTAAGGAAATAGAGAAAAATTTCCCAAAATTTTGATCGGGGTTTGCCTATCTCCTCCCTCTGAGCCCGAGGGAGAAAAAGCAAAAGAAAGAAGAACCACAGCGCTTTGCCTGCCTCGCTAGACGACCTCGTCGAGGGAGCTCAAGTGAAGACGACAAAATATGCAACAAATACGCAGTAAACGTTTTTCAAGGTAATTTTTGCATCTGAGTACCACAATAACATTCTCCAAAAGACATTCTTTATTCAAAAGATGTACACGAAAACGAACACAAAACTATTGCTACAGACTATAAATGTTTGAAATCAAACTTTGTAAGGCCGGTTGTCGTGTTTTGGCTGTCAAATTTGTATAAAACTGATGTATTTTCGATGAGACTTCTAAGCGTAATAATCTACTGTTACGATTACTATTTCCAGCAACAACTTCACAGTCTGGATCCGCTGCTTGTGCTATGATTCCTAAACAGCAAAACTTCACAAGGCATGATGAGCGATTCGACTTCTCAGCCATCTCAGGCTGCCACATCGGGCAAGTTCACGTAACTTTCAAGAGCGACCATGCATAGTGACTTTCATTTTCAGCTTAAATCTTGAACATCTTGAAGTTCTTTCCTTACAGAATCGCATATTTTGAACATTTCTTCTAGTTTTCACCGAATGTTCAGTATTTTTCTGTAAGATTTACGAGAATTCAAAGCTGAAATCGCCGTCATCCACACGGAGCTCGCTGACCACAAAAATTTCAACTTGTTTTTTACTTTTATAACGCAAATTTTGGTTGGTTCATGTGTTGCCACATGCGCGTTTTCATTGGCTAGTAGCAAATATGATTGTCCAGAGCGTGTACTGAGAACATCTATTTCAATCAAGAAATAAATAAACAAAATTTCCCTTCATTTGTCGAATTATTTTTTTAGAAATATTTTATAAAAGCAATAGAGGAAATTTTTCCCGTGTTTACGTTGCCTCATCTAAACACTCGGGGAGTTGGGAGAATTCTAGAAAGTTATGCAAACCCTCGACTGCGTCTCAGGTTTGCATAACTGTCTCGAATTCTCACAACCCCCCTCGTGTTTAGATGAGGCTATGTAAACACGGAAAAGTCCTCTATTGCTTAAATCGAAAGTGATCACGAAGGTGCATATCGCAGGTGCCCACAATAACTCGTTCCAGGAGTCCTAAATAAGCTGTAGTTCAAGTAACCACCAGCGTGCAAATATGGATTGCATGGTGAACATCTCAGAAAAATCTTGTCTACTCCCCAGAAGAGCTAAGGGATTTAAGATTGAGGCCGAATTGAAACTGGCACCGGGTAATAAAGGAATTGGCGTCTTTGCCGCTCAATTTATTCCCGCTAACACACAGGTGGATGATCATCACTACATTTATTACGATGAACAAGAAGCTCTTGAACTTCTTGCTTCGTTGCCAAACGATGCAGAAAGGAGAAACTGGTTGATGCATGTTTTTGGAAAAGATGGAAAGATAGCCGAGCATGATTCGAAAGTAGATGATGGTGGAATGGTCAACCACGATGATAATCCAACAATGATGGACTTAGATGGTCATTCGTACACAACAAGAGACGTACATGAAGGAGAAGAGCTGACGGAGGACTACCGTACATTCGAACACGTTGACTTTTATGAGAAACTTTGTGATAAGTATGGCGTGATAGATTGGTTTGTTGGAAACGGTGATCATAATGATGATGACAATGATCATGCTCCAGCACCTTCGATTTGAGACGACACCGGCACGGTTTTTAAGTCTTTATGAATTTGTTGCTAACTTCATTGATTGACGCAGTATTTTCATTCTTTTGGTCCTTATTGCCCGATTTATTTGTCTCTGTAGTTTGGTTTGTCGGTTATGAATTTTCAATGTTTGTGCAGAGCCAGATTGATTGTTGAACGGTGATAGAAACATTCGAGTTTGTCTGCGATACAGACGGAAGGATCCGACGGCCAGGTTATTCCGTATGATTAACAAGATTTCTTATTGCTTTGTTTGATTTATTGGATTGCCATTTGGTCTGGTTCTTCTTCAAGTATGTGACTCGTACGTTGGAAACGATACAGGTGCGTAGGATTGAGAGCCGTCTGTAAGGACAAAGCGATATTTTAAACCAGGAGCTAATCATGCACATAACTTAACGATATTTTTAAATATTATTTTAGTTGTCTCCAGTTAGGAGAGGATTCTTTCCCTGAGCTAAAGTTTTTTTACTTTGGCGTATTACCAACTTATTTTTGTCTGTGAATATGAAACTTGCTTAACTTTCTTACGAACAATGTCACATCAACTCTGTGAGCTGCTTGAGTTTTATACACCATTTATACAATAAACGCTCTCGTGTCGGTCGGAGTTAAAGGAAGCTTGGCGTAAATTTATTGTTTTGAATGAAACCTTTCTGAAACTTTTTGCAAACTTTGCCAATTGATTGACAACGATTGAATTAACATTCTTTGCATGTTGATCAACTCTTTCAACGGGAGATATATAGTTCGTGTTTGTGTTTAGTTTTAACCCTTTCATAATTTTCAGTGCATAGTCTTTGAATTTTTTATCTTCAGGTTTGTTTTGGGGTGAAATTTTTAATTTGTAACTAGTGTATTTTATTTATTAATTAATAAATTCCTAGAAAACACACGGCCTGCAATCTGTTACAGTGTACGCCTTTATGGCTTTTCTTGTTAAATACTATTTATTTTTCGAGCCTATGCGAACAATGTAACCCTTCAGGTCACATTTTATTCCTGCATGGCGTCCACGAATCCTTAGTTGTAAAGTGTAGTTTGCGACCATTGTATGGAAATCCGATGTCAGATAATTTTCATAAAACGTCGCTTCTGAGAAATTCATGAATTGGAAACTTTTGGCACTAGGAAAAGGATTTTAAGAAAAAAAAATTGGAGGGATGCAACTGTGCCAGAAAGCGTCCAGTCGTGTTTTGAACTTTCCATATATTTCCCTGTATTTTTCTTGCGAACTATATTTAGTAGCAGTTCATGGTTGGTTCGCTATACAGACAAATGTATGTTAAGTTCAAAACACGACTGGACGCTTTCTGGCACAGCTACATCCATCCAATTTTTTCATGAATTTTTCATGAATGTTTTATGAAAATTATTTGAAATCGGATTTCCAAACAAATACTGTTATTTCGTGACGTGTTTGCCTACTCGTCAAAATGGCGTCGAAAACCGTGATAAGGCCTATTTTAAGCTGACATCCTTCCAAAGAAACCGTAGATTTGAGACCTTTGGAACCGATATCCACCGTGGGGTGCCCCTGTTGATTGCAAGAACGAAAACAACAAAATAATTATTTTAAAAAGATATGAAGACAAAATTGATTGTTCACGAGACCTGAACCAAAAAAGAACAAAAGAGTGACTATTATTCAGCAGTCAAAGAAGGAAACTGTGATTACCAAACTTGTTCAAAACACAAGTACACGAATCAGTCTATAATCGTTAATCAAGCGTTTATCACGTGCTTGACGCGCCGCTTCCAGTTAGACCCTTTCTTCATCTTTTCTTTTCTTTTTTTTTTTTTTCTTGTAGCTTTTGAGTCAGTCACCCTTCCCGCATGGTCCTCTTAGCCGCTGGAGGCTGGGCACGAGGAGAAAGTGGCTCTGGGGACACAGGATTACGGAAGTCCTAGATTCTATGACTTCCGGCATTCATGTATGAAGTCTTGAAATGTCATTAAATTTAGTAAGAATAACATGGCGGCTGCCAGAGGCGATAAATTTATTGACATACTGGCGAATGTTCTGCGTCTTTTTATTTCTCTTCGAGAGCAGCTTGGGAACGCAATTAGAATTATTGTCGAAAAAAGGAAGGAATGTTTAAGGTGTCTTTCCTTCGGCAAATCCTTGATATTCCAGCTTTTGCCCTTTGTTTTGACTCATGGCTGGAGGTTAGTGACTCCATCATTTTGGTTGCATCGCCGATGAATGCGCTGATGTGGCATCAGATATCAAACTTGACAGCATGAAACTGTCGTCTGCAATGATTCTTTGAGGCGAATCGTTAGACTTCTCTCAATTGGATATAAATGGTATGCCCAATAATATGGAGAAGTATATGGCATTTATGCTTGGCAACAATCTGACTTTTCTTGATAGTTTACAGTGTATGAATCAATCACTGAGCAACTGAGCCAAAAATCCGCTAGGAGAAGCATTTTATTACACAAAGCAGCTTATCATTATGATTACATGGACAGCTTTGCCAAATTTAATGAAACACAATTACCAGCAAAAGATGATTCCTTCAGTTTGATGAACAATGAGCATATTGCAGAAAAAGAGTACAATCACGCACAAATGTTTGGAACACTTTTGGATTGCAAAATATGGGAAAATGTCATGACCTGTATCTGCAATCGGTTATATTGTTGTTGGCTTATGTTTTTGAAAACTTTGGAAAAAAATGTCTGCAATATTACAAACTGGATCCATGTCATTATTTCACTTCTCCTGGTCTCAGCTGGGATGATGTGTTGAAGACAGACAGATAATAAGTTAGAGCTTATGACTGATGTTAATATGTTTCAGTTTATTGAGAAAGGCCTTCGTGGTGGGATATCATACATTGCCAATAGATAGAGACAAGCTAATAACAAATACATGAAACAGTACGATGATAACTCGCCATCAAAGTACATCATGTATCTTGATGCCAATAATCTTTATGGCTGGGCAATGAGTCAATATCCTCCAACTGGTGGTTTCTGTTGGTTGTCAGACAATCAAATTAATATATAAGCTTGATTTATCGAAATATCATGATAAATAAAAGATGGGATTGATTATGGAAGTCGATTTGGAATATCCACAGGAGATTCGTGACTTGCACAACGACTATCCATGTGCCGCCGAACAGGTCAGAGTACAAAAGGATATGCTATCAGATTATTGCCCAAATATTGCTTCCAAATTTGGAATAACAACAGGTTTGGTGCATAAGTTGATTCCAACTCTATCCAAAAAAACAAAGTATGTCCTTCATTATAGAAAACTGCAATTGTATCGAGCTCTTGGACTCAAATTGACCAAAATCCATAGAGCTCTATCATTTGATCAAAGTTCTTGGCTCAAACAAAACATTGACTTTAATACAAAGAAAAGAGCTGAAGCACAAAATGTCTTTGAGAGAGACTTTTTCAAATTGATGAACAACTCAGTTTTTGGTAAAACAATGGAAAATATCAGGAAACGGTAAGATATTAGATTAGTTACCAATAAGGACCAACTTTTGAAACTCCCAAACGAATTTTCATTAACAGTAAAATATTCAATGCAAATCTTGTTGCTGTGCATAAAATTAAAGAAACACTGACTCTAAATCGGCCGGCTTACGTGGGTATGAGTATACTTGATTTAAAAGGGAAGTATCATGGGGTTTTTGGTATTTTCTGTTAAAAAAATGATGAAGCAAGACCTTCAATCAGCAGCCAAATAACTCTAGAATGACGAGAGGAAAGAAATCAACTCAATTATTGAAAGGAACTACTCGTGATCTGTTCTAGCGCATTTTTGAAACAAAAATGCGAGAACTTGAAAAACATTAGCCTAACATTTTTCAAGTTTCAATCCATACTGGCCTGCTCTGTCTCTGACCAGAGGCACTAGTCGACAGTTTTATTGCACTGGGATGATAAGTTATAACAAACTTGACAATTTATATTTCTTTGTTTCGGTTGACAGACAAACATTTTCAGTTGGGTTTTGAAATGACGACAAATTTGCGTGATACTTCCCCTTTAAGCAAGACACTGATGTACAGTTTTCTTTACAACTTATTAAACGCAAATACGGAAACAAAGCTAGATTGCTGTTTACTGACACAGACACCTTGACTTACGAGATTGAAGCAGAAGATGCTTATCTCGATTTCTGGAAAGACAAGCAATTATTTGACAATAGCGATTAAGCACAGGATAGCATCTATTAAGTTATTGGCAAGTTCAAGGATGAAGCAGCTGGTGTCCCAATCACCGAATTCATTGGATTGAGGTCCAAGATGTACAGCTATGTCAAAGAAAATAAACAATGTGGTCGTACCGCCAAAGGTATTAAGAAGATGGTAATCACGAAAGAAAACAAGCATTCGAATTATAAAGATGTATTATTCAATAAGAAACAACTGCATCACACAGTGAAGACAATCCGCAGTGAGAAACATCAACTTAGCTATGAGATTAATAAAACATCGTTGTCATGCTTTGATGATAAAAGATACATCCATGATAACGGCATGACCAGCTATGCCTATGGGCATTATAAAATAAATTCCAATTAATTCTGTTCCGTGATATTCCGTTATGTCAGTTATTCCATTACGCTATTCCGTTACGCGATTCCATTAGTATTAACGACACTGCCAGCATCTTCCAGTCGTTTTTGTCTGCGTGTTAATTTCAGTTTTCGTCTTCACATTGGCAAGCCTCCTTTTATTTTTCACCTGTTGAAGGTAACGGCGTCGCTTCCAAAACCAACACCAACTTTGAAACCAATTTGGAAAAAATGATGCATTAGAGAAACAATTTTGCCAAAAAAATGGAAGTTCTGATTGGCTAAAAAAATCATACGACTGTCTCATGACCTTGAAAACAACAAATTTAATTTAGACGTGAGCGGGAAAGTCCCAGTCATGTTTTCCGAGAATGTCGCACAATGGAATCGGTTGAATGATAAACCAGCTGCTTCGATGATAAACGATATATACACGAAAATG
Source organism: Pavona decussata (assembly GCF_977016875.1). Classification (NCBI taxonomy): domain Eukaryota; kingdom Metazoa; phylum Cnidaria; class Anthozoa; order Scleractinia; family Agariciidae; genus Pavona; species Pavona decussata. The sequence goes on from NW_028145471.1 coordinate 1,484,708, forward strand.
GCATAGCAAGTTACGCTTACGGATAGAAAAATTACACAATAATAAATACAGTTGAGTTCCATTTCAATGTCTTATCGAATCCTGTGACTGCGGTTCTTCACATCTCTTCACAAATCTGTACAGATTTGTGAACTATACATGAAATTATTGCTTAGTCATTTCTTCGAGGAACTTCCTGACAATGACATCATTAACTTCCTGTTTTTCTGAGAAGTCACGCAATGAGCACACAGACAACATTTTCTTGGGATGACTTTGATGGAAACTTTAGGTGCGTTTATCACCCAAGGTCTGTTCATTTACCACACATATAAATGTGTTATAAACGTTTTTTAATTTGCAATATTATGGGCAATCATCAAACAAATATAAACGAAAAAGAGATGACAAGCCAGCAAGCCGTCTCTTAATGCCAATCCCTTGACTGTTCACAGTCCCCCTATTTTTCCGTGGTATTTTCGAGACCGGTACGCTTCGATGGAACCATCGCCATCTTGGTTTGTAAAAGCGAGCGCGATCTGGGGAGAGTGTCTAAACTACCGAGGGGAGCGGGAGTGGGTGGTAGTATAGTGAGGGAGGGGAAGCGAAAAAATAGGGGGACTGTAACAGCTTCTCACCGTCTCGCGTTCAAAAGGCCAGTTGCACCGGCAACTGCAACACCTCCTTGGTCAATTAGACAATAGTAGTTCTGAAGCGTTGACAGCAAGACTGCTGCCTCCCAACTCCGCTCCCCTCCCCTCGGTAGCTTAAAAACTCTTCCCAGATCGCGCTCGCTTTTACACTGACCAAGATGGCGGCAGCTCCATCGAAGCGTACCGGTCTCGAGAATCCCACGGAAAAATAAGGGGATTGTGAACAGTCTAGCCAATCCCTGGATTACTGCACAACTGAACTTCATAATTATCTTTCCAATGAACATGTTTTATGTCCATTTTGTGACAATCAAATCAGTGAATATAAATCTCTTAGGTCAACAACATGCTGCTCCAAAAGTGTACTGGAAATTATTGATGGCAAATATGTTTGCATTAATTACAAAATATTAACGGCAGACTGATCCCAACGGCGGAGGTGACGAGCTTGATAGAACAATCAACAAAGGTTAGAATAACTGAAATATATTTGTTTTTTTTAAAAAAAACAAATTTTTGCCCGATATTTCGCTTTGCAATACAAACCTTCCTCGGGGGCTGAACGAAAAAGAAAAGTGAGGAACATAAAAGGATCGTTACAAAGAAGATTTAAAATATAAAATACATGACAATGATTAGTTGTTTAGGACTAGGTTACAAGTGTGAGACATGTCATTGGCGTGTTTCGTCACGTCTATTTATACCAAGAGGGTGCAATGTTTTAGCTTTGTTGATTAAATGAGCTTCACGAGCCTTTCTAACTGAGTCACGTTTGCTGCGTATAAGTTCAAGCGGGATTAGTTGGACGTCGTTGATTGAGTGGCCAGGTTGGTTGAAATGTAGCGAGACAGGAGTAGGGTTGAGTAGTTGATGGTGATTCAGGATAGATCGGCGATGCTCCCCGAAACGTTCATTAAGTTTGCGCTTTGTCTCCCCAATGTATTGGGAGTGGCACTTCTTACACTGAATTAAATAGATTAGGTTTTTGGAATTGCAAGATATGTAGTCAGTAATTTTGCGTGATTCGTTAGTGTTGGAAAAAATGTAGTTCGTTTGACCTTCTTGGAGCCCCCGAGGAAGGTTTGTATTGCAAACCGAAATATCGGGCAAAAATTTGTTTTTTTTATTAAAAAAACAAATATATTTCAGTTATTCTAGCCTTTGTTGTTTGTTCTATCAAGCTCGTCACCTCCGCCGTTGGGATCAGTCTGCCGTTAATATTTTGTATTTGAGATAATTTGCTGATCCAGGTCTACAAGTGATCCGGCACCACTCATTGGTTTGTCGCTGTGGAATTGCAGATTTTATTGTATTCATTGCATTTATTACCCGGGATGCCCGCAGGGCAGGCCGTGTCTAGGTTTAGGTCCGGTATCTTTTTTTTTCTTCGTCGTAGTCACAAATCTGCACGTTAATTTATGCATTAAACTCTGTCCTCTCCTAGTAGGGACGCATTGTTTTGATTGTCTTCAACAGAAGTGGCCCAATCAAAATCTATTATTGAGGCACATATCACGAGAGAGGGGACCCACTCATCCCTTCCTGTGTGACGTCAAATCATCATTTGATTTATTCATTAAACCTAGATTAAAATTCTGGCCTCTCCCAGAAGGGATCTATTGTTCTGATTGTCTTCAACAAAAACCGCCCAATCAAAATCCATCATAGGCGCTTATATCACGAGGAAGGGGACCCACTCATGTCTACTTGTGTGACGTCAAAGCAAATCATCATTTGGAAGGTTGTTTTCGTTCAATGGCGGCCACATGTATGAATTTAAGACTCTGATCTGCCGTTTTCAGAAAGAAAACAAACCTTTTTCAAGTGGTTAATCGAAATAATAACTTCTAAGTAGTACTCGAGAGTTCACAGCGACGAAATTACGCTTTCACAAACAGATCAAATAATTCAACGCGAAGGAAACCCGACCAGTTTCAGAGGGGTCATGACGTTATTGCAGAGTAATTTCCGGTATGATTTCCAGTAACGCAACGATAAAATACCACGCAGTCTCTCTGAATAAAACCGTTCAATTATTTCAATTGCGAAGGGAGGATAGTTTTTAAAAATCTGCGAAGCATACAATGGGGAATAAATGGGGCTACATTAAGCATTCCGTGTAAATGCCATTAGGGGCATCTTGTTGTGGTCAGGTTCATGGAGTGGAATTTACTCAAGAACATATTGATTACCGTGAAAATCTGTTAAAAATATCATTTGAAAAATACTTTGGAATGCTTAATGATAAAATATGGTGTCCATTTACAGTTTCGTGATATGCAGAAAATTCATAAAATATTTGTTGAAATCAATCGTGTTTTACCTCAAGTTAACTGTAATAGAAAAAGAATAATCAGCTTGAAGTATTTGCTGTTTAGAATCTTTAAGATGATGAACTTGGACAACCTCGTTCCCAGGGCCTCTCCTCCTCACGTCCCAGGGAGCGAGAGAGGAGAGACCCTGGTTGGGTCTGGTCACGTGTCTCCCAGAATCTGGGAGATTACAAATAAATGACTTGAGAGAGGGGCGGTTGAGTGTCAGTTTGCCTATACTAAGTGTACCGGAGATGGGAAAACATGCCCCAGTCAAGTCAACTTGCGATTCGCGTGTGTTTCAAAGGTCATGTCAAGTGGTCATTCAGAAACCCCTATAAAGGTAGATAAAGCAAGTGAATCTGTGAATGTGAGCTGCTATCGACTTTATAAATCAGTTGAAGATACTAGTCATTGGCGAAATCTTTACAGCAAAGGGATCGAACCGACTATTGTCACTATTTCTATACTAGTGGTCAGGCGAAAGGGAGATCTAGCAAAGTTCGATTTAAGTCCCGGAATACGGGCCTGCCCATCATCCTTTGTCCACCGTGCTGAATGGCCGCCGGTTCATAACTGTGATCATTCCTTGTGAAGTTTTCGCTTTCGAGGGTGCTCTACGGAGCGTTGTTCGGTCTAGAGGACAACAAAACTTGAAACTTAAACCAAAACGAAAAAAGGCACTAGGAGAGATTGCAATCAACAAGCGCGGTAAATCACTTTATTGAAGATACTGTAGTTTACAGGCAGGAAAATGTCACATCATTTTTGTTGCACCCCAAGGTAACGTAACAGTTAGCAACAGACAATGCAGAGAGTTATTGTTGTTGAAGCTTTATCAGAAACATTTTGTGGCCGTTGTTGTAGATGAGGCACAATAGAGTTACTGATCGGCATCTTGCTGTTAAAATTCGCATTGGAAAGTCAACTGGTTTATGTCATTTCATTTGCAAAGCTTCAGAAATTGTGGTCTATCAGTGATACGTAAAAATTATTTCTTCTCTTTGTAGTCTCTTCAGCTGATTTGGCCACACAAATTTTCCTTCTTCTATAAGTTAATGGTTTAAATATCCAAACTATTGATCTGAAAACGTAATCTATGTCTGATTGTTGGTATCCCTCTTTACGTGAACATCTTATCACATAAAGGCACTTATTGGCTTCCTGTAATTTAACCTTAATGTGCTCATTAAATCTGTGATTACTTTGTAAACTAACCCCTAACACTTTGAAAGAAGAAACTTGCGTTATATTGTTCACCTGGTCTACATCATGGGCTACCTTTTTACAAAGTATCAGTTCATTACATTTTTCAAGATTACTTGACATGGTGTTATCTTGTGTCCACCTGCAAAACTGATTGACAACCTCAAGAGGAAGATCTATTTCGTCCTTACATACTTTGACTTGCATGATGGTAATTTGCTTATAGTCATGTGCTTTTCTAAACAAGTTCTTCAGTGGCATTTGTTTGCTATAAATCACGTGACTAGCACAAGGATTAAACTCGATCACTTTCCTTTTCAGCAAGCGCTCCTGTTCTGTGTTCTCTGACTGTTACGCAACATTGACGAGCTTTAGTAACCAGTGTTAAGTAAAGTTACCTGTGTACGCGTGCGCAGAAACTAGTGGAATCTTCTTCTGCGTATCGTAAAATCCCAGGATAGTACTCTCCCCACTCCCCACTCTCCACCATTTCCCAAAAAACCAATACGTCAGTCTAGTCGAATCAGATAACAATAATAAATGTGAATATTAAGTGCAGGCCGTCGACCTTTACCTTAGCCTCACTTCACGGCAAAGTTTTGGACTTGATGGCGTGAGAGAGCATCTTTTACAAAATACGAAGACAAGTTAGGCTTCACACGGAGTGAGAAGACAAATAATTCTGTGATCATTAACACATTCTGAAAGACTTAACCCTATTTAGTGCAGGTTTTCTGTTTATGTCTTCTGGGACCTCTGGATAAAAGCCCCCAATACCGATCGATCCCTCTTTTTAGGTCCTATCTGAAACTGACAGACCGAATTGACGAAATTGAATTACTGAATGGCTAAACCTTAGTGTCACAATGTCGATTACCGTCTGGCTCTGAGTCACTATCTTAAGCGAGAAGATTTTCGAAATAAGGAGGGTTTTAGCTTTGTCGTAGCTTATTTTTACTCACCAAAAAAGAAAACAAAGTAAATAAATAAAAATAAAAAAAGTATTTTATTTAAACCAACCTCATTTCTAGGGCTTTTCCCTTGTAAATAGGGAGGTGCGGTAAAAACCCGGGCATCGGCTGATCATGTACCCAATAAAGACCCGAAAATCTCAGGTGTAATAATTTAGTGATGGCTACATTATTTATGCGACATCGACTGGCGCTTCGGTCCTCGTCCCAAGTCCTTGCTCCTCCCAATTTACAAGGAAAAACCCTGGGAACGAGATTGTCGTTTTACCAGGTATTCAGTCGAGTTATTTGTTTAGTCAGTCACGCATGTGTGGTAAGACAAAGACACCAATGAATACCACAAAGGTTGCATCGGCTACATGCTTGGGGACTTGTAACAAAGGTATGGCCTGATTTTATTTTGGTAACAATCAGTTACATTACTTGACGTCATACCGGAAGTTGTATAGGATGATGTTTTGACCGAGCGAAACCAGGAGATCTGGGGTGAGTTGTATAAAGTTTAACGTTGGGCATAACTGCTGACGCCAGACCTTCAGCCCAGTCACATTCAGTATTTTAACGTCTGAAGGTGGCATTTACCCCCGCGGTTAAGGTTTATGCAACTCGTCCATGGGGAGGTGACTGACTCAAAAAATACAGAAAAAAAAAGATATAAAGAAAAAAAAAAACGATTATATACTGATTATAGATTATGTACTTGTGTTTCAAACAAGTTTAGTAATCACAGTTTCCTTCTTTGACTGCTTAATAATAAACACTTTTTGTTCAGTTTGGTTCAGGTCTCTTGAACAATCAGTTTTGTCTTCATATCTTTAATATATTCCGTCGCTTTCGTTCTTGCAATTAACAGAGGCACCCCACGGTGGATATCGGTTTCTACGGTCTCAAATCGGCTACGGTTTTCTTCGGAAAGTTGTCGGCTTAAAATGATGCAACAATAACAAGCTCATTACTTTTGTTTTAGAAGGGGAAAATATGTCGTTTAAATGCGAAAAAAGAGAAGCTGGCATTTTCGTAACTGAAACCAGCAACAGCTAGTAAATTCGGTGAATGAAATTCCGACCGTTTCCTATCTGACTTTCTGTAACTTCAATTTTCAGCTAAGGCCGATCCGAACAGATCATCATAATATTATTACCTTACACAAATAAGTCTTCAAAAGGGCGCAAAACTATCTGGGAACACCGGGGACAACATTTTAAATATTTTGTTTAAATGTTCTCGTTAGGAAACCCTGACATAGACCCATTGTTCACGTGCAATATTATTTTCACTTCGTTAGCTTAGGTTCTGTAATCATTTGTGTTATATAAATAATATTTATAACGTGGGGAATGAATGAGAATAATGCATTATTTTAGAAAGTGACACAGGCATACTTGGAAAAAAGAAATCCGAGTGCTCCTATCAGGAGTCCAACCTAAGACCTTCAGATTACTAGTTCGGATGCTGTACTACTGAGCTACAGGAGACTTGCGGCAGCTGAGGACATTAAACTAGGTTTATGGGACAAACATCCTGCATACTGCTAGGATTTGAATGTCAAACGTGTGGTACATAAAAATAAATGTGTTGGAATATTTCTAACACATTTGATGAGGTCACTAAGGTGACCTCAGCAGCATAAAAGTGCCGTTATCAAAACAAAAGACTATGCACTGAAAATTATGGGTTAAAAATTAAAGGGTTACAACTGGCAAACACGATCTCCGGTTGACAGAAATGAGCAACATGCAAAGAATGTTAATCAATGCTCGTCAATCAATTGGAAAAGTTTACAAAAAGTGCCAAAAAGTTTTTATTCAAAACAATAAATTTACGCCAAGTTTTCGTTAACTCCGAGCGACACTGATATGTGTTGCCATGTTTAAATTGCAAGCAAATGCGCAGCCTGGCGAAGCAAGGCAATATTTCAATTCCTCCCTCAGGCGATCGAAGGAGGCTTAAGACGTTCCAAATGACTGACAAAATGTAGAAGGTAGAAAGTGAGTTGGTTTAAAATCTGAACTCACTTTTAAGGTGCCTTTGCATTGATGAAAAAGTGACGACCTTATTCAGAATCGTTGTCAGTTCTAAAAGACTGAAAAGCAAATGCGCAGCCTGGCGAAGCAAGGCAATATTTCAATTCCTCCCTCAGGCGATCGAAGGAGGCCTAACACACTCCAAATGACTGACAAAATGTAGAAGGTGGAAAGTGAGTTGGTTTAAATTCTGAACTCTCTTTTAAGGTGCCTTTGCATTGATGAAAAAGTGACGACCTTATTCAGAATCGTTGTCAGTTCTAAAAGACTGAAAAGCAAATGCGCAGCCTGGCGAAGCAAGGCAATATTTCCTCCTTCAGGCGATCGAAGGAGGCCCAACACACTCCAAATGACTGACAAAATGTAGAAGTTAGAAAGTGAGTTGGTTTAAATTCTGAACTCTCTTTTAAGGTGCCTTTGCATTAATGAAAAAGTGAAGACCGTATTCAGAATCGTTGTCAGTTCTAAAAGACTGAAAAGCTTTTGTCTTGATGAAACAGACCTTGAGGTTAAACTGAATGGTCATTATGCAAACACGGTCGCCATTAGCTTAACAATTACTAGATTTTCTCGCGATGAAAATAATTTGAATCCAAAGTACTTCACATGACATTAGAAAAAGCAAATAAGAGGTTATTATTAAGAAAACTGACAAAGATTAAAAATTGACAAAAATTTCTAAATTATCATTATCATGAGTATGAAAGACGATTTGTAATGGCTAGAAATTAAGAATTTTAAATCAATTCTGAGTAGCCTTATTGGAGTAGTCAAGAGCGTAAACTGTATAAATGGTGTGTAAAACTGAAGCATCTCACAGAGTTGATGTGACCTTGTTCGTAAGAAAGCAAAGCAAGTTTTCATTTTTACAGAAAAAAAAATAAGTTGTTAATAAGCCAAAGCAAAAAACTAGCTGAGGGAAAGAATCCTTTCCTAACTGGAGACAACTATAATAATATTTAAAAATATCGTTAAGTTATATGCATGATTAGCTCCTGGTTTAAAATATCGCTTTGTTCTTACAGACGGCTCTCAATCCTACGCACCTGTATCGTTTCCCAAATACGAGTCACATACTTGAAGAAGTACCAGACCAAATGCCAATCCAATAAATCAAATGAAACAACAAAAAATCTTGTTTATCATACGGAATGACCGGCGGATCCTTTCGTCTGTATCGCAGACAAGCTCGGATGCTTCTATTGCCGTTCAACAATCAATCTGGCTCTGTACAAACATTCAAAATTCATAACTGACGAACCAAACTACAGAGACAAGTGAGTCTGCCAATAAGGACCAACTGAATGAAAATACCGCCTCAATCAAATGAAGTTAGCAGCAAATTCATGAAGACTTAAAAACCGCGCCGGTGTCATCTGAAAATCGAAGGCACTGAAGCATGATCCTTGTTATTATTATTATGATCACCGTTTCCAACAAACCAATCTATCACGCCATACTCATCACAAAGTTTGTCAAAAAAGTCAACGTCGTCGTATGTACGGTAGTCCTCCGTCAGCTCTTCTCCTTCATGTACGTCTCTTGTTGTGTACACATGACCATCTAAGTCCATCATTGTTGGATTATCATCGTGGTTGACCATTCCACCATCATCTACTTTCGCATCATGCTCGGCTATCTTCCCATCTTTTCCAAAAACATGTCTCAACCAGTTCCTTCTCTCTGCATCGTTTGGCAACGAAGCAAGAAGTTCGAGAGCTTCTTGTTCATCGTAATAAATGTAGTGATGATCATCCACCTGTGTGTAAGCGGGAATAAATTGAGCAGCAAAGACGCCAATTCCTTTATTACCCGGTGCCAATTTCAATTCGGCCTTAATATTAAATCCTTTAGCTCTTTTGGGGAGTAGACGACATTTTTCTGAGATGTTCACTCTATAATCCATATTTGCGCGCTGGTGGTTACGTGAAATACAGTCTATTTAGGTTGTTTACATTTTTCTTTTAAATGACACCTGAGGTTTTCATGATGTAAGCGTGTTTAAGCTAAAAATAAAATTTAAACCCACACAATGGCGAAATCCAAAGAAGGAAAAAGTGCTCGAGGCGACCTTATATTGGCTGAGGCAAATATATTCGCAAATGCCTCGTTGCCGCTTTCCACGAAAGATTAGTACCTGTAATCAAATCGTGCGAGTGAAATTAGGAAATTCTAATCATTTCCCGAGCCTGGACGCCATCTTGGCACTGAGATATAGGAAACGTTGCAATAGCAATTTTGTAATTTCACGTGTGAAATTATGAATTAACGATGAAATTTTGCGCCATTATTAAGGAGCAATTTGTCACCCATGATATTAACGGATGAACTTTATAATGGCGTGCCTTACTGTTCCAAAAGCTATGGAAACGTTAGTCATTTCCCAACGTGACTAGACGTTGTTTGAGCGTATGTAATTTTCCCGTCAATATAAATATCGCGTGATATTATGAACAACAAGAAATCCATATCGAATCCCTCCCCCACTGCCTGATGGGGATGGAATGTGAACGGTAATTTTCGGAGGGGCTTATATTCGGAATTTGGCAGTATGTTGAATACGAACTCCATTGCATGGGCTATTTTTTAATTTACCTGGCCAGTCGAGCACGTGTTGAATAAACGCATTCATGGAGGGCTTTATATATTTGGTCTATTTGAAATTCAACGATATGTCGCTGATAGAAACTCCATGACGTGAGTCGTTTTCCCAGGTATTCAGTACAATTATTTGCTCAAGTCTGTAGCGCACGCGTGGTAAGTCAAAAACGCCAGTGACAATGGTTGCATCGGCTTGTCAGATTGCATTATATACAGTAAACACCCGCATAAAAGAACAAGTGGATTAAGAACCTCCAGGCTGAAATTCGTCATTTTAGACACCTGATATATAAGAACCTTACAATAAATGTATGAAGACTAATTCAGGATGACCTTGAAAAATGTAGGTTCTCAAATGTGAGTGTTTACTGTTTGCCATGCTAACAACTGCATCCTTCAGTAGGGACTAGTCACTAAAGGATGGCGTTACTTTGTTTTGCTGACCATCCGTTACGTTACCGGAAGTAGTCCAAGATGACGTTTTAATCGAGCAAAAGCAGGAGATCTGGGGCCGGGTGAGCGACAAGAAAAATACATAAAAAAGAAAAAGAAAAAGATAGGGTATTACTAGCAACCTTGTTAGTTTTCCGTTGTATATTGGAAGGGGCAAAAAAAAAACCCTGCGAACGAGGGTGTATTTAAGCGTTATTTATTTGAGCCAGGAAATGCTTGGATTAGGGACACTTAAAATGAGAGAGAGCAGGATCGAGTATATATAGTACAATATCTATTTCGGTGTCGTTTAACCCTGGCATGAGAAATAGAAACACGCGAGTACAGCGTTTGCGCTAACAATACCCTGAGTAATTTAACGTAGCTACTTTTTTTTTTTTTGAAAAATCCCGTTTCCGCTAGTTTATGTATCTTCCACTGAAATGACTTTTGGGTACAGACTTCCGCTTCCTCCCATGTTAACGGAACAGGGGGGAAGGGGGTGGTGGTGGTGGTGGGGCGCTGGTGCGGCACTAAGGGGTATGGTGTTTGAGCCGTTTTGGAGATTTTAATCATTTTGGTCTGAAAGTCTTAAAAAAGGGTATGGATTCTAGAAACCAGGTCTGAAAAAAGGGTGTAAATTTAAGAGGCCAGGTCTGAAAAAGGGTACCGGAACATTACAAATTTTTTGTCTGAAATAGCTCAAAGTTTGGAGAATCGAGCCGCTTACCCCAGCCCCACCCTCACCAAAAATTACAAGGAGTACCCCCTCCCCCCCACCACTGCTGTTTGGGAAGATGCGGTCATTAGGGAACAATACATTTCCGGTGGCTACACAATCCATATTTCCGCGCGTCCAGAAGGTTAAATTGACCCAGTTTAGACCATGCTAAGAACGTTCCATCAACAACGTAATCAATTCTGCTCTTTAAATCTAGACTATCTGAAGGTATTTGATATGATGATATCGCGCACAGCGGTATATTTTGGGTTTCTTTGGTCACGTTCTATCGGTTTTGGAAAATTCTAATAAGAGTAGTCTCTAATAGTTTAGTCTCGTAAAGCGGAATAATTGGACTTCTGAATTCAGCACGACTTCTGCATTACGTAATAACACGATCGATGGGTCATGCCGTATGTCATGGTTGATATCACTTTCGGTTTTAGAATTTCTTTTTGACCAGCAAAAGGAAGAGGGGTGTTAGGCACCATGCTTCCAATAACGTGGTTGATGTTCTTCTCATCGCTGCCTCTGATTTCCTCAGTAACTGTGTCCACAAAGTATGGAAAACTCGAAGGTCTTATTGCTTCATACACCAATTTCGCCGACTCTTTCAAATTCAACTCCATCAACAAGTTTCTTGGCGTTCCATTCGCCGCTCCACCGATTGGAAATCTCAAGCTAAGAGCACCACAACCGCCGAAGAAATGGGAATCTGAGATCCGCTCGGCTAAAAAGCATGGGAGCGCTTGCATACAGCCCAGACGTTATGATTTTTTTTTAATCGTTACAATTACAACATCTCTTGAACAGCGAGGATTGTTTGTAACTTGATGTCTACACTCCGAACATCAGCTTGCTTAATAACCCGTGATGGTTTACATTCATAGTGGGGCTTACGAAGTTGGTACCTCAATCGCATTTCCGAGCGATGTTTTGGCTCTACAGGGTCTGGTAGTTGTTGTGATTCAGTATCGTCTCGGTCCATTTGGTTTCTTAACCACTGGTGATTCTGCGGCTCCTGGAAATCTGGGAATGTTGGATCAGGTGGAAGCACTGAAGTGGGTGAAGGACAACTTTGAGAATTTTGGCGGGAATTCCAAGAGAGTGACCATATTTGGAGAAAGTGCTGGCGGATCAAGTGTGAGCCTCCATCTGATGTCGCCCCTATCCAGTGAAGGACTTTTCCACCAGGCGATTGCAGAGAGTGGCGTAGATCTTTGCCCCTGGGCGATTCAGTCAGTCTCGTATGGCATCCGATTTGCTAAAGAGCTAGCTCAAAGACTGGACTGTACTTTAAGCGATCACAACGCAATGGTTGACTGCATCCGCAAAGCGAAAGGCACGCGCATTCAGGAAACGACTGACGAAATAATCTTTAAGCTCTATGACTATTTTCGTTGGTCACCAGTTGTGGATAACAATTCTCTTCGTGATACCCCCAGGAATCTGAGAAAAAACGGAGATTTTAGGCAATTATTTTTGATGATTAGTTTTAACAGCCAAGAGGGTGCAACCTTTATTAACAAATTAGCACGCTCGTCTTTTGGCAAGATGGCGGAGAGTGTGGAACACGGAGTGAATCCAGCTTATTTTAAAGCTTTCTTAACAAAGCTTGCGCACGGTCGAAACGATAGGTGAGTAAACATTTCAGTGGGCTGGTGAGAAGGCAAGGAATGAATGAAGCGGAGATGGGCACAGTGATTTGGTGGGGTAGGTAGGTTAGGTGACCCATTGAGCAACTAGGCTGATATCCAGGGGTTCCCTCGTTCAATTCCTTTTTCTGTTTAGCGACTGGAGTTTTCTCCCTGTAGACTCGACTCTTAATTGGACACATTGAACTACAAGGTCTCCCTTCTGCAAGGGTCTTATTGGGGTTAACCGTCAGCCGTCAAAGCTATCCACCCATTGAGAACCTATTCTACCGGCTGGAGGTCTAATCCTACTAAGTTCAAAATGAAATATTAAATGCTCGGTCTCTCTGCCACCTGGTACCATCACCACCTCTTGCCAGTAAATAATGGGCTTTTATTTTTATATCATTTTAATTTATCTATTAATCAGGTTTCAAATTGACTCCCAAGCCCACTAAGATCCCTCCGTGACAACCCTTCCCTTTGTTATTAATATCAGTTCAACATGTTCAGTTTGATGCATGCCATTTGCAATTACTATAATACTGTATTTATTCTCAGATAACGGATGACGGTTCTTCTGTTAATTTATAGGCAAATTGACAGTCGTGTTTTACAACATCCCATTAACATTATTCGGGGATTTCCTTTCGAATTAAATTTGTAGCTCAACTTCTACCTTCATTCAAGAGAGACCCTTAAGGCAAGAGACGAAATGAACCTTCCCTTCCTATTTCATAGAGAACGATATAAGGACACTTGATATCACCTTGCCCTGCTGTGACATTCCTGTAAGCGTGCGTTTAGAGGCCAAAGTTAATGATCTGGCTCCAGTTAAAAATCCAATTGTGGATAAATAAGTCTTTCCCAGTACCAGATGAACTGTAATCTCTTTTTCACATTTGTTTTGCAATGATGATTTTAAAAAAAATCTATTGGATAAATGCTTACCTTAGTATCTTAGCAACGCAGGGCCCAAAACGGGTTTAGAGCTCCAGGCCTCAAGTAACCTGCGATCAGGCGTTCTTTTTTTCGAGGAGCGCGAAAGTGTGGCAGCGCGAGAGTTGGCGGTAGGGGGAAGGGAAGAAAAAGGCGCAACGTGCCTTGTTGGCTATCTATTGCGTGCTCTTGGCATAATTAGTGACCTGTAAATTCTATTACGACTACGAATACGAGATTTGACTTGAAGCTGTTACCGATGTACTAAAAAGATAGAAAGAGTTACATTTTAGGGCCGAGTTGTTCGAAAGCCGATTAACGCTAATCCACGATTAAAAGTTAACCGAGGTTTTAATCTCGCTCATTAAAAATGGTTTTAGAGACTGGTTTCGAGCTAAAGGTAAAGAAAAGTCTTAGGCAAGACTTAGGGACAAAAATCTTTTGGACGAATCCTTATTGATTAGTAAATATACTTGAATCTAAGTTCACGTTAACCCAGGATTAGCTTAATCGGGCTTTGAACAACTGGGCCCTGGAAGCTTCATTTTACTCTTTATGAGCGACGAACCGTGACGAAGTTATTTTGAGTGATAATAGCGAAGCCCTTTCGTGAGTCCAAAAGACGAAATCCCCAACGCTATTTTCACAAAAACGCGTATAAAAATGACGGCAGCTATCTCTTTTTCCCGCCAAAACGACACTGGTTCACTCCCGTGCGCTCTTTGTTTATTGACAGAACTCGTAGTCATAATTAGCCAATTTTTTAATGTTTACTGTTTCCGGAGAAAATACTGGTAAGTGTTTGGAGGGTTTTTCACGATAAACCCATAGCCTTTTAGCATCGTTAATTCTCATCTGGTCTTCAAAAATCAGTTCATGAACTTTGAGCCTGTGCTGAAAGAGGCTGTAGCTAGTCTCTTTTTTCGACCTATGCGTAACAGTTTTCTGGGAAACTGGAACATCTGAACGATCAGGTATGGCACATATCCATGAGTTTTTGACCGTCAAGGAAGGAATGACATTGATCTGTCATTTTTGTTGAGCATTGTATCCTATTTTAATGATAAATAATATCCTGTTATTATACAAATTTGAGTTAATTACAAGGATTTGTCTCACTGAAAAAAATCCTATCTTTACACTGTAAAAAATATATCTTTCACATGTGAATATAACGACGAAAGATAGTCAAAAATTTTCGGATTTCTCCTCGAAAATCTTCGGCAGTCTTCAGGAATCTTCGGAAGTCTTCGGAAATCTTTCGAAATGATCATGATCGGGAATCCTCGGGAAATGGCTAAGTACTTCTTGGTTTACCAAACAAAATAATATTGGCCTTTTTGGAGCCGTTTTTTTTTTCTTTCTGGCTAGTGTTAAAATGTCTAAAATTTAACTGTTTCATGTTACAGAAGCAAAAAAATAAGTGTTTAGTGATATCGAGGTACTCCCAATCAGATCCCCATAATTCGTGCTGGTAGTAAAATGAATCCAAATTTTATTGCTAAACATTCCACGGGCGACGTATGACTTAGGCCTGACCTGAATATCCATAACTTTTAATGATATCTGATCTTTAGGAAAGAAGCCGCTGACCTAATCGCGGACGCCTTGGAGTTCATGTACACCCCATGGCCAGACAACAATGATAGGTATGCATTAAGAAGCCAGCTGGTAGACCCCAACGGTGATTACCTCTTCTTTGCAGCTGGTTACGAGGTCGCTGATATTCAGACCCATATTCACAGCAAAGTGGCTCCAGTGTATATGTATGAGTTCGCACACCGTCCAACAAATGCTAGTCTTTCTCCCGAATGGATGCATATGGGTGTGATTCATTTTGATAACTGCCCGTTTGACTTTGGAATCCCGCTTCTTCCCACCCTTCCTTCAAAGTATGGTGAGGCAGACCGAAACGTTAGTTTGTTTATCATGAAAATCTACGCAGACTTTGCCAAGTCCGGCAATCCTACTCCTCAACCAGTCAGCGGTGTTAAATGGGAGAAGTTCAACTCAAGCTACAAGGCTGACACGAAACCCAAGGTAGCGTCGTCATTTTATCCTCGTAGAATGGCTTTCTGGAATGATTATTACCCCAACTTGGCGAAGATAAACTCTGATACCAAGACAAATGTGGTCAGTAGTGGTAAGACTGACGTTGCCATGGGAATGCTTGTTGAGATTTTACTGACTCGCTTTCATGTTCGTCATGTTTAAAACAATCCTTGCGTCACATTGCCAATGGAATACTTTTGTAATGACCTTTTAAACCACGCCGTAATCGGACAAATTAAAACAGAAACCAGTAAAAATTATGAAAATTATGACGTAAATTTTCCTGAATTTCGATTTAATTGTCCGTTATTTTTAAGCTATTCTCTATCACTGAGTTTAATTATTCAAAAGTTCTTACCAAGTTAAAATGTTTCAAACACGTGTGCTACTGACAAGACGATGAAAACTGTTAGAAAAAGCTTTGTAAATCCTGGAAGATGAACAAACCAAAGAACACTGAAAGAAATAAAAGAATTCAGTTTATAAGAAACTCAATACTATTTTCTATATATTATGTGTCAAGCGATGGTGAAGGTGACCTAAGCTAAGTTAGACTGCAAGCAGTCCCTTTCTGGTTAGTCGAGATGGTGTGCTCATAGCGCGAGACTCCCCAAGCCCCCTTCCGCTCATTCGCTCTAGTTTTTTTTTTTTCGCGCTCGGCTATCTCGCGCGACCTCTCGACTATCCAGAAAGGGACTGCTTGCAGTCTAAAGCTAAGTGCTTCTATAATACGGTAATCGTTCGCCTTGCAGGCACCTCGATGTTTTGGACAACCTGTCATCACGGACGGAAGCTGAAGTCCGGGGTGAGGAAGAAGTACTGAAACTAGTTTGCTATTACAAACAACAAATCGTGGTCTCGAACGTCCCGAAGATATCCGCTATGTAAAGGGAGTGACATGTGCACTGCGTTCCCGATGGAACACCAAGAGTAACTGGTTTGCTGGATCTTGGAGACACCTTTTGTTTATCAGACATTTTTTTTAGAAAAAATATTATATACGCCAGGTTTAAAGATAGACAGCTCTACTCTAGACGAGTATACTGTGATATTGAAACCAATACAAAAAAAAAACCCAATCCCCACACAGAAACCTATACTTAACAAAGAAAACCAGCATCCATATTAAAATCCATAGGATGAGAGATCACTTAAGTTATGAAGAGAGACCATTAACCATATAGAAACCTATATGTGTTGGGAACGCAGATACAACACTAGCACACTAGTCACTCTCCATCTCGATTTAGCTTCTTTTAATGGTCACAGTTAAATTCACTCCTTATGTCTCGGTATCTCGTCAACTTAGATCACAAAAGCTTAGAAGATTCCTATAACTACGCTCTTACGGAGGTTGCTAAGGTAACACGATTGACGTCAATGCTATATGATCATGAATATCTCATGTAACGCTAACTGATTGTCACGCGCTAAATATTTCCACTGATATGAAGAGTGACCAGAACCAAAAAAAAACGTATATGAAGGGCCTCTAGTACCCATATAGAAGCCTATGTGAAGGGCGTCTAGTACCCATATAGAAGCTTATATGTAGGAAGATCTGTTACCATACAGAGACCTAACACGGAGACTATAAGAGGAAACAACAGTACGTTGGCTTGATATTCTACTTCTTCACTGATCTAAAGACGTCTCCTTTTCGTGTCTTATGTGCTCGGTGATTCACGGGGAGCTTTTCACTGATTTAAAAATCGCATAATCATCAGTCAATAAAACGCTTTTGTGCAATTAAATTTGGTTGTATCGCTAATAATAAGATTCAAAATATTAATAACTAAACTGAAAAATCGAAAAGTAGTTGTTTAGTAATAAAAGTTACCGCCGATCGATAAGATAAACATCTGCTTCAGGAAATCTTACCGCGGTCATGTTTGATATACCTACCGAATCAGTTAAACGTGGGGTTAATAACAAGCGGACAATTATAAAATTAGTTCTTACTTTAAATTTCCCGAGGGAAAATTTACGAGAAATGAAGTAGGTAATCCAAGTGAAGAGGTATAAATTTATAACCTCAGGCAAAGATAGGGTGCCCTGGTAAAAAGATGGGCTATTATGGAATTAACTCAAGAGTATTTAGCTTTAACAAAAAGTTTAATTGACTATGGACTGAAAAGTTAGAGTTCGGCCATATCACATGATGGTCCGTCATGATTTTAATAAATTGAGATAGAGAGAGAGATATATATGGAAACTGACAAAATATATCAGAATTGAGGGCAAGGACAAACACTCCATTTACAGGTGAACATTGAGGGCGGATCTAGGGTTACAAGACTAAAAAAAAATCATGGTGGTAAGTTTATCTTAATTTACGTAGACTTATGATTTGTCTGATATTTTAGGTCAAATACGCAGAAGACAGCTGGTAGGTGAAAACGGCAAAAAGTTACACAAAATTTCATATTATGGCAATTTACAGCGCTCATTTTCAATAAACAAATGTACACGGTGAATTATTTCGGTGTTTAGACCCTTCATTGAATACGTCTTTTTTTCGTGCTCTCGTTTTTTTTTTTTTTAATACCCATTAAAGAGGAAGTATCATGGGTTTTTTGATATCTTTTGTTAAAAATGATGAAATAAGACCTTCAATCACCTGGCAAATAATTCTAGAATGACGAGAGGAACGAAATCAACTCAATTCTTGAGAGAAACAACTTGTGATCTGTTCTAACGCATTTTGGAAACAAAAGCGCGAGAACTTGAAAAACATTAGCCTAATATTTTTCAAGTTTTAATCCAAACCGGCCTACTCTGTCTCTGGCCAGAGGCACTAATCGACAATTTTATTGCACTGGGGTGATGATTTTTAACAAACTTGACAATTATTTCGTTGTTTCTATTGACAGTCAAACATTTTTTGGTTGGTTTTGAAATGACAGCAAATTTTCGTGATACTTCCCCTTTAAGCCTTAATATTTAGAACGTTCATTTCTTGAACTGAGAAAACAAGAAAATCTTTTTAGCAAATCACTTGACATTTTCAAGAGAAAACCTTTTAAGACGAACATGCACTTCTCCCTGGTAGTCTCATGTTTTCAACATATGGGAAAATAATGTTTTAGTATATATTAAAGTATATATATTTCAGAGTTAATTAAGTTCTCTAAAATCATTTTGACCTTTCTCAGGCCAAGTGTTCTTATATTTTCCGGTAAGATGTCTTTTATCTGGCGTGATCTTCACAAGTAGGTGGCGCCGCACACACAACGTGCCTGTTATCAAATATGGGATAATAACGAAGCGTGTCTAAGCGGTTTTAGTAATACTCTAAATATGATCACGAAACTATGACGCAACGTTGAATAAAAATTTTACACGGCATTGCAACCATACGGTTTTTCAAGTTTTTTTCTCTCACAGTTACGGCACTTAAAAAGTTGTATTGCTTCTGTTATAAGGCAAAAATAGTAACTGATACCTTCACTACATGTACTCACCTTTCGAGCCAAGATATTAATTAATCGAAAATTAACGTTCGCCAGGTGCAAATCAACTGCGTCGACATAATGCATGATCAAAGAAAATTAAACTAGAAATATAATATACCTAAAAAGCCGTGAAACTACAACGCTTATAAAATCTAAAGAGCCTATAGTACATAGCTAGGACAGCTACAAGTGTGTTGTTATATGCAGTGATAAAAGCGAAAACTCACAAGCTAAACCAAACTGCCACGATTTTTGCTGTAATCTATTTTTCACTATGGGGCACTATGAAGGTTTAAAATATAACATATGATTGTCGATCTGCCGTGTCGTCGATCGTTGTACTGAGTCATCAGTTGAAAGTTATTATATTAATCTTGGAGTGTTTGGTCTTGTCGGTCCGATATCAGCAGCTGATCATCATGGCTTACCATCCAATAGTCAAAACTAGTATCAACTGGGAAGATGAGGTTATAGTTTACACCAACATGTCACCTATTATAGAAGGATTTTGCCTTGAATTGTGCTTGTGTTAAATTAATCCCTATTACCCAAGCTTTGCCAGCCTAAAAGCGCGTCTTTACTGTTAGTAGATACTAAACGGTGAGTTTACAGACTGAGCGTAACACAACCAGTTATTAAACAATGACAACAAGTCTCTTCTGATTTCTCACTTCAAAGCTTGGTTTAAGATTGATTTCAGTGATACCACTTTTAATTCTAACCTAAGCTTTTTTTTAGTAAATTTCTCCAAGTGCTAGTTCGTAGGAACACTGATAAATGTTTTTTTTTTGCTACTGATTAGATAATAACGGCAAAGATTAGTCTTATCCTTTAATCCCTACGCCGCATTGCTAAGTTTCCTTATTTCCGCCGGTACACCTTTCTTTACAAGGCCACAACCTTAAGGAAAACAGTCGATACTATTGTACTCGGACAGAGCCCACCATTAAAAAAAAAACAACAACAACTAAACGATGGGCTCTTTTTGTCACGCCATAAAAGCGTCGAAAGCATTGAATGAATGAAGTTAAGTAATTGACATGTTATAGATGATAACTAAATAAAGAACCAGTCCAAGCCTAAGGTCTATGCGGTATTCCGTACTCGAGTTATTTGGGAAAATGCTCCACACAAATTTCTAGAGCTCAATGTGGAGACGCCATATTTGTGTCCCTCTGAGGGGCACAAATATGACGGCCGGAAATGGGACAAAAAACATCTGGAGATCAGTTTTGCCAGAAAAGAAGTTTGCTTTCCCTTGTGAACCTTGGAATATTTAGATAAACATTTCCCCTTAAACTTAAATTGTGTAGAATGCTGAAAATCACTCAGATTCATTTTAAGATATGGAACAGCACTGTCACTGCCGTCCTCCTCATGTCAAGTACGATGAAAAAGGACTCAAGATATCGAGCTAAGAAAATGTAAAAAGATGTATTTCAAGTTCAAGGTAATCTTCCCTTGAATGAGGTTTTTAGAATTTAGTGACGTCACGTCGAACCAAGAATACAGTTTAACTGGATGAAGTGGACCCTCATTGCATTTCCCACCGTCACTACTACAAGTTGAAACCGAGAAAAAAAGATTCAAACTGACAGTCCTCTTCTGTACTGACCATACAAACTTTATTTACAAATCTTTTAGCCTGTTCAAGTTTTCATATCACCCGTACGCGTAAAAAGACTGCATGTGTGATCACTTGCGCATACGTTTGGGCCGTTTCCTCATATGGCCTGGACCCTGCTGTTTCGTTTCGCCCCTAAGCTGCCTAAGGCTTTCGTCCTAGTAGAGGTTGGCAAAACTTGTCATTTGGCATGACGTATGCAAATTAGTTAAGGTGACTCGGTACGGCCATGCTGGAAAACTTTCCACCACCGATATGGGAACAATTCATACTGATAGCAATTTATCTTCACTGGTACCAGACAATAAAGAAGGGCAAGAACAAAAGTTCTGTGCTTGAAAAAAATTATTGAAATTTTTGTTAGTTGCATGTGCAAATAAACAATATATTTTACTAGTGCCCAGTCCTCCCCATACAAATCTTTGAGTTTTTCGTACCTTTAGTTTGAGTTAACTTAAAGTTGCCAAGCGTAGAAATGATACACGTAATATTCTTAACAGTACAAAGCTCGTGGCGGCCTTAAGGAAGTCAGAAAGAGTTCCCATTTTGCTGTAAAGAATTTAGAGCTAAAAATAACCATGAAATGTCACGTGGCAAGATATGACCTTGATTTAATCCTTTCATTTTCTATAAAGTGCATTGCATCTAGTAGATCCTTAAGTGAGTTTGCTAATAAAGTTGCACCACCTCCCCCAAGTTTTCAAGAAAGGAATGTAGGCTTAGGCCTTAATTCATCTGAGTCCCAGTTCCATTTTCCCTCGAGTATGGTTGGTGAACATCTCTGGTGATGAAAGTCTGGAGGAGTCTTGAGCTCAGATTCTACGCGTTTACACTGAAAAAAAATCAATTTCTTCATTCTCCACGGGTATTTTAAGAGCTCACAAGATGAACAGCTCCCACTTGGCTTGATAGTTCAGTTGGTGGAGCTGTGCCATCTAGCAGGGGTCATGGGTTTGAGATCTCGAGTGATAATCAGAAAGCCTACTAACCGACTGTGTAAACTGAGAGATGTTTGTTTAAGGTTCAACTGAATACACGTGCTTAAAAGCTTTCATTTGAACATAAAACTCACCAGTATATATCTATCAGTTTCAGGCGGTTCAAATGATTAACCGAAAAAAAGTGTTCATTTACAGGACTCAAAATTTGTCTCTCTAGGTGAGACGTTCAGTTAACCGTTCAATTTCATTTCGCGGTAGTATGGTTATATTTATGTCTATTGTGATATGGAGTGAACGAGCAGGGATGTTATTCAATGAATTGCAAATCTGAACGTTTACCCAACCCGGTGTGAGAGGATTGATTGATACTAATTCAGCGGACAACGTGGGCGGGAAAAGCCCGCCAAATAGCTGTAATTAATGGCGTCTGACTGTTCCGCTTCAGTGACGTCACGCAAATCACTAAACGAGTAAATAACTGCGGTTACCAAACGTTGTCAAATTAGATTGACTGCAACAGGAAAGGGTCAATTGATGAATGACTTGATACTGTCGACTGGAGGCTTATCAGGCTATGCGATAACACAACCGACATAGTTTAGTCCTAACAAACTTGTACCACAAAAGCTTCTGACTTGTGCTGCACTCAAGGGTTTCTGTCGTCAACGAACTCTACATACAATCACAGCAAGCACATTCCAGTGTTCGTATACAAATGTCCAAGGTAGATTGCTGTTAACTTTTACGTACGATTCCAAGAATCTTTCTTCGTTGGCCAAGCCATGAACGGCTACCGTCGGCAATCATTTTGCGGTTTCGCTCCTTCCTTGGAGAGGAAAAAAGATGAGCGTTTTGGCCACGTGAAGCAACGAAAATACTCCGTGGTCAGTCAAACGCGTAAAATAAACACAGCGCCAAATGAAACTGATCAGGGAGGACTGAGAAGGGCCTTCTCTCTGCCAGACTGCAAAGAAATAGCAAGAATGCTCTCAAAGAAACCATCGTGTAGCAAAGCAATATTTTCTGATGCACCACCTCAGGGCAGCATGAAGCGAACCAGAAGTGTTTCTTTCGCGCCTGAGGTTGTCTTGTTTGTGGCAGTAGCTGACAACGACGTTGCTGAACTAAGAAAAATCATGCAAAAAGATGACATCGACATCAATCACCAGAGCCCTTCTGGGTTGACAGCTTTGCATTACGCTGCTGCTGAGGGGAGCTATGAGTGTATGCAGCTCTTGTTAGATAGCGGAGCAGAAGTGGAGCTGGTCGACTCGCAAGGGTGTTCCGCGTTGGACTTCGCGGTGCGTGGAGGACATTTCGATTGTGCGTCGTGCCTAATCAAAGCAGGGGCTGAGATCAAAAAGATTATCAATGGATTGAACTAGAGAAGCTTGACGGTAGGGACAAGGACATCTTTAGGACGCTGCGTGTTAATTGTTCACAACTTAAATCCCTTTCTCTCATCGTTGGAGGAGATCTAAAAATAAATCTCTTCCACTCGATGCACGTTTGACCTCTCTGACATTTTAAAATTGTCATTCATGGAAATGATCAGTGGAATACCACGGATGTGTTGAACTAGAGAAGTTGGACGGTAGGAACGTAGACATCTTTAGGACACTGAATGTTAATTTTTTCACAGCTTAATCCCTTACTCTCATCATTGAAAGAGATCTGAAAAATATATCAATCTCTTCCACCCATCCACATATAAATTCTCTGACACTCTCATTTAAGGGATTGATGGAACACTAAGGATGTTTGCTTCACGGGTTTTGCTTACTCCAGAAACATCTTTGAGCAGTGGTTTCCACTTCGTCAATACATAGTCTTTTTCTCTTCTCCCTCAAGTTTATATGCATTCCAGTTTTAAAAGTGGCTCAGATAAGTGACATGCTTTTGTGTGTGGTAAAAGCCCCGCTTGACATTCCTGGTATGCCTAAATTGCCATCTGGTCAGATAATGAGACATTTATTAGTGAAGAGAAAACGATTTGCGAGAACAAGGAGTGTGGTTAATCTAAATCTCCCGTTAAAAGAGCCGCTCCGAGAACCATTTGAACGCTGCTTATGTTGATTGTAGTCATATGCGGGGTCTTCTTTAAGCAGAAAGGTCAGATTTTAATGGCTCACACATCTTCTGGATCAGCAAATATTTGCAGTATGTCAACTGCAATAAATAGAGTTGAACCTTTCTAGAGATAGTTACTTGTCCGCTTATTTGCACAAACCTTTGTGCCAAGATTAAACACCGTCAAACCAAAACAAACTCAAGTTAGATCTTGAGCAATTCTTTTGTGATCATTAATAGGCCAATGCATTAGCGTTTGGCTGAACTAACCTCTTCAGGGCGAAAACAAACGCAATTGTTTGAGACCTTTGGGCCAGAGGAAATGAATGAAAGTAATCCATCATTTAAAAGATGCTGTGTCAACTATCTCGTCTTTAATGGTTAGACCATTAGCCATGAAAAGATTCGTATTGTGTACTTTGTTTCAGATGATGGTTTTCGTCCCTAATTGTTTCTTAGGAATGAAAATAGAATATTTTCTGCTTAATGTGACACAAAATTTATTCATGGTAAAGTGATTCTAGGAAGAGTTGATGGTGCCAGAAAAACCGTGTTGACTTGTTGTTGCGCGCGGCTCGTGAAATTCGATGAATAAAGAATCATAGGATCTGAGTTAGTTTGTTGATCCGAAAAGACAATAGCTTTTATCTAAAAAGAATGGTGTATGAGAGTAATTAAATTTCAAAACAAGAATAATTATAAGTTATTGCGAAAGAACGCTTTCTTTCGAAAAAGTCAATCTCAGCTTACGAAATATTTTCTTGAGCCCAATAGATAACTCATAGTTGTTTATTTTTTTTAACATCCTTGTTCCTATCTACATTAGTGCTGACTTTTCAATGGGTCTGTGTACCGAAGTGTGTATTTAAATAAAATACCTTTTTTGCTGTTTGCAGAAATTTAATGTTCTATGGCGCAGAATCATAGGATATCGAAAGTGAAAGAAGGTGCAACATGGAACTGAAAGTATTTTATTCGTCATATTTCTTTACTGATAAAGCGTGATTATGATAACACTATATCGTTTTACATCCTGAATTACCGGAATAGCGGGGAATGTTATTGTTCATTGCAATAGCAAAAAAATAAATCACGAAGTACACGTTTAGTCGAAATATGGCCGCTCTGGTGTCCATGGTTTACCGTTGGACGTGAAAATAAAGTAAATGTTTATAGAAAAATCAAGGGTACTAGAACTTATCTACGCTAACGAAGGTTGAAAATATTTAGAAATCCTCTTAGAAATGTTTTTTACACATGTTGAGGTAAAGAAAATATTTGTGCTAAGAAGATCCATGAAGAAGGCGAAAATCCGTAATAATAATATTTATCAACGAGGAGAGGAGACAAGTTTAATTGGCAAGATTCGGTAAATATTACCCTCTCCCTCAACTTCTCTAATCCTTGAGCCCCGATGGATGAGTGAAACTCTAAAGCCATCTATTGCCATGAGTGGATTCACTATCGCAATGGTTTTTATTCAGTTTTTCTGACTAAAATTGTAAAATGTTTTCTTTGAAGTGAAAAAGAAAAGCAAAAGCGAAACAATAACAAAAAACTCATTGGGCGTTCCTCTTGTTGTTGGTCCAAAACACCCAGCTCAGCTCAGCACTGCACGTTTCAAGATATGTTATCATTGGCAGAGAACATGTCGACTAAATGTGTCTTTGTTGTTATATTTCTCATTAAACTTCTTCAGTGGCGGTCGCCTTTGAGGGCTTCGAATCGGGGAATGCACTTCAACGTTTTCTCAGCGGGCTTCTAGATGCATGTCTTTGTTAGTCTTGTGATAACAGATCGGAAAAGCCTTCTCTTTGCGTAGACCGATGGTATGTAATATGCCTATCACATCCATAACACTACCTAATTGACTAATTAGGCAGATAATAAATGAGTTAACTAATCAATTAACCTAACTATCTATTTTTTGAATATTTTAAAGCGTATTAGCTATCGAGTACATTTCGATAAGCTTTGTAGTCGCAAAAAGGGTTATTTACCGGTACCTGTATTAAATCCTGCAAATTAAACAGCCTGTGGAATGCGACTTGACGATGCTCTTATTTTATCGCTGTCCAACACAATGCTCTCTACCACGCTCAACTCCGTTCAGTTTTCTTGGCACTGTGTTAGCGAGACTCAAGAGTAGATACTGGCAGCAATTATCTTCACAAACTCTCTAGCTGAGAAACACTTCCTAAGTTTTCTCCCGTCCGTCGGATATAAAATTGAGTTTTGGTCGTTTCGTAAAAAGATTTTGGCTTCGAGTACTTGTTGTAATTGGATTTTTTCCGCTCTTGAAGTTAAACGTATTTTGCAAAGTGACTCCATGCTGAACAAAATAGATGACTTTTCCGACACTTGCACGGTTCTTTTAAAACCTTGCCTAGGGGCATCAATGAGCCCGACACGTACAAAAGTGCCTGAAGCATAACCATTTCTTTTCTGAAAGGGCTGTGAATGTCTTAATATTTTCCTAAGTTAAAGTATTTTTACCTTACAGTATGGAGCGTATGTTCCTTTACGTGTGAAAGGTTCAACAAATTAGACGATTTCATCAGCTTAGTTTATAAATGCGGTTAGCGTCGAACTCTAGTAATTATCTCGGCGCTTAAACAGCTGCTTATTTTGTGACCTCAAAAACACCCTCTAGGTTGAACCCGGGCTGTTAATTTGCCTTCAAGGAAGATGTTAGCCAAAAACCTCTTTTTGGAATGAAAAGCATGTGATTTAAATAGCAGCTTTTTAACTGCACACTCAATCAATATTTTCCAACTTCGATCTCCCTGTTGCTATCTCATAAACTAACCATTTTACTCTAGATCACTTCTGCCTCCTTGTCCATCAATCGATTGCGAACTTGAATTTAATCTCAATGACAATTATTTGCATGATAATTTAGCCATTTTTTGATAAAGATAAAGAACGTTGAGGTCATGCGAATTTATTGCATTGGATCGGAGAACTGAGTGCGTTCCTATGTTTCAGTCAGGCGATACGCCATTTAAATACCTTTGCAATTCAATTGCATTCAATTAAAAAGTAAATTTGTGTTGTATACGAGAAGAAGATGGAAAATCTATTAAGGTGGGTCACAGGTGAATCATCTCCAGCAATTAGTGAAGAAGAAGGGAAAAAATAACAATGAAAAAAGAGTCGGTGCCAATAAAGACAGATAAGAAACGAAATGGTAACTCAGCTTTGATGATCGAGCCACAAACGAATGGTTGGCAAGCTGTTTCAAGTTCCTTGATATTGCTGAGTATGTAGGTCTTTAATTATATGCAGCTCCCAATGTTTCGTAAGAACTGATCGGAAAAATAACACTGGATAGGTTTTAGGTTTCTCAGTTCATGTCGATATATAGAAAGTCACTTCCTTCATCAATCCGTTCCCGAATCTTAAATTGATAGAAAATCTAAAAGATTTAACAAAAACAAAGTTTAAGCTGTGAGTAAAGACACTGAATCAACATCGTTAAAGTTATTAAAAACAGATTTCTGAGAATAGCGATCAATTTCTCGAGCCGGCTTAACTCTTATTTATTCATCGACTTTCACCGCGAAGATGATTTTATTTTTAGACCTCCTCTGGGAAGCTTGTTCTTTGCCGAAGACATTATCATTAACGTTTCCATATTTATTTAGTTTTTCACTTAACATTACGAATGAAATTAATTAAACGGACAAGAGAGAATCACATTTGTAAAGCGTACACGTAGCTTTTTCTTACAGTAGGTGAAGGGGTTTAGTTTCTAAACTGGGGTGCTGCGTCGTTCGTTGGAGAGTACTGGAAACGAATGTTTTGTCTAAACTGGGTAAAGAAAGAAATGACAAGGACGCATCTAAACCAGTCGCTCGACACTTAAAATAATCTACCTAACCACTCTTACAAACACATGGCAATTTGCACATGGCATCTCAGTCTCTTCATCATGGTAACACAGAAAGCCGCAAGACTTTAAAACAAAAATTCATCTTCCAAATCGGCACTCTTAATCCCCATGGAATCAACGAGCGCTTTTCATTTGACTGATTTATTCTTGTTTTCCACATTACCATGCTCCCACCAATAGCGTAACTCCACTGCTCACTATAAAAACACACTGATATAGCCCACAATTCCTTGATTCAGCACTCGAATCTCTTTACGATGGCCACTGATTAGTAATCAACTCTTTTGATGAACCAAACATTCGTTTTTATCTTACAATGGTACAACTAGTTGCTTATGCAGCACAATGAACAAAAAAAAAACATTCTCAATCACGGATTTTAGGTTTATTAAACCTAGCCTTTATTCAGACTGAAATTTTAACTAAAAACTTCAAGGCTAATGCTATTATAATGAAGCAGTGTATGGCAGATCAAAAAACAAAAATGTTTTCTTTGAAATACGCGACATCAACCAATAAGGTCGCATGGCGTGGAATCTACGTCACGATTTCCAAACGGCGTTCACCGAGATCTTCCATATTGTATTTCTTGTCAAGCTTATTCCCAGACTCCAGAAAACCACAAAAAAAATGACCAAAAAGTGATTAGGAGTTAAAATTATCACACATGTAAAAGAAATCGTGAGTAGTTAAGTTTACATGAAACTGAACCAAAAATTACTGATTCTGTAAAGCTGCTTGGATGATTACCATGGTAAAAGTCACTTATTAAGATCCAAAATATTTGCAATCTGGGGCGCTTTCTATCTAGTCAAACGTTCCAGTATGAGCGGGTTTCGAAAGATTTATGGCTCTGAACGAAACAACATTTTCCGATTTCCGGCCCCACACGATTGAACTTATGTTCATCTGAACAAACCACAATTGTGATTAGATATTCCCGAAGGTCAAAGAAAATTTCGATTTGATCATTAAATGATCGTTAATAAACTCAAACAACGGAGCCGGCTTACCAAATTGCCGCCTATTTATCTTCCTTGGCCACGACGGCTGATAAATCGTGCCGGGAAATAGAAGGATTTCATGAACTAACTTGAATTTCCGCCTAAGTCCTATTTTTAAACCATCTAACAATTCTTGAATAGAAATTAACCTTGTGTGCCATGGTACTCTATGGAGTAAACTGTTTAGAATGTGAAGTTGTAACTGACACCTCGTTAAACCGACAGAATATCTGTTTCTTAAGCTGCGATCGATAACCCAATGTCATGGACAGTCCCGACTTAACTAAAGCTGATTACAACAAAACTAACCCTCCCCCCCCCCCTTACTCCTACTTACAATGCCACGTTTACCTAACGGGCACTGAATTAGGACGAATTATTGGTATCTTGACAATTTCCTTGTTTTCGTTTGACCATTAGCTATACCGACTTTCGCTGTATGCATGTCTCTGCGGCTTTGGAATCATATTGTCTCCGTTGTAACTGATACTAAAATAGAACCAAACTCCCATCATTGACCCCAAGGAACCGCATAAGAAGACAAATGAAACGCCAATAAAAACGTACAACAGGTCACTCTCGTAAATTAGTTTATAGAATATCGCATTTTATCATAGTCAGTTTCTGTTGTTTTAAGGTTACCGTATACCTTTAGGGGTGTCTCGCGTCCGGTTTAAACTATAGATACCTAAACCCCGTGACATCTGGCTATCAAACTGTACCAAGAATTTAAAAATAAAATGAATTGTCGAATCTTTAGCGCTGTTTTCTCGAATCAATTTGTTCACTCCAAGCGCTCAAACTCAAAGAGGATTTGTTCGTTTACCTTCAAATTTGGACAGTAGCTAGTTAACCTATACAAACAACAAAAACGTGTCTGCGAAATTTTATTTCGAAATATTTTTTCTCCGGGAGCGATTTTTGTTCAATCACTCCACATTTTTTTAATCTTATTTCGAAAATGTTCTGTCACTTTTCACTGCAATTGAATTTGGCAAAACGCAGACATGTACACGTTTTTTTAGCGCTTTGGGTCCGGAAACTGAGGAGCAAATTAAATTAGCGAAAAACAAAATTCACTTTGACTTGAAGCTTTCAAAAGGTGATTCGGAGGTCGTGAAAAATTCGACAAATCATTTTGTTTCAAAATTCTTGATATAGTTTGATAGCCAGCTCTATAAGCTTTAATATGATATAGGGGTTTAGGTATTTACAGTTTAAACCGGACACGCTACATCGCTTGGACGAGAGACACCTCTAAAGGTATACAGTAACCTTAAACTTTTGTCAGA
Source organism: Pavona decussata (assembly GCF_977016875.1). Taxonomy (NCBI): domain Eukaryota; kingdom Metazoa; phylum Cnidaria; class Anthozoa; order Scleractinia; family Agariciidae; genus Pavona; species Pavona decussata. Next base: position 1,514,513 of record NW_028145471.1, read on the forward strand.
AAGGAATGGCGAACGGCGTCATGCAAAATGACTCTCAAAATTATGAAATCAAAAATGCTATGTGTTATGCTGGATTCGGGTCGGTTCTTTAAGCTCTTGTGAAAAATGAAAAAGTGAAAAAGATTAGTAAAGATCAGTTTGCTGCGTTCCTGTCATCATCCAAACAAGATCCGGAAACAGACGTCCACACAATAATACATGATAATAGTCCCAGAGCCACGAAAGAGGCTGTACCTGCTAGTGCTTCTCCTCTGCTCTTTGGAACAATAAAAATCTAGAAGCTTCCATTTGGGTTATCCGTTTACAAACGCATGCTCGAAAGTTAACTTTTTTTCAGTCCTAGTTCCCTCGTCATCCAGTGGTATCGGCTAACCTCGTTACCGATCCCAGGTGCTTTCCTCTTCAGACCCAGGGACTGAACGAGGTTGTGGTACCGGCAAGGGGCTTGGGGCTCGGTTGCTCTACCCATTGAGCTACTCGGACTTAGGGCGCTGTTACACTAGGCAATTTTTCTTGCAGCTTGTCTTGTTATTTTTTCCGACACAAGATGCTAGAATCGTTGCCAAGTGTAGCATGCTCTGAAATGAACATGCCTCGCAATCTTTTTGTTGCCGCAAGCGTTGCGTGAAGTCAGTTCTACTTCTCACAACGATAACTGCAACAAAAATGTTGCGAGACATGTTTATTTCAGGGCATGTTACACCAGGCAACGATCCGTGCAACCTGTGTCGCAACGGCGCAACGAAATTGCGAGAAAAAAACTTAAGAAAAAATGCCTAGTGTAACAGCGCCTTTAGGAGGACTGACTCCAACCTGGCTCCCAGTAGCTCAGTAGTAGAGCGTCCAACCGATGCGTCGATTCCCTTGGTTGACTTTATCTTATATCCCATGCTCTTGTCAAAATGATTTCCCCTATCTTTCAGCATCAATGGTTTTTCGATGTGAACTGCACGGAACAAACGAAGATACGTTTTACTGTGTCTACCTATGGTCGAGTAATTAGTTCATGATCATTTATGAATGACATCATCGCAGGCTTCGAGGCAAATCGACTCATCGACATTCAAATGCTAGCAGTATGCAAGACGTTTGACACATGAACCTAGTTTAATGGTAGTGGCCTTCGCAGCTCTCACCTGCTCCCACCAGTCTCTTGTAGCTCAGTGGTAGGTTTGACTCCTGTTGGGAGAACACGGATTTCAGTCTTATTCCAAGCGTGTCACTGACTGAAAAAATACATCTATCATCTATTAGAATGTCGTAAATGTGATAAAATTGTTCATCTTCAGACTCAGAGACAACTCTTGATCTGATGTCACACCAGCCACAAAAAAAAAAAGCAGAACATATACTTGAAAAAAACAAAAACAAATAAAGGCATCACGAGAAAAAAAACAATAGCCTTGCAACTCCATTAAAAGTCAGCCACCTCGTATACATGGACACTTTGTTATCGTACGTAAACAAGAGATTTTAATCTTCTTTTGTCACCATATATACTTTTTTACTTACAAAAGGGCTCCTAATTTAAACAAAGAAGACATTCATTCTGCAACTTAACGAGACACCAAGGACATCACGGGAAAATATAACCTCTCACACAGTCGTTTTTCGGGGAGGAGAGTAATACGAGTCCCTTAAAAGTGATTGCATTTAAGGGTAATAGTCGGCCACCCCACCCTCTGTATACGGTCACCTTGTCATACCACGCGCGCGATTTGTTCATGCCGCAGAACAAAAGATCGTGTCGTCACTTATAAATAAAAAAAATAATAAAACAACAACAATAATAATAATAATAATAATAATAATAATAATAATAATAATAATAATTATCATCATCATCATCATCATCATCATCATCATCAGTTTAATGACGTAACTTGCTGGTTCGTACTGATTTAAAGAGCCAAAGTTACAATACAATGCATCAAGCAATGTCAGAGTCTGGAAGAGAGAGTGTACTAATCTAGAAAATGCGAAAAAAATGTTTTACTCCTGCGTTAGTCGCTTAATTTAATTTGAGATAAATGAGTCAAAATATTATATGCTTTTGGATGCAACTCCACTGACGAATTAACAGAATAATCCCGCTCGCCATGCTCTGGAATACACAGGGAGCAGAGTTCCCTTCAATCTTCCTAGACTGATTTGAGAAGATTTAAGGAAATTCTAGTCGCAGGGCTCTACAAGGATCCATGAGAACTCTCCTCCCAGGGTAACTTAAGCCAATGATACACGGTTCAACATTTGTTGAGCAGCAAATGTTGCTACTGCTGTTCAACAAATTAAATGTTAAACAGTGTACCATGAGCTGTTGAAGTATGCCATTCAACATGTTTAACGGTATAGAGTTTGGCTCTATTCCGTTCAACAAGTTGCCACTTGTTGAACGACGTCAACCAATCGTTTTAGAGTTCGTTGTTATATGGCTTGCTGTAAATATCCAACATTGCGGCAGAAGAGGGTCAAGAGGCTGTTTTCGAATGGAACTTTGAGAATACCACTAAACTCATCACTCTTTATGAGAAGTTTCCCTGTCTGTATGATGTGAGATCGAAGGACAACAAAAACCGAGATGCTAGAGATAAAGCAATGGCAGAGAAACTGAGACATTCAGGTTTCTGACTTCTTCCAACAGGGTGTAGTATGCCCCAAAATAGGTTCAATTTTTTAGCTATTCTCGAGTCCAAATTTTTCGCTTTTTCACCCTTTTTGTTCACGTCTCATAATTACAGCGACAACGCTCGCAGCGCAAAGCGATAACAACATTTCTTCGTCCGCCATTTCAATGTTCGCGCCAAAATGCGCAGTTATTGCTCAACAGAAGTTGAATGAGTATTCAATAAGCTTCAACAACGTTTCAACTAGTCGCACCATCGTTCAACATTTGTTGCTCAACATATGTTGAACCGTGTATCATTAGCTTTAGACTTTTTCTTTCCGTTTCGTGGGAATTCAGCTAGCCTCGCGACCTCGTTACTCGACAGTCATTCTTTCGATGCATAAGAAGACGACTTGAGGTTAGTCTAAGCCTGACGGTGGTAAAATATATTAGTCAATTTTTTTTATGGCCTGGGGACAAGTACTAGCAGGTAAAGTGACCCTCGAATGACTGTTTCGCTCTCCAATTTGTTCCTATATTTTGGTGTTTCAGGTACCGCTTGTTTGAGATTCAATGTACCTTTTTATAATTGCAATGGCTGTCTTAACTTGAATAAACGTCTCCCCTCCCAGAAAAGTAATAACCAATATAGGGAACGCACCGGAATGACGCGTTTAGGCCTAGCAGAAACGAATAAAGCAAAGAATAAAGAATATAAGAAAACACCGCTGTGCTGAATACGGTATTTTGAATCCTGAGTTGAGATCCATTTAGGACATTGCTGGAAATATCATCCTGTTAAAAATGAATGTTGTTCCTCTAATACTCATGACACAAAAATGGAATGGAGAATTATAAATTAACTCTGCAGTGTATGTTGTAGTGCTAAGGCCTAGGGAACCCATGAATTTCCCACTGAGTGTTAGCTAGCTTCATTACGTTCATTGTACCCTTCACATTCACATTGCCACAATTACCAACATCATTACCCACGACTTGCTTCCATTTGGTCTCGCAGCTCAAATTGGTAAAGTAACGGTCATTAAATCCGGAGGACGTGGGTTCGATTCCCGCCGAGGTCAAAGATTTTGTTTCTTTGTCTCATGCGGTCTCCCATTTCCTCGATTAGGGCTAACGCTCAGTGGGAAATTCATGCATTCACTTAGCACTACAACATAATCATTTATGTAATCTTTTCAGGTGATTAAAAAAGAAAGAAGCAACTTTAGCAAAAGATGTTAGTCAAACGGGTATTTGCCAAGTGATCTTTTCGGATCACGTGACGGAAAATGATTGAAGATTAGGTGGAAGATTGTTAGGTAGCTCCCTCCATGCATGTCCTAAAATACAACCGCTTGATGTCTCTCCTCGTCCACTGGCCTAAGGCCAAAAAAAAAATTAAAATAAATAGCCTTTAATTACCCTCGGCAGTGTTTATAGCACAAGTGCTGGTGGGGCCGAACATTAAACTTCATAAAGAAATAATACAAATTTGAAATAATTAACATGGTTAAAAATCCCGCCAACTGGCAGTAGGCAGACCAGCTGGCTATTCACAAGCGAGTCCGAGGAGTTGAACTTGGGGCTGCCGAGAAACAACTCCAGCTAGCGGTCAGAGCGGGACTTGAACCCGGGAACACCGGATTTCAAGTCCGGCGCCCTAACCACTCGACCACGCTACCTCAATGCCAATACTACGCGAGTTATATAATTATAAAACACTGCCACTGTCGGAGAAACCAAAGCGTCTGAAGCGGCTAACCAAACATCGTATGTAGCCTTTTCTAGTGCAATCCATGAACATCTGCGCGAGATAGGCTACAAAGTGCGTTGGGATCTTATAACAACCATCCTGGATAAAGCATCAGTCGATTTCAGACGTAAAATCAAGGACACCATCTTCACTAGAAGATGACAACGAGATCGGAAAAACAGGGGTGCGGACTTTAATCTTCCAGCGGTCTTCAAACATCGTTTGTTACATGACCCATTAAGCCCTTCGACTTATGCAAAGGATTCACGAAGCAAACCATCCGTGTGACTAACATCAATTATTTGCTGAAGACTCTTCTGACATAGAAGTGAAAGCTTCAAGTTTGCTCTTCATTTTATTGCCACATAAAAGAATATAATTACAGTAAAACACTTTGTCACAAATACAATTGATCTAATGTGCAGGATATGCCACCAATAGGTGAATGAGATCAATACGTTATTCTTGAGTCAACAAGGTCAGTGCTATGAATTGACAGGAAATATTTTTGTTCTCTATACCGTGTCAAAAAAAGGTCAGAGCACAGGGTTACGGTGCTGAACGGCTCGGTACCCAATAACAGGTAAAGTTACACTTTTAAGGTCGAATAGTTAAGCGGCAGTTTAACCAAGTAAGCTGGTATCATATTCAGGTACGAGGGTGGCGTATCAGTTTATCCATGTGTTCTCTTTTTATGATAACACAGTTGCCACCAAAGTAAGCGTCAGTTGAAATCTGGTCTTGTTCCTCGACTTCGGTTGACGGTCGACTCATGGCCAGTCTACTGCCAAAACTGTTGAAGACTGTAGAATGAATGGAATCAGTCTTGGTCGGTCGTTCTTTCTGGCTCGTTTTCTTCTTATTAAGTTAATTTTCGTGTGTTTAAGTGATGGGCAATCTACGGACATCCGAGATTCGATGGTGTCAAGATACGAGACCGAGGAATTTGAAACAGGACAGGAGAAGGTAGGGAGGGCTAAAGTAAAAAATTATTTGTTTTATTTTCTTCCGATCGTGATTTTAAGACGAACGTTCTTGCAAAATCGAGTATGATTTATCGCTAAAACGTTATTTTTTGAATTGACAATTTCAAGTTCCCAGACTGAACGCCTTTAAGAGCTGCGTTTACCGTGAACCGTAATCCTTTATCGGAACGGTAGAGAACGAATGGGTTTAATGAAGAGGCTAATGAAATAAACAGCCGGTGATCTTTGTGAGTTCGGCGAAAGTCTATTCGAGATGAGTAATCGGAAGACCTTCCAGTGAAGTCGCCAAATTGTATTAATTCATCACGGCAATTGAACCTAGCTGAATTTTTTTGGTCTTCAACTTAAAAAAATAAAGTCCGATCCATCACAGCATAACTTACAGCTAAAGGATTACAAGTTCCTTAAGTTCTAATTGCTAACTGTCAATATTAAGAACTCAACTGGTTCAGAAGCTAGAGGACAGCTGTGTACCCGCATGCTACGCTCGGACGCTTCATTTCATTTCATATTTGCTTTTGGTACGGAACAGTGAATAATTCATCGGATGGCATTGTTGCACATATTCCATTTTCAAAATCGTTTTTGAAATGTTATCGATGAAGAATCATCGAATGTTATCGATAAAAAATTCCTAAAGAATAATTTATTTTACCTCTCTACCCGGTCTAAGAACAAAAAAGTTACTCCATTTACAACATTTAATTCTATTTTTATTTTTTTATTACAATTTAATGGCAAACAAGAAGGAAAAAAATATAAGCCACACGGATAATCCGTAAAGGAGTCAATGACCCCAGACGAAACAGATCATCGAGCCGTATATATATATATATATATGTACTGTGTATCGCTTTACCGCAGACGCAAGCCCCTTCATGCCTTTTGACTTATTTCATTGACCCACTGAAAAGACCACCTAAATTCACGCACTAGCGATCATTAAATCACCACTTTTACACAATCAAGTGCTCACACCCCCTTTTGAAAGTTCACACTAAAAAGCAACTCTTTGTTGTTATGGAAACCGAACATTCAGTTTCCATAACAACAAAGAGTTGCTTTTTAGTGTGAACTTTCAAATGGGGGTGTGAGCACTTGATTGTGTAAAAGTGGTGAATTTATTGACACTCTCCTGGTGGGGCTTTTCGGTGACAACGCAAAATACTATACTTAAAATGTTAGTTTATTGTTTGGCCATGAAAGACAAAATTTAAAAAAAAGTTTCAGACTTGTTCAAGGAATTTAGTATTTAGTGGAAATTTCACCTAAACGGCTGTTTTTGAAAACTTCTTCACACACGTAAATAATGTAAGAAACGATTAGTGAGCTTGGTTAATGCATAAAAGATGAAAGAAAACGTCCTAGGAAACGAGCAATTATACCAGATTACGCACTAACCATCGCCCCATATGCTCAGCCCGAAAAGCGGATTTGCTGCGTTGGAGAATTCAAGACAACTACACATTTCGCGTTTATGTTATTGTTTTTTATTCAGTTTTAGAACGTACTTGATAATTTGTTCCGGGACTGCTTAAGCGTCGTACGTTTCGCCGCTGGGACGGCGAGATAGCTCTATTTGTCCAAAGAGCGGATAACTTTACCCAGAGGTTAACCCTTTAAGTCTCCAGACTTCCCACTCCAAAAACAACAGATTTTCATGCACTAATGTTTACTAAACCAAATTTCCAAAATTAATTTGGGTACATTGTTGTCACGGCCGATGTATGGGGCATCAAGTACACTTTTTTAAGTGTTTACCCGCTCTTTAAAAAGCTAAGGCCAGTAAAATAACCAGGTCCTAGCACGTTGGCCTGGTAATGCTGGTAAGACGTTGCCCTGGTTACGAAGAGTCACGGGTTTGAATCTTTTTCGATTATGTGCTTGGTTTTGCAACTGCTTTCATCACTATCCTCGCTACAAGCGACTTTTAGTCATAAGAGATGTAACAGACTTCTAGGGTAATTCATGACTCCTTTCTTTTTTTCTAAAACAGGAAAATTGGGGAATAGAAGACACAAACTATGGTTCCTTCCTTGACTCCTTCATCGAAACAAAGCCAAAAAAGATACGATTTGTCCCAAGAATATTCTCCTTGTCCAAAAGAAAAACCGTTTCCATCCATCATGTTGAAATTAAAGAGGAGATCGTCAAAGCTCTTGAACAACATATTGAGGGAATGGAACCACATTTTAGTTCAGCGTCCTTCCAAAAGCTTTGGATGGAGCTAAGAGGACCGTTGACAGACGTAATGAGGCCGCGGAAGCTGGAGGAAATGTTGAGCGATCTTGAGAAGTGTAAGCTTGGAAATGATCTTCATCCCTACGAATTTCCGACTGATTTGGACAGTATTAATAGGGACTTAACAATCTGCAAAATAGGTGAAATTCTGGAGAATGACAAAGAGTCTTCATCCAGACCGGACAATGAAGGCAATTACGCTCACGTGTGGAGCCTATTCAAGAATCCGCTGACCAGCTGTTTTAAAGTGGCTCAGCTATCTTCTTTGATGGATGAGTTGGCGCAGTGTTTGCCTCGTTTTGAACTGGCAGGAATTAAGTATAAGGTGCCAAGTAAAATGTCTGAAGTAAAAAGAGACGTTGTCATTTGCAAAGTCGATTAAATACTGAATGAATCACATAACTACGATGACATACAACATCTTGGTTTATAAGTTTAGCCAATTACTAATAGTTAAACTTCGCCCGTGTGAGCGAAAAGAGAAAGTCTTCAGTTACTGCGAAATTCGTCTCTTTGCCGGTCACTTGGTTGAAACACGGTCTGTTCAGAGGGCCTGATCATAGGTTGATTGTCTATCGTATCTTCGAATGAAATGAAGAAATGCGTTCATCGTATATGCGAGCCAATAATGTACAGAAATAATCTCTTATCACGTGTAGCACTAGAAAATTAACTGTAAATTATATGATGCCATTGAGGGAATAAAGTCAACGTTTAACCGAAGAGAAAGTGTTAATCTCTTATCACGTGTAGCACTAGAAAATTAACTGTAAATTATATGATGTCATTGAGGGAATAAAGTCAACGTTTAACCGAAGAGAAAGTGTTAATATGACAGGACAAGACGAGTAGGGAAGGTTATTAATGGTTGTAGTTTGAAGTTGGATGCCACAGGGAGATTAATGTCATTTGACCGTTACGGGAAATCATTTCCAATTATTTGAAACATTGAACCTTGGCGTGGTGACGATGAAAGTTACCAGTCATAAGTACTGGTCATGGTCAAGTTTTAAAAGAAATCTTCGGTTACTTATCGGTTGGCTGTTTCCTTTTACGGTTAATTTTAACATTATTTTCGATTATACACTGGCGAGTACCCTCCCAAGAAGAAGAACAAGACTGAGGAAGAAGACGAAGAAGAATGGAAATTTAATGGTTTATAACACAAACAGAAAAATCCCTGAATGCTGATTGGTTGATCGAATGGCAAAATACTCGCTCTTGATTGGCTGAGCACGCCATTTCTACAATTAGTTGTTTTTTTCATTTTGTGCCAAACAACAACGAGTTCTTCGGAACTTCACTTTTTGCCCGCCAAAAAGCCGTTTAAGGTTACTTCCATGTTTCGCGAGTGCCTTCATGAAAATCTAGCGTACGCGCGCTGCTTTCGATAAAACCACGGAAAACTATATATCACTGTAAAGCTGATAAATTGAAGATTGCGAAAATATCAATGTTTTTTTATTTTGTTGGATACATAAGCGCTCAGAGGTCTGCAAACTCAATACTAGCGACGTGTACTTAACTGAATTACCCACTCTCACGGAAAGGCGCACAACCAAACAGACTGCACAAAATCAATCAGGAGATAATAGGCTAACAAAGTGTGTCAGGCTTTTTCTTTATTCCTATTGGTTTGTGAGAAAACCCATCCTAAAGATGGACAATGGAAAATTTTTGTAGTCGCGTCAGATGTTAACGCGTCACGGGAAAACTATTTTGAATTTCGTAAAAGCCTGACACACTTTGATACATTAATATCTGATGACCATTTTGGCCAAATTTCGTTGAAATCTGGCAAATCTACATACCCTATTAATTCATTTGAAGATGGGGAATTCGCGTAAAAACAAAAGCCGTGTTTTCGGCCGTGAAACATTTTCAGAGTTTTCGCACCTCATTAAAATACTTGCGCTCATGCCGCCGGCCAATCAAACACAAAGAAGCATTCCCTGGGGAGTTCTGTAGATAAAAAGAAACAATCGAAATTCCCCGCGGAAGCATTTAGTGTTACTGTAATATTGTAAAGCGATTTCTTTATGGGAAAAGTTAAGTCTGGCGCGAGAAAGCCACCGGTAAAACCAAAACAAAGAAGAAAACGGCAGATAGACGCAGAACATGAAACTGGCAGCCCCAGCGGAGTTGACAAGAGACACGCACTTCTCACCGCTATCAGTAGATCAGTACACGAGGCTGCGCGCTTAAGTTCGCTGTTTATTTTCAGCCGGTCAACAACGGCGAAAGTGGCTGAATTGTTTCCGGCATCTTCGATTTCGGACTCCGAACTAATGTTTGACTCTCCATTATCGGATTTCTTGTCCTCGAATTTCTCTGCTGCCGAGGCAGTTATTTTTATCCGGCTTGCCCCGATGTCTTTCGACGAGGATGGGTTTGAAAGAAAATCTGACTGGTTGTACAAAGAACCCTTGTCGCTCTCCGCCAGCTTAAGTTTTTAGGCTTCGTCAAATGATTTTTTGACCTTCTTTGGCCCCGTTTTTTCTTAACTTTCACCCAAGGCGACTTTTCTAGTTTCGCTTTCTTCGTAACAACCTTTTACGCAATGCTTGAATCCAAAATGGAACGCTGTTTCACAGTGAAATTTTACATACAACGCCGTGACATGCGACGAACACGATGGCAAAAATATGCAAATTTGCCGGTTATTCGAGATCGCGGGTAAATTTTGCCGCGTAATATGTCAACACAATCCCGCGTAAATTGGATTATGACACCTTCACTCGCTCACCACTTTTCCTACAAAACTTTGTTTTTCAGATAGCTCGCGTTCTTTTTGAGATTTCTAACGGCTGTTTTCACGAAACTTTGCAGCCCTTTCTTGTTTCAACAGTTATCTAAAAAAAATTATTTGAGAAAAATTCGACCTTCCTTCCCTATAAGTAACCTTAACCTAATCCATCGATGAATACATTAAAATGTCTGATCTATCACAAATTTTAAGTGAAATCAGTCACTTTGGATAAATTTTCTCTATAACAAACACGGTCTTTCAGCGAACAGAGTGACAAGATGTAATGAAAGACGAAACTGATCATCATGTCAGTTATGAAAGTCAACTTATTCAAACTGACCGATCGAAGTTATTAAAATAATTTAAATAGGTGCATGAGGCAGATCTTTTATATCTGGATAGTTAATAACTATGAATAAATAGTTTTCCCACATTATTCTTTCTTTTTCCGCCCATTATTCTGTCATCTTTGTGTAACAACCCTCTGTATTATAACACAGATTATTCCTGAAGTCTCATTAAAACTATACTTTCCTTTTTCAAGGCGTCAGTTTATATTATTTGTATGAACCAGAAGAAGTCTCGTTGCACCAAACGCTTCCGAACAAGTTGCCCGATTCGCTGATGTAACTCCTAACATGCACACCCGCTATTTTTCTTCAGCACACAACAGCAAAACACGTATTTTTTTAATACGTGACATGCATGTCTAGAAGTTTTGATGACGTTATTTTGAAGTTTCAGCCTCTTATTCTGTTGTTGAAAAAAAAAAATGACCCTATTGTTCGCATAGAAATTTCCGTGTATATAATGTATGGGCCCTATTCCAGCAGTCTATATATTTTCCATACATTAGTGATCGAACCCTGCGCCAACGTCCATGAAATTCTACCACGTGTTAAGCTACCGCGTGTTCCTCTCTTGCGAGAAATAAAGGGTCTCCAGGCCTACACGGTCAATCACTAGTCAGACTATTTGTGTTATTTTCTTTAGTAACCTAACCTATCACACGGCATTTGCTCTATTGAGTCGGCGGCTACTGGATGCCGGAAGTCCAATTTAAATACTGTGCACTTCGTGAAGAAAATTAAGTTCGAAAGTTTCGTATACAATACAATACAAACATGGAGCACGATGTCGAAAGTATCGCGAGAAAACTTTCGAAATCCCTTCGAAGCGTTTTTGCTTCCTGTTAAAATGGACCCCTTACAGAAATCTCACTAGAGTCACAGTGTGTTTTTGTGGATTCTGAAAAATGACAGTATTTGTTTCAGTAGCTTTAAAGGAAGTCCACTTCCGCATGGTCTAAATGTGCACACATGGTAGAACCTGATTTAAGACAAAACAAATGGGGTTCGAAACCCACATCTTAGCCCGAAGTACGATGTTAATTGGTCGAAATTATCACGAGACGGCTTTCGAAATTCCTCCAAGGTGTTTGCTTCCCTTTATAGTTAATCTCACTAGATCAAAGCAGTGCTTCTTGTTGCATTCACGGCGTTGACTACCAACGTTTCTCGAAGATGACAGCGTTTATGTCCTTTACCTTGATCCTGCTTGCTATTGGTGCAGTCACTTCAAAGGCAGTCCACTTTTAAAATTGTCCTTCAAAAAAGCAGCTTGGTGAGATTCTCTCCGTGCACTTGAGTCCCTGTGAAGATGATCCTTGCGTGTTCGATCATGGCACCAACGTCACGATTACCGTCACTTTCATTCCACGAGAAGTTATCACAAGCGGGAGGATTTTTGTCTACGCCATACGACGAGGGAAATACTTTCCTTTGCCTTTACCGAACAACAATGCCTGCAAAGGATACGGAATGACTTGTCCTTCAAAGCGTGGTGTTCCCGTACAGCTTGCAACAACTCAGCAAGTTCCTGACCACAGCACACCCGGTAGTTACTTTCTGGAAGTGGTCTTGGTCGATCAGAAAGTCGCCATTGTTATTTGTGGGATCTTTGACTTTAAAATTGCATGACTGAAGAAAAATAATGACAGCTAAGAATATCATGTATGATGATATTTTTCTTTTATAAACTGTACTGCATGACGGATAACCTTGCCTAAGAAGTATGTCAATCTTTGGTTGCAACAAAATTTATTTTCAGTAGAGTGTAACTTGAAAGAAGCAATCGTTGAATCGAAACTGATACAAACATGTCCTTATACTGGTATTTTTTATTAATGTCATAAAATAGTTAAACCAATGAATTTTGATTGAAATACATTGCAGTGTTTCGGCTTCTTCCGATCGTAGAATTATTGTGCTGCAACATTATAATCAGCACGGGTTTAAACTTATTCCAGCGATTACAAGAAAATTAAAACCCTGAACGGGTTTTCATCGCTTACTTGAAGGTCTTCGCATCGGAGCTGATTAGGCATTCAGCGAATAAAGAAACAGATAATATAATGACTAAAAAGAGCATCAGTGACAAATTTGTTAACAAGTATTAGATTAAGTTTCAGCTGAGAGAAAAAGGGTGGAAACCTTTTTCGAACGATGCACTTAAAAGCTGCCCTACATAATTTAGGCTCTTTTTCTCTTGACGTTTAACTGGCCAACGACTTAGAACATCTAGCAATAAGTTAAGCAGTTTTTCCTCTCCTAATGGTTGGTATAGCTCCGAGTCTAGCAATAAGTCAGTATCATACCCTCTCCTAATAAATTTATTGTCTGTAGCTCAAAATCTAGCAAAAGGTTCAGTGGTTTTACCACCAAAGAATCTAGCAGTAAGTTCAGTATTTTTGCCAAACCTAGTCCTTTTTAGAGCACAAAATGTAGTAACACGTGCGTACGTAAGTGTTCTCTCCATGCTAATCGTTTTATCAATTTTGATAGTTCTAAATTCAATCTATCTCGTACCTAGAGTCCTCAGGCTCTTTGGCCAGCGGTTGAGCGCCAGGAGAGACTCTGAGGACATCAAAAAAATTCAATTTTTTTTTATTGGCTGTTCCGTAACGGTTTCCATTGTTTTACCGCAGAAATCCTGCGGTAATAAAATTCGATGTCCCCAGAGTCTCTCCTGGCGACTAACCGCTGGCCAAAGAGCCTGAGGACTCTGGGTACGAGATTGGTTTCCAGGAGTCTCTGGCGACTATCCGCTGGTCAAAGAGCTTGAGGACTCTGGATAAGAGATTGTTCTAAATCAAGCAAAACGTTGGGTAGTTTTCTATCCCCTAATCATTTTATAACTACAAAATTTAGGAATACGCCAGTAGTTTTTCTCTGTAATCGTTTTTTGATAGTTTAACTCAAGACTGTAAGTTCGATAAGTTTTCCTCTCACACTCGGGGCTATTTTCTTGCTCAAAAACTAGCAATGAGTTCGGAGGTTGTCCCTTCCTTATTGCATTTTATAGTTAGGAATGGAGCAAAGTTTTAAGATTAAAATTTGCACTTAGCCTCGCTTTCATAATGAGGCTCAAAGCAACTCGGAAATGGTCTATTTGGTCCCATTTAATTTGGCAAACGCTTTTTTTTTCACGTGAGGATCATACTTGGTTCTCACAGAAACGTAATTAGCCATTGATTCATAATTTGAAAATTATGTGATTGTCGAATCATGGCAAGCAAATTATTACTTTTTCATTTGGGATTTTACTACGCATAAATTCTTACATTGCTCATCTTTTGTGTATGGTATTTTAGACTAACAATTAACCCCGGTTGTTTTGAAGAATTTTGGATTTTAAGCCATTACTGCAGACAGTTCACTCTACACAATTACAATTTTAATTAGGATCAGACTACAGTTTTCTGAAATGATAACTGGCATGAATACCGGAGTTTTATTGAAGTTCTAGTCAATTTCACAATACACTTTTTAGCCCCAAATGCTTCTTTACATGGGACTTTTAAACTTAAAATAGATCTTGAAACTTCAATATACATAGTATTCCAAACAAATTATAAGACGGCGTTTACATTATTTATTTTAATGTTTTTAGCTATACTGCTAAGTGGCGACTTTCTTGTGTTTAATTTTCCATCTGCAGTTCAAAATATGTTTCATATATTCATGTTCAAGTGACAGCATGGTTTTGTTATCTATCGTCCCTTCAATTTTTGTTGTTGTCAATCCACATTGAAGACAAACTTCATTTTGTGCAGTAGTAGTGGCCTTGCCTGTGTTCAGTCAGTCTCGGCGAAATAAATCAAATATATCGAACATTCATTACAATCTTTTCTCTCTTTTTCTCTCAGTCTTTTCTTATTCGTCTTCTTGTATCGTAGTTCTTATTTGATAATATTGCTTACGATTTCAAACCGTTCTTGTGTCTTATCAATATCCACACCACTGAATATTCTATTATTCTTCTTGAGCGAAGTTAAGATCAAATGTTATCTTCTCTCAACTAGTCTTGAGCCCATCCCTTATTGCTCTATGCCGGTGGCTGATTCGGTTGGACAGTTCTTGTTATTTGATCTTTACATCAAATTTTGAAAAACACTCAGAAAAATTTGGTGAGTACGATTTTCACCCACACATGCTTCTTTAAATGGAACTTTTTTATGTAAAATAGATCTCAATCCGAACAAATTATGAGGTTTGCATTTGTTTATGTTTATTTTTTTAAGCTATACCGGTATGGTATCTAGCGTCCATTCAAATTGTTCTTGGCAATCCACATTGGAGACGGGCTTATTTTTGTGCCCAATTACGGTGGCCTTGCTTATGCTCATTCTTAAAAGGGCAAACTTTCACCATGCTAATCAGAGTTAGTCTTTTAAACTTAAAAAAGATCTTAAAACTTCAATATATATAGTATTCCAAACAATTATGAGACCGTATTTGCATTATTCATGTTAATGTTTCTAGCTATACTGCTCAGTAGCGACTTTCTTGTATTTAATTTTCCATCTGCAGTTCAAAATATATGTTTCATTTATTCATGTTCAAGTGACAGGATAGTTTTGCTATCGTCCCTTCAATTTTTTTAATTTGTTGTCAATCCACATTGAAGACAGACTTATCTTGTGCAGTAGTAGTGGCCTTGCGTATGTTCATTCCTAAAAGGGCAAATTTTCCCCATAAAGGGAGTCGCACCGAAATAAATCAAAAATATCGAACATTCATTACAATCCTTTCTCTCTTTTTCTCTCAGTCTTTTCTTATTCGTCTTCTTGTATCGTAGTTCTTATTTGATAATATTGCTAACGATTTCAAACCGTTGTTGTGTCTTATCAATATCCACACCACCGAATATTCTATTCTTCTTCTTGGGCGAAGTTAAGATCAAATGTTATCTTCTCTCAACAAGTCTTGAGCCCATCCCTTATTGCTCTATGCCGGTGGCTGATTCGGTTGGACAGTTCTTGTTATTTGATCTTTACATCAAATTTTGAAAAACACTCGGAAAAATTTGGTGAGTACGATTTTCACCCACACATGCTTCTTTACATGAAACTTTTTTATGTAAAATAGATCTCAATCCGAACAAATTATGAGGTTTGCATTTGTTTATGTTAATTTTTTTAAGCTATACCGGTATGGTATCTAGCGTCCATTCAAATTGTTCTTGGCAATCCACATTGGAGACGGGCTTATTTTTGTGCCCAATTACGGTGGCCTTGCTTATGCTCATTCTTAAAAGGGCAAACTTTCACCATGCTAATCAGAGTTAGTCTTTTAAACTTAAAATAGATCTTAAAACTTCAATATATATAGTATTCCAAACAATTATGAGACCGTATTTGCATTATTCATGTTAATGTTTCTAGCTATACTGCTCAGTAGCGACTTTCTTGTATTTAATTTTCCATCTGCAGTTCAAAATATATGTTTCATATATTCATGTTCAAGTGACAGGATAGTTTTGCTATCGTCCCTTCAATTTTTTTGTTGTCAATCCACACTGAAGACAGACTTATCTTGTGCAGTAGTAGTGGCCTTGCGTATGTTCATTCCTAAAAGGGCAAATTTTCCCCATAAAGGCAGTCGCGCCGAAATAAATCAAATATATCGAACATTCCTTACAATCCTTTCTCTCTTTTTCTCTCAGTCTTTTCTTATTCGTCTTCTTGTATCGTAGTTCTTATTTGATAATATTGCTAACGATTTCAAACCGTTGTTGTGTCTTATCAATATCCACACCACCGAATATTCTATTCTTCTTCTTGGGCGAAGTCAAGATCAAATGTTATCTTCTCTCAACAAGGCTTGAGCCCATCCCTTGTTGCTCCATGCCGGTGGCTGATTCGGTTGGACAGTTCTTGTTATTTGATCTTTACATCAAATTTTGAAAAACACTCAGAAAAATTTGGTGAGTACGATTTTCACCCACACATGCTTCTCTACATGGAACTTTTTCATGTAAAATAGATCTCAATCCAAACAAATTATGAGGTTTGCATTTGTTTATGTTAATTTTTTTAAGCTATACCGGTATGGTATCTATCGTCCATTCAAATTGTTCTTGGCAATCCACATTGGAGACGGGCTTATTTTTGTGCCCAATTACGGTGGCCTTGCTTATGTTCATTCTTAAAAGGGCAAACTTTCACCATGCTAATCAGAGTTAGTCTTTTAAACTTAAAATAGATCTTAAAACTTCAATATATATAGTATTCCAAACAATTATGAGACGGCATTTGCATTATTCATGTTAATGTTTTTAGCTGCTAAGTGGCGACTTTCTTCTATTTAATTTTCCATCTGCAGCTCAAAATATATGTTTCATATATTCATGTTCAAGTGACAGGATAGTTTTGCTATGGTCCCTTCAGTTTTTTTGTTGTCAATCCACATTGAAGACAGACTTATCTTGTGCAGTTGTAGTGGCCTTGCGTATGTTCATTCCTAAAAGGGCAAACTTTCACCATAAAGGCAGTCGCGCCGAAATAAATCAAATATATCGAACATTCATTACAATCCTTTCTCTCTTTTTCTCTCAGTCTTTTCTTATTTGTCTTCTTGTATCATAGTTCTTATTTGATAATATTGCTTACGATTTCAAACCGTTCTGGTGTCTTATCAATATCCACACCGCCGAATGTTCCATCATTCTTCTTGGGCGAAGTTAAGATCAAATGTTATCTTCTCTCAACAAGTCTTGAGCCCATCCCTTGTTTCTCCATGCCGGTGGCTGATTCGGTTGGACAGTTCTTGTTATTTGATCTTTACATCAAATTTTGAAAAACACTCAGAAAAATTTGGTGAGTACGATTTTCACCCACACATGCTTCTTTACATGGTACTTTCTCATGTAAAATAGATCTCAATCCAAACAAATTATGAGGTTTGCATTTGTTTATGTTAATTTTTTTAAAGCTATACCGGTATGGTATCTATCGTCCATTGAAATTGTTCTAGGAAATCCACATTGAAGAAAGGCTTATTTTTGTGTCCAGTAATGGTGGCCTTGCGTATGATCATTCTTAAAAGGGCAAACTTTCACCAGAGTTAGTCGCGCCAAAATAAGTCAAACACTGTATCGAAACTTCAGTTCATTCCTATCCTACTCTCTTTCCTTATTCCTCTTGTTGTATTGTATACTTCTTATTTCGTAATAATTGTTTATAATTTCAACCGATGTTTCATGTGTCTTATCAATGTCCACACCGTCGAATCAGACGTTACTCGGCGAAGTTAAGATCAAATGCTTTCTTCTCTCAACTAGTCTTGAACCTATCCCGTGTTGCTCCATGCCGGTGTCGGATTCAGTTCTTTGTGATCTTAAAAACAAATTTTGATTATCAACCAGAACAATTTAAGAGGCATTGTCTGTTGTTCATCCTAATCTTTTAGCTATACTGTTGCGTGATAGTATAGTTCGCTTCAAATTTTACTTGACGATCCACACTTAAGATAGGCTTATCTTGCGCACAGTAATAGTGGCTATTCCTATGCCAATATAACTGTCAAATATATCGAAAATTTAGTTCTTATTTGGTAACGTTGCTCATGATTTCAAACCATTGTTGTGTGTTATCAATATCCACATATAGTGTATTTACACAACTGTTTTTGAAAACCATTCATAACAATTTGGTGAGTAGGCTTGCCGCCGGGTGGTTCCCGTCGGAAAACCGGTTTATTTTCTACATTTCCACATTAGTCTCATTTTACGCGCTAACTTCAGCCAAGACAAGAATGTCAAGTTGACAAATGCTCTCTGGTTGTTCAGTGCTTACAGTAAAAATTAGGCTGAATGAATATTGGTCTTAGTGATTGGTTCTTTGTCTTCAGGGCAATTGTGCTAAATTTTAAGAAGACCTAACTGCAAAAGTAATTAATTAAGCCTTGGTTTGTCGACGAAGACTCGGTGGATTACAAAGTCATTACTAAGCAAAGAGATCTTTTCAAGGTAAGTTGTATTTAATAATTTTTAAAGTTTTGCGTTTTACGTTATCATGCCTTGTGAGATGTTGCTGATCTAAGTAACGAAACAACACGAAGCAAGTTTTTCGATGTATCTAAGGGCTTCTTGCTATGAAAATATTTAATCATAGACTCTGTCGAATGGCATCAGCGCTCGAATGGCTTTTGCGCTCGTTTGTTGTTGTTCAGTCTAGTTTCGATATTATTAACGGCGGTTCACAAAGGGGCGATGGCGAGCAGTATAGTTTCCATTGTATGCGGTACTTTCCACATAGGATATATGCAGTACTTTGTGCATAATATGCGGTACTTCTGTCATTATATTCAGTGCTTTCATTTGTAATTATATGCGGTACAGTTAACAATTATTCCGCGAGTGCGCGTTGGATATGATATGATCGGATAGCCAACGAGGCGCGTAACGCCGAGTTGGCTTTAATCATCTCATATCCAACAAGCGCGAGTGAAATAATTGTTTTATTCAAAACAATGAAATAATATTGGTAGGCCTCACTGATTTCCTTTTCAAGAGCTACCAGAAAACAATTTATGGTCCCTCTGGATAGGGATAATGGTTTGAAAAGCTATATAAACACTCGAATTAATCCGACTTCTAAACACCACGAAGCCGAAAAAAACATCACCTACGGCTCTTTTATTCTACCCACAATTTTTGGTGTTTGGAAATCGGATGAAACATTTGTCCTCGTGTTTGATTTGTTTTTTTGTAATGGACATTAGCATTACTTTTATATTTTATTTTCTAGATTCGTGGTATAAAGAAGAAAATGCAGAGATCTAATTTTATAATGCTGGTTGCTCTCGTCAACGTCTTTCTCCTTGACCCATCCTGCGGTAAGATACCCTGTTTCATTTTTTAGCTTTTTTATTAAGAATGATGAATATTAACCGAGCCGCGAAGTGGCGAGGTAAATATCCATCACCTTCACCGACACTGAGGTGAATACTTGTTTTAGTGTATACCACACAAGCTGAATAACTAGTGGGCCAAAAAATTATTTTACTTCTGACAATATACTGACAAATGGTATGAAATTTTAAAATCTCGCGTGCCACGCGGTAAGCGATTTCCGTAGAAAGTTCCGTCTTGCTTTCTTGCAGACAAATAAAACTTTTGGAGACAGTTGTTTTGTTCCTACGGTGTCATTTCTTCAATTTTTCTGTGGAATTCGTCTTGTTGTTGAAACCATGCTGAAAAATATTACATGTTTTGTTGTTTTCATTGTAATTTTAGTGCTCGGCAGTTTTCGTAAACAAGGGATTGTATTTTCATTTTTCGCCTTAGCGATATAATTGTATAATGCTGGATGCTCTCGTTAACGTCTTTCTCCTTTACCCATCCTGCGGTGAGATACCCTGTATCTTTTTCGATTTTATTAACAAAGGGGAACCAATATTAAAGTGTATTTTTTATGCTACAGGCATGCAAGAGGTCTGTTATGGCAAGTATGGCTGTTTCAGCAAGGCTTCGCCTTTTGATAATCGGCTCGTCAAACTTCCACAAGATCCGTCCTCAGTCGGCACGACGTTTAAGCTGTTCACAAGATCAAACAGAAATAATGCCCAGCTAGTAGATGACAGCAACAAAGAAAAACTTCAAAGGTCTAGTTTTGACATCTCGAAAAGAACGATAGTTGTCGTCCATGGCTGGAAAGGCAAGCGAATGGGAGCTTTTATTTTAAGGGGGAAAGGTTCATATTATCAAGCATTCTTTGATTGCTGATAAAAAGTCCCGATAGCACACTGGTGGCAGCGGTGACATACCAATTTTGTAGTTAGAAATTAAAGTCAAAGAGTTTGGATTCGAATTCTCCAGCTCGCCCTTAGATGCATGTTTTTGACTAACCTCAAACCTGGAAAGTCATATAGAGTATGTTTAATTTATTGGCAACGCCTTTAAGACTAAGATTCTTTCCTTTTTATCTGATATTAATTTGAACTAAAATATTTTTCTTATCCAGAAAGCGATTCCGGTAGCTGGGTGCTATCAACGAAAGACGCGCTTCTTGATCGAGAAGACTGCAACGTTATCTTGGTTGGGTGGTCCAAAGGCTCTAACACTGCATATGAACAGGCTTCTGGGAATACTCGGCTTGTTGGGGTTCAGATAGCGGAGCTTATAAGGTTCCTTATTTCAAGTAATTCTGGTTCTTCCAGTTGGGCTGACCGATTCTACATTGTTGGCTTCAGTCTTGGTGCACAGATCGCTGGGTATGCAGGAAGACATCTGCTGACTGAAGGAATGTCACTGGGTCGAATAACTGGCAAGAATTTTTAAACCCAGATATATTTAAATTTTCGTTGAAATGTGATGAATTTGTTGAACGTGCGATAGGTTGCTTACTAAAACTTACACTGGTTTATTTCCAGGCTTAGACCCAGCCGGACCGTACTTTGGCGGGAGTAACCCTGCACTTCATCTAGATCGATCCGATGCTAAATACGTTGACGTCATTCATACAGATTTGGGATTTGCCGGGACTCCGCTCACTGTCAGCGACATTGACTTTTTTCCAAATGGTGGTCGCACCCAGCCTGGTTGTCCTTCCTTCCCTAATCCATTAGGTGCGTAATACGCAATTAACGCATATCTGTCTTAGCAAAAAACTGATATTTGGTAACGATATAAGTTGCGGATAGAGTTATCTAGAGGCAAAAACTTGGAGGTAACAAGTTGAGCCATGGCTTTTACATAGACATGTGAAACAGAGTCAATCATTGTTACGAAAGCAGTTTAAGGCTTGGGTTCGTATGGTCTTCTGAAAATATGACTGATCCACAATATTTTCGGTTTGCCTGCCAAAAACAGGATGAAATCTTCACTGATCATAAAACTTGATGTTTTCCTTTGCTTTAACGTATAAGTTTAATCACGTGACATATCTCGTGATCAAAACATTAAGCTTACGTAAGTCGGCGATATGGCAGCATATTCAGTGTCTTTGTATAGGTAAATAAATTGGCGTTTCTGATAAGGATTTAAAATATTCAACATTCTGCGTTTGGAACCAATGCCCTCATGTTTTTAATTTCGAGGTGTAAACAATGAGATTTATAATTTTATATTATATAATTCCTTTGAGGGAGCAATGGACGGCCACTCCAAACGTGAAGGGCTGGAGATATTTAATCTTTATTGGAAAAGCATTTTGGTCTGACGTTTTTTCCTAAACTCGACAGTCGCTTACCCACCAAATCTTTGCTTTTTTTCCGTGAAAACGATCATGAGACATTTCCCGTGATCTATAGCACAACTTACTGTGCCTAAACAAGGACCCGCACTATGAAAGGGATACCTCCTCCCACCTTTGTCACACAGTCACTGCTTCCGGTCACATCAGGGATGGTGGACAAAGTGAGCAAGTAGAAAAAAAATGTTGAGCATGTTAAGACCTTTCTATCTGCCAAATTTCCATTGTCATTTGCTTTATTAATGAAGTTTTCTCGAATAAACCATTTGAGCTCGTTAAAGCCCTTTACCCAGGCCTTAAACTGCTTGAGTATTCCATTCAATGTGCCTTTGTTTTACCAAAATCAAATATATCTAATTTTACATTTCACTTTTACTCTGATAACACACAGATTAATTTACGACAAAACGTGGTGAAAACAAAGAAATACGAACATCAGGCACATTGGGCAATGACGCATTTTTGTTTAATACAATGACATTTCGCAAGCAAGCATCGCGTTGACTGAGTGGCCGAGTCCAAAACTTTGTAGCAAATTTCAAGATTACTGCAGACATGCAATTGCGATCCTCTTGATTTAAGTATAATTATGTTTCATCTGATTGAACCGAAAATTTGGCTTTATGGAAAGCGCTGCGGACCTTTCATCAGGGACCAAAATAAAACCAAAGCTCCCATTCCACAGCACATGCTGTAAACTAAGGGTTATAAAAATTATAAAGCTACTTTAGGTCCTGTGGGTTTGAAAAAATCCTTCCGATATTAAGAAAAGTAACACAGAAAGTTTAAGGTGTTTCTCTTACAAAGTAATTGTTTCTTTTTTCCCCACTACATCTAGCCTTGGAACATTTCTTTGCTTGTAGTCACATGAGAGCCCCAGAATACTACATAGCTTCGGTGAAGAACGAGTGCTCATGGAAAGCGTATCCATGTTCAAACGTTTTTTACTTTAATCTTGGATTTTGCAAGAAGTGCAATGGCGAATGTTCTTCCATGGGCTATTTTGCTGATCAGACCAAGAAGACTGGCAAATACTATTTGAGAACAAACTCAAAAGCTCCATTTTGCGGTAGGGTAATTTTTACATTTTCATATTTTAATATTTTAGCTGGGTCTTC
>NW_028145471.1:1542500-1565000 GCF_977016875.1 Pavona decussata
ATAATTGATTGGAAATGGGTATTGAATCTCGTGTGGCCGACACAAATGTCTCTTTTAGAAGGAATAAACCACTGACCTATCGGGGGTTTGGGACCGTTAGTTGGCGGTGGTGGAGTTACAATCCCACCTCCACCGCAAGATCCACCAACCAAGGAAAAGTCGTCAACGGCAATGTCTCCTTGCCAGTTATTTCCACGTACTCCTTCAAAAACAATCTGAAACCGGAAGGGACCAAGTTATGTTAAGCTGGTAGGTCAAATCACATGAATGCATGTTATGGTAATTGTATATGCCAAACAAAGGCACAAAAAAAGAAAAAGAACAACAACAACAACAACAACAAAAGAATATAAAGAGCAGAAAACATAAACAAAAAACACACACTCAAAACAACAAAAGAGTTTACACACTGTTTGTTGTCAGGGTATTATTGCTTTTATAACTGTATTGTCTCTTGAATAGTGCATGTAAGCACGTAGTTCAAAGAACTTCATGCAACATTAGTTCACATTGTTGAACGTTCAGGGACATTTTGGCCAGTGGGTATGAACAAGATATTTCAATGAGACGCCTTCTGTCCTCTATGTTTTTCGTACGGATTGGAAACTAAGAAGGGAAAGGTTGAGTATAGTATTAGTAGTGTTTATCACTCGTTATTCAGTAAAGTCACTAGCTACCCAGAATTAAAGATGACCCACCCTTGAATACATTACAATAGGAAAAAAAATAACAACAACAACAAAACAGTTTATATCTTAAAAATACAATTTCCAAGTCTAAGTATCCGCATTACACCAATGAAGAGCGCCACTATCAGAACAATATGAACAACAATGAGTTACTTCATGTTATCTTTTTCACGGTGAAATGTTATTACTAAAAATTGTCCATCTGGCCACAATTTTGGAACGTTAGATAAGCCCCATCCTCCCCTTCAAAAAACCTCCTGCCTTGTCCACAAATAAACGCCCGCTTGTTTGAGGATTTACGTTAAGTGAAGATTTTTTTATCTAAAAAGAAAGTTGGGCTTTCTATAAAACGCAGCTTTTTCTTTTCCAGAGGGAATGGGGTGTTTCCCATGTTACACCATTCAGCAATAATTATAAACATTACAACCTCTACTTCTGACTCATGACCCTATCAGCCACTGATGGTGTTGGGTTGCGAAAAAGAATTAGTGTTAGTTGGGCAAGAGATCTTCGAGAAAAGAGGAGGCTAGTGCAGGTATTTCATTACAGTTACACCCAAGAAGTCTCGAAGTGGTAAGCTCAATCGAGATTTCTGAGAATCCATAATATTAAGGCTTGTAAACAGCCAATAAGGAGTAAACAGTTGAAGATGACTCACATTTCCTTGTCCACTAATAGACACTTCAGCTTTCTTCCAAGCATTACCCTGAGACCCGCTCTTGGAGAAGACTTTTGCACTGCCAAGGTAGACGTTCAGATCTTTAACATCATTTCCATTCATGTGGTAATAGAAAGAGAGGCAAGCGGATCCCCCACTAAAGCTATTAAAGCTGATTATTGCCTTGTCACCAGTTTGGCGAGGACTTGATGTCTCGATGTAGATGTATAACCCTTGAACAAATAATAAAAGTATAACAGTTGCAAATTAAAATAATAGGAAATTTAATAGGAAATAATAGGAAAATCTATTTCTATCCAATCAAGAAAGGATGATCCTCACTTGTATGGGATGAAACGGTTGGTCTAAAATTGCTGTAAAAGAAGTATATACCAACAATATTTTTTAGAATACTTATCACTTGTTACCTCGCCAATCGAAGGTGAGAGTTTGACAGGGTCTGTCTACTATTATATAACATAATTCAATAAAACTTGCTTTCTGACTTTATGGCGTCTTTGGAAAGGTGCAAGGTGACAGGACGTTCCGGCAGCAATGCTAAACATTAATACTTTACATTTCTTAACTTTTTGGAAAACCAAAAAGAGCATCATTTGTTGAAATAACACTAGATCACAAACCAAAAAGTGCTATTAAGGAATGTATTCGTTGTTAAGAAAATACTTCGAAAAATTTTAAATGCACATACCTTTGCCAGAATGATCAGTCATAGGCCCAGTTCCAGACGAAGGAGTGCTGCCACTTCGAACCGTCCAGTCGAATTGATCAGAACTGGACTGAATCCAACCGCTACATAATCCGTTGTCGAAAGAGCATTTTACTGGTTTGACTGACCGAAGAAAATTTATGTTATCATCAACGTCATCATCATCATCATCATCATCAACATCAACATCATCATCCTTTGTACTATTAATAACCCCTATACAAACTTGCTTTATATTGGACGATTTTTTAAAAAAGAACCACCGAAGTTAAAAAGAAAGGTTCCCCCTCTCCTCATCCACCAAAATTTTTATCTTAAGTCACCTTTGCTTTCATGAAAATTATGTTTGCAGATGATTACAAGATTATTGGCAGTTTAAAGTTGGATTTTCAGATGAAGTAGCATGAAATGGGGGTCCACCGGGAAAGGTAAACAGGCTAACGCAATTCACCTGGCGGTTGGGTTGGTGGGACTGTTGTGGCAACGCCTCCGCCACCGTTGCATGATCCTTTCTTCAAAGAGACGTCATCAATAGCGATATCTCCCTGATAAGACGCACCCCTTTTGCCTTCGAAAATTATCTGGAAGTAAAACAATTGAAACAACCATATTGACATGATTTTCCTAACTGACTGCTAGATTTAATTAATTATGATAATCATCACGTTGACGTTTAGGCTAACCGAGCCCACAAGATGAAGTAGAGGGAGGGGTAGGAAAAAAAGCATCGATAAGTGTCACCGCGAGCTGTGAAACCTGACCCTGCTTTCAACAAAAGTGGTAAATCTCCTTCCCTTTTTATGAAAATGAACTGTTTATAACAACGTTACAGTTAGGCGGCGTAACTCTGTATAGGGTATAAATTGTATGCAAGTAATCCCCCATATAGGTCAAGATTGAGTGGGATAATTGTTTTATTACATACTAAGCTAAGCAGAATGTCGATGACCTGAGACAAGTAATTAGAATATTGTATATTTTAGTCCCTTATTAGCTTGGTTGATGTGTCCACCAGGTCCGTCGTTGTGGGTACAAATCTAATTCGAAGTACAAAATTAAACATAACTCATTTGTCTTATAATAGCATTATGGTTGCGTTCAGATGAACGCAGCATAGGTCTTTGTTGTAACCAGAAATAATTTCGGAATTTATCATACTTTAGTTTGGGTACTTCCATGAAAATTTATCTAACAACGAGTTGCACGAGTATAACATAACAGTTCACACTTTGTGTGACTTAATATTCCTGTAGTAACAAAATTTTTACAGCCCTGTTTTTCGAAATTTCTATTAGGAATTTAAAGGTTTTCCTCGTAACGTTTACATATTTAAGCTATTTTAACCTTTCTTTATTGGTTTTCTTCAGGTTTATTTTTTTTACGTTGGCGACTTCGCAGAATAAAATGTCGAAATTCTCAGGCCACCACCGTGGCATTTTACGGACCCCAAAAGTAACAGTTTTGGAAATTCTAAACATCTTCCAACTTCATTCTCATTGCTTTCATGGGCTTGAAAAAAAGGAATGAGAGTGGGCGTGTTAAGGAATTAACTTAGGCGCAGGCTAAATTAGTTTAAAGGTTGCGTGCAAATAAGAAGAGGAATGTAGATTTTAGACTATGCCACACCTCAGGCATATAAAAACCAGTACTTTCAACATTAATTCACGGATTGAGGCGGGTAAATTAATTTCTCCAATTGATGAATAAAATCTGTTATGAATGTTGTGATCCGAGTCCTTCAATTGACACTAATAGGGTTTTTTTCCTGGGTATTTCCCTGAATGCTTTGAAATGTAGTTTAAGTCCGTCAATAAATATGAGCCCTGGATATGTGGTATTTGAACTTAAGGGAGCCAGATAACTATAAAAAGCCATAAAACTGTCAAGAGGATATCATCGTTGTTTTAGTTATTTCCCATAGTTAATTACTAAGAGCTGGATCCTATTATCACGTTTAATATTAATGTATCTCACATTTCCTTGACCGTTAATTGACACTTCAGCTTTCTTCCACATGTTTCCTTGAGCACCTTTCTTAGAGAAGACCTTCGTATTGCCAAGATAGACGCTTAATTCGTCGATACTTGTACCAAACATATGGTAATAGAACGTGAGGCAGGCAGCTCCACCAGTATGCCCTGAGAGCATTAGCTTCGCCTTATCCCCTTGGACACGAGGGGACGATGTCTCAATGTAGGCATACGAACCTTAATATAAGAAGAAAAAGAAACGAAACAGGGAAACGCAAAATGAAGTGGACAATTATTTGAGATCATACGTAAGTTAATCACTGAAAAATTTTTACATTCACAATTCTCGGGATGTGATAGTTGCTGGCGCATTGCTCAAGCGAAAGCACACGTTTGGCTCAGTCGAAGGCTAAGCCTGTGTCAAAGGAGCTGTGAACACGAATAGCCCATCCACGAAATTTTTCTGATGGTTCCCTTTCAGGCATTCGATCTCCAATTGTTCAATAGATTTCTTACTCACCATAATCTACGTTAGTTTCTAACGCTGCTCAAGGGCCACGTGGTTGTTAGCTTTTAGCCATTAAGTGCCACCTCCTGGAATAAGGACGTCATCTTACTTTACCATTACGCTAATCTATAACCTGCACTTTCTGAGTATCCGAACTAGTAAACGGAAGGTCTTAGGTTCGACTCCTGTTGGGAGAACTCGGAGTTTTCTTTTTCCAAGTATGCCTGCATCAATGACTGAAAACAATATATCTGTCACATCCAAATTATTTAGGGAACGCTAACATGTGATATCATAGTTCTTAGGTTAGACGGCACGACAACCCATTACTGAAAACTCATAGAGTACTGCAAACTGTTTATATGATAATTATTTTTATCACTTGGAATTGCTAGAGTAGTATCCCCTGGCGCTATTATAGTACTGCGACATGTACTATACATTCCAAGTACACTTGTTGCTTCTTTATTGAGAAGCATTATAATCATTCTGGTGAAAGATGTTAAAAATGGCAAACATAATAAAGTTTGGGTCTATGAATAAACTACTGTCCGCCGATTGGTCTATAAAAGTATTACTAAGTATTACTAAGTATTGAGAAGCATTATAATCATTCTGGTGAAAGATGTTAAAAATGGCAAACATAATAAAGTTTGGGTCTATGAATAAACTACTGTCCGCCGATTGGTCTATAAAAGTATTACTCCATGGATTGTCATTTTTATTTACCTGCACCAGAATGCCCACTTGATGGTCCAGTTCCAGAAGATGGAGTGCTTCCACTTCGAATAGTCCAATCAAATTGGTCAGATTTGGACTGGCTCCAGCCAGCACAGAGACCTTTGTCAAAGTTACAACTGATTGGTCCTGAAACTATGAAACATAATAAATTATTTAGTTGCCACAGTTGGAAAGTTGCCACAGCGAAGGGAAATAAACCTTTTAACAGATGTATTATAGTTTTTCCTTCACCTCAGGCATCCGTTCACTCACCTCCACTCGGCTTTATCAACTTTTCAATTACCATATTGTTTTTTACTTGCAAGGTTTACCGAAGAAAGCGGTTCAAAGTGATGACTTCACCACAAAACTGATGGCAAGAACCTTACATATGAACAGAGCGAAATTACTGATGGATCAAACACTGGTTTTTTTTTTTATATACACGTGCATCACAACTCAAAGGAACAGACTGCACCTAAATGGTTTGTCATTTAACTGCTCTCATTCGGGTTCAATTCAACGTTTACCTGGAGGTTTTGTGCCTGGAGAACTGGTGGCTGGCAAGAAAATTTAAAGAAGAGACTATGAACATTTGTCATCAAATAGTTAGAATTTATTACATCTGCTACAGAAAAAGTACATCCACGTATTTTGTAATTCTCCACGGCTGATTAGTAAAATTAAAGTTGTCATTAATTAGTCATAAAGACGTAACTTTTAAACTTATAAATAATTGTCTGCTTCCGACCCCTGTCGTTGTTGTTGATCAGTGTTGGTTGCTGTTTTGTTTTGTTTTGTCTTTGTTCGTTATTTTTTTTAATTTGTATTGTTTGTCAATTTAAGAATTTCGCTGTTTAGGTGCAAATAATAAGCAGGGGAGGAGGGGGTGGGGTATAACGCAATTAATCAATATCTAACAATTAAATAACTGAGGTAAGGAATAAGTATTCCCCAATTAAACAGCAATTAGAAACGGTTTTGCTCATAGAGGAACAGTTCTTTTTCTTTGTGATAACTGATTCCAGATGTACCGGATATGTTAAATTCTGGCAGAGGAACTATAGCCTCATGGGATATAGAAAAAATAAACGAAATTTACCAGCGGTCATAGTAATTTGCGCATGTCATACAACTGCCAAGAGCCTATCATGATTGGATGTTGCAAATGCTTTACAAAAAAAAGAATACCTGTTTTACAAGAATAACGCAGGCTCATTTGCTGGGCGTCAATAGGGCTCAGACCTTTTCGTTGTCCAAAAGAAACCTGGAAAATAAAATTTAAAAAAGAAAAAAACAGTATTTCAAGAATTTCGATGAGAGATTTTTCTGCTCAGTATTCGAAAAGAAAGAGTAAAATCCGAAGAAGCAAAGAAAGAGAATTACAAAAACAAATAGATCATCTGATGAATGTGCTTAAAACAAACAAATCAAAAGAAAATATCGCACAACTATATCACCTCCGAGCTGAATAAAATAAGATCACGGAATATAAAACAAAGGGCGCCATTGTAAGGAGCAGGATTCGCTGGCATGAAGAAGGTGAAAAAAACACCAAGTACTTTTTAAACCTAGGAAAAATGCAGCATTCTAAAGCACATATAACCAAGTTGAAATACGATGGTAGGGAAATTAACGACTCAGACGAGATCTTGAGATCACAGAGACTGTTCCACAAGAACCTTTACACTGCTAGTTCGTGTGACGCAACATATAATGATTTATTTTTTGAGGATGCAAATTTGCCGAAACTAGACAAACCTGAACAAGACAAACTCGAAGATCCCCTTCGCAATGAGGAATGCTATAATGTGCTGAAAGAATGCGCTAAAGGAAAGTGCCCAGGGAGCGACGGACTTTCTGTAGAATTTTATTTGTATTTTGCTGGGAGAAGATATCACACGAAGTTTTAATTACGCACTCGATCGGGGACAAATGAACATAACTCAAAAGCAAGGGATCATTATGGTAATACCGAAAAAGAAAAAAGACAAATCTTATCTTGAAAATTGGAGACCTCTCACTTTACTTAATGTAGATTACAAGATCGCAACCAAAACTATAGCCCACAGAATTGCCAAGGTTCTTCCTAAACTAATCAATGAAGATCAAACTGGTTATGTAAAAGGTCGCTATATCGGTCAAAACATCAGACTTATACAAGACATTATGGAAGTAACTGAATTAGAAAACATACATGACATCGCATTATTCATCGACTTTAAAAAAGCGTTTGATACACTCGATTGGAACTTCCTGTTTAAGACGCTAGAACGTTTTAATGTCGGTCCTCAAATTCAACGATGGATTAAAACTTTTTACAACAATTGTTCTAGTTGCGTCATGAATAACGGATACGCTTCCGAGTTTTTTTAAAATTCAGAGAGGCGTACGACAAGGATGCCCGCTTTCCGGTGTTCTTTTTGTACTATGTGCAGAAATATTAGGAAATGCAATTAGACAAGATCAGACCATTAGCGGAATAAAGATTTTTAACAAAGAATTTAAAGTTTCACAATACGCTGATGATACTACCGCTTTTGCTGCTGACCTCGAGTCGGCTGAAAATCTGTTCAAGTTACTGGATGCATTCCAGAAGTGTTCTGGTCTCGAAATCAACAAAAGCAAAACTGAGGAATGTGGTTAGGTGCCAGTCGAAATAGAAAGACAAAGCATTTCGACATTACATGGCCCTCTGAATCGGTCTACGCACTTGGAATTCATTTTTCGTATAATAGAGAAATTTCTCATCAAAAAAATTTTGAACAAAAGCTCAGTTACTTCCATGAAAACTCTACTTAATATATGGTACCCCAGGAACCTCACATTATACGGTCGAATAACCATTCTGAAAACTCTTGCACTATCCAGACTTATTTATAACACCTCTATGCTATCATTTCCATCGTTTTTCATCACTACGGTAAGTCAAGCAATCAAATCTTTTATCTGGGGCAAAACAGTGAAAATTAAGCATTCGACTATGATAAGTCACATGGATAAAACGATTAAATGGCAGTAATCCGGCTACCAGGTGGAGTTACATTCCTCTGGCATATCTAGAAAACGTTGGTGGCCGTTTTATTTTTGAATGCAATTTCGATCTGAGAATCCTAAAAGCCCATATACCTATATTGATTTTTATAAAAAAGCCTAGGAAGCAAAAAACTAGTTTGCTCTACTCCTAAATCCAAAGAACAAATACTAGATGAAATTATCTGGAACAATAGGTTTATTAAAATTAATGGATCCTCAGTATATTACAAGCAGTGGCATGAAGCTGGCATTACTTAAGTCAGTGATATTTTCAAAGGCGACTCTTTCTTAACCTTTAATGACTTTGTATCCACATTTCGGTTAAAGACTAACTTTCTGAAATATTATGGCCTTTGCCACGCGATCCCTCAAGAATGGATTAATTTATTAAAAGGTAAAAGCGGTCCTATAACGAGTTCCATAAATAACAATAACAAACTTTCTCCCGACAAAATTTCTTGCAAAGTTGCAAACCAAATGTTTGTGCAAAAGAAATTCGAAAGACCTACAGCAGAGAGGAGGATAAAACAGGCTAACTTCGACAAAGAATCGATACGGCTCACTTACAGCATTCCCTTCAAAGTTACTAAAGACATTAGACTTGCTATCTTTCAGTTTAAGATCATTCATCATATTTTACCTACTAATGCCACTCTTTTCAGGGATTCGCTTGTTCAAAAGGAGCAATGCCACCTTTGTAACGAGAAACAAACATTGAAACACCTTTTCGTAACTTGCTCTTTTGTGCAGACTTTTTGGACTCAATTTTCCCTCTGGTGGAAGGGAAAAACCCCAAATTCAATCACTTTATCAGAACAAGTAATAATATATACGGATTCACTACGGAGATCTCTCTCGTCGCCTTGGCTTGAACCTCTGTTTAATTATTGCCAAATACTTCATCTATATTGCGTCACGAAGAGAAGAAGAGTATATCTGGGAAGTCTATTGTGCTTTTTTAAAGAGTCACCTTAAAATTGAAAAACACAAATCTAAGTTTCAAATAAGTCTTTGAGCCTTTTAATTTTAGTCCTTTTTTTTTTTTTGCTATTCTGCTTTGCAAGGCTGCCGTGTGCCAGCAAGTATTGTGTAATTGTGTAATTTGTTGCTTAAGTTTGTAGTTTTAAAGCATCATAAGTACTGTAAACATCGTTAGTACCGTATTGTAGGTATGTAAGTATTGTAAGTTATTAGCATCGTATTGCAAGTAACGATATAATTGTTAGTACCGGTGTTAGCTGTATTGTAACTTGTGTAGCTAGTTTGTTGTGTAGGTAACTATAGTTAAGTATGCTTCTTTTTTGTTTTGTGATGTAGTATCATATAGTAATATAATTAATGGAATGTACTGTTCTGAAGTACTCAATAAAGTGTTCTCAAAAAAAAAAAAAAAATTTCAATGATTGGGGGAGATTAGCAGATGGCACAATTATAAATCAATAAATAAATAAATTAATTAATTAATTAATTCAAGATTTTGTTATGTCATAATATGCTATTTTGAACATTTATAAAACCAGCATTTGGGTGGAATGAGAAACTTCGTTTCATTCAATAATGAAATAAAGTTTGTGAAAGGTCGATTACCGTCAATGTGATCGACGCTAGATCGCAGAATGCAGTGGGGCTTTGCCGAAGTTTCCGGCCTTACCGTACATTATTGAATACAAAACTTGTTCTTACCCCAGACTTTTTGGAGACAATTGTTGGCTTGCCGTTTTTGGAGAAAGCTTTTGCACTGTAATGCATCACTGAGCCATAGTCATAGGGTGTTCCAAGAGAGTTGATGGTATTCGTGCCATATCTTTTAAAGTTGTGCTTGTTTGCTATGAAGCAAAGGAAAGAATGATTACACAGATCTGCTTATACTCGGCTAACAGAGCCATTGTAACACATCTCCAGAAATTTGTGACAGCTTCTTCTTTTCAGCTCTATGAAAATTAGTCCGATTATTTAACTTTTCCATACAGAAGGTTGTTTGAGAAATAAATGAACAGTATGCAACGATGTTTTAACGTCAGTTCTCCCTCGCGCACAATGGGTCACGTTTTTTCTTTGTATTCCAGATTACTAGAAGTCTGTTTTGTGCTATTCTTGTCGTATTATAGTAGGTGCCCACAGCAAAAAAAACCCTTTTGCTTTTTAAAATGGGCGACCACGAATAACGCACTATGCGGTTAATTTATTTCTCATATCAACGTTGCATAATTATGCGATTCCATAAGTCGTGTCACGTGACATTCCGAAAAGCGTCTTCTGATCTCTTTTGCAAAATAAATTAGTGACATCTAGCCGTATCTCTTGGCTTGTTTGTAATGAACAAATATCGCACCCCCGCACTTTTAAGAAAAAAGATTTTTATAGCCAACTCCCGCTCAAGGTGCCTCAAAAGAAAACAAATCTATCATCTCATATCAAACGTGCGCTCATGGAATAATTGCTGATTAACTTCATCTGATCGCGTTTTGAGATATTTGTTTTCTCTCACTCTGGAATACGGTCAACAGAACGTAACCTTAAAAAACTGACATCGTGACAGCGACAAGGTCCTGCGATCGTCTGCGATCGTGACCAGTGACATCTCGAATGGGATGAACCCTTGAAAACCCATTGATATTTATTTTATGAAAAACACGACACTCCTGCGTTTTACAACAGACATGTTTCCTCACTGCTTTTATCTAGACCATTGATATTTGTACCTACCTTCACGTATGTTTTCCCACATGATTGTCACATAGTTGTCGCGATCGGGTCGCGATTGTTCATGAAAGAAACCCAGCGCATGTCCTGGATATAAAAAAAAAAGTTCACCAAAAATTACTCGGGTGATTTGTTTAATTTATCTTTACTCGCTCACGTCTACGGCGGTGATATTTCCCCTCGTCTCTGTAAGCAGTTTTCCCATTCTAACGCATGACTGAAAAATGTATCGTGAGTAAATAAATATTTAAGTTGTATAGATGATATGTACTTATCATCCATGCTATGTAAAGGCAAAATTACGATCAAGTTTGACATATTTAACCCTGAAAGATTAGAATTGTTTTTATTACCCAGTTCGTGAGCTACAATGCCGTTGTACCAGCACCCAGAAGCCAATGAGAGTTGCTGCTTTTTGCCTGTTCTTCCAACATACGACCAACACCTAAAAAACAAAGGTTAAATTAGTTGTACTACTTCATTAATCGCCGCGGAGAGCACGAAGCATGTTGCCACTGTTTTTTGTATTTCTATGTATGTGTGCATTTCTGTGGGATAATTTGTTTGCTTTCTCTGCATACAGCCCGGTCAAGCGCGATGGCCTTGTTTAGTTCTTCTTTTCTGAAAGATTCCGCATGGAACTTCCTTTCTAGAGCCCTCAATCCGAGCATTACAATGGCCGGTATCCTTACACCTGATCTTTGCAGACCAATGGAAATGAAGTCAAAATACTAAAAGCTAGATACATCTGTTCATGTTCATTCTGTTCATACATCCATTCTCATAGATCACTATACCACTCGCACTTGAAAATAACACTATCGAATGAAAAATTAATGAACTCAAAATGCTCAAAGTTAAATTCATTCCTTGTCATAAATTACTCTGCAACTCAGAATTGAAAATTGGTCTGGTGAGAGGAAAAGTGAACTCAAATGCTCAATGTGAGATTCATTCATTCTCATCCAGTTACAAAGGGAAGAAAAAGCTGGTCAAAACGAACTAATTTCATGTGGCTGGTTGCCATAATGACAATTGCGTTCATTCTGTTATGTAGTCATCTATGCTACTAGTTTTCATGGTTATACTATTGCATTTACCCAGATCCTCTAAATAGTGAGATGTATGCAATTTCAGTGGACCGTTTCTTAAAGCGGACACATGTCTTCTGCTCCCACTCTTGCATGGCACTCCGGATAACCGCCATTGCCTTAGATTCTGAGCCTGAAAAATTACGTAGAATGTACAAATGCATTGAGCTAGCGAACTACTTTCTGTGTGCCTAACTTAAACCTTAATGCATACAAAGGTTCCAGTCATCCATTTAATAAAGACACTGCATGTGATAAGTTACAGCCCTTGCAGTTAATGTAGCATGGTAGACCCAACTGTTTGTATCACCACAATGCTACTGACTCTTTCGCAGAAAGTGTTTGAAATTTCTTGAAATATGCTTGAAATATGCTTAATTTAGAAATGGAATATGTATTATGATAACGCTTTCCTTCACTTAGTGTTAATTTTTTCACGACGATTTCACAGATTTTTATAAGAAACGCGCAAAAATTATATTGACAATCGCAGAATATTGCTACATTTAATTGATCCAAAAGCAAGACAACTCGGGAGTGATATCATCGATAATTTTTGGAGCAAAGAACATTTACCACATTTGATCTTTGTTAATTTTGCATAAAATAAAAAAGACGAACTTTAAAGGGGATCCCCAAGTTTTCAAGCTGGAATCGATATCCACCATGATCATGTGTAGCTAAACGAAGTAATTAATAGTTTCCATTCACCACCATTTTTTCTACAATCCTGGACCATGGTAATTAATTTAGCATTCTAATCATGCAAATGCATCTTTCAGGTTTATTCCCAGTTACTTTAAAACTAACTCAGTGACGAATCAATCTCGTAGGGTACGACAGCTCCTGGCCATTTCCCTGTTGTAATTGAGCCTCTGACGTCACCATCACTATCAATCATTACTTGCTGTTCGGGAGTTAAGCGCATGTCCCCCTCAACGAGGCTACCGTCTCTTCCGATGAGTTCAACATTTTCTAAAGAGAAAAATTGGACGACAACGGCTTGTAGTCACGTTAGCAAAAAAGTGCATAGACAAATTAAGAGTATTAGGTTATTAAAGGAAGAATAAAAGAAATTCAAATGGAATGAGTTACATGAAGACGTGCGTTTTACGCGCTGTGCTCCTGCTGTGGCAAAACAAAGTGTTTACAGTTAAGTTTAACTTAGAAGCATGGTAAAGACGGGATGTTTGAAATCAAGTGGCGTAGTTGCCTTATAGCCAGTAAAAGACACAGTTCAGTGGCATTGTATCGATGAAACTGAATTACGCTTTTTTAAATGAACGCTTTGACAATTAAAAGCAAAAGAAAGCTATCTCCTTCTGTGTGCTACATGTTTTAACATAAATCTAGCGGAAAACAGTGATTTTAATTAAAGTCAGTTTTAGTTGGAAAAGGAGTAATATTGAGAGTGAACATATGTATTAAAACATATGAAGTAAATGTTAAATGTATATACATTTCTTAGTCTTACCATCAGGGTTTGAGGCCAAAACAGCCACCAGAAGGCCGCAAAATAGTAGAAGAGCCTTCATAGCAATCCCAAGACTTTTGCACTTAAGGAAATCGCAAGTACGGGCTTTTATCTCGTTAGTCACTGCCATTCAAAATGAACTCAGAGTATTACACAGAAACACCTGCAACAACTGCTTAAACAGTAATTTACAATCGCAACGAGGGTTGTCATGATAAAAATGACATCAAAATGTTAGTGCAAGTTGGAAGATAGTAAATATTCCGTTATACATAATAGAAATATTGTTGTTTCCTGAAAGTCTGTTAAGGCAGCTTCCCACGTTTATCGTGCAAAGAGAGCTTCTGTTTACATTTACTTCATGGTCGATTAAACAGTCAGGTTTCTAACAGATAGGAAAAACGATTGTGTCATTGAAAACCACGATAAGAACTTGACGGGAAACGGAGTTTAAACGATCTTGGTGCTTAGGTGGTTGAACAGAGAGAGCAATTGATTGCTCCATGGAAAAGGTGGAAGTCAGAGGCCTTGCAAATTTGTCTTTCAATGAAGTGGTTTTAATTATAAAGTGGTTTGACTCCACTGAATTGTTCTAAAGGTGTCAAACAGTATATGCCTTAGTCGGATCAGCTTTTTAAATTAAATATTATTGTTTCTAACGGTTTCTTAACATTTTTTAAGAAACGTAGATATAGAATTTTTTTTTCAAACGATAGACTGATCACAATATCCACATATAGGTGACTATATGAAAAAGTTCTTGGAAATTTAAAAAGTGCTTCCCAGCTCACTCCATAAGAGACGCCTTCTTTAATCCAATTTTTGCGGCGTGTTTTTGCGCTGCTTTAAGGTGCAATTTCAAATCAGCTGTGTAGACGTAGCAATTTAGATGCCTTTTTTGTGAAAAAGCCTCGAAAAGCGCCACTAAAATTGCATCAAGCCTCACCTGTGCAAACGGCCGTTTATGAACAAAGGTTTCCAATAACTGGTATCAGATGAAACTTTATTAAAGATGGGCGCAAACCTTTATTCTTCTTGGAGTTTTGTTAGTTTTTTTCACAAATGTAGCTTTTCTTAGATCAAGAATGTAAATAGGCTTCTGTTTGTTGTTTTGGCATTTTAACGTGAAACTTTTAAAAACACTAACTGTTTTGAGCACTGAAAAAGTACAAATTTTTGGGTCCCACGAGAAACTAAACGAACTGAGTCTTCGGTTGATTATTCTAAACATGATGCAGTATTATATCAAATATCTTTTTCACCAGCATACCAATCGTTCGAGTAAATCACTCATGTTAAGGCCTGCTGATAATTATAATAAAAACTGAATTATGGACGGAATTTCGTAAATTTAACTTCATATTTCAATCTCAATTCCCCTTAACTTTTGTTTCTAATTTTGTCTTTTTCGCTTCTCAAAAATCTCTAAACTGCTCTTGATCCCGTTTTGAAATGTCGAGCGAGAGAACTAATTAAAAGTGCGACGCCAGCTCGGCGAGATGGAAACGAGCAAAAAGCGCTTTTCACTCGTGTCCTTTTTCTTTTTGTTCGCTCTCTCGACCATTTATAAATGGGCAGCTAGCAGTTTTAAAACACTTTAAAAAACAACAAGTCACAACATTCACTTTCTAGACGGTTTCTCTTTGGGAAAAATTTAACAAGTGTAGAAATTTAACAAGACCTTCCTACGCAGATAGTTTTATGTCGTTTGTATTACATCCTCCCCCTAAATGTGGTGATTCGAAGCCAACACGCCCCAAAATATCCCGATAGTCCCGTTATTCAGATCTCGATTTTACTGATACAAACTGCAATCTTAACACCGTTCGTATTATGGGCTTCACATTAGTTATATTTTCCTTTACTAACTCGTATATGCGGTTATGAATTTCAATTAATTATGAAGGACAATAAGCTAAGCGAAACTCGCACCATAGTTGCATCCAGGAAATACAACAAACGTGCAATTGCTAACGTTAAGGAAGGCCTGGAAGGGAACAATAACGGAATTTCAATGAAATTCGAAATAGAATGAACACCGCAATATACATTTTACCCCTATGAAACTACTGAGAAATAACCGCAGCGCTCAACCCTAATATGTGAACACGCAGATAGATCAAGGAAGTGGTATACAGAAAAAAAATTGCTTAAAATCTTATCCAAACGAAAATGATCTTCGGTCAATGTCACATAACATTTAACAAACAAATACACCAAGTCAAATGCCACTCCGCGTTCGACGGTCTGCAAAAAGAGGTCATCTAAAGTAAACGATTTTCTTCAATATCTTTGAACTATCCCATTGATTTATTTTTAATTTGAAAAAAGGTGTTGCTAAAGCACCGGCAAATTTCGCTTCATAAAGTTCATCCAATAAAAAAGATAATTGTCTTTGAAATCTGAATTTTATGGCGATTTGTTAGCCATCTTCAATGTATCATATTATAAATGATATTTTAAACAAATTGTTGTCACTTCATAAATTGTCCAATCATACTCTATCCTTTCTCATATATATTTTTTTTTTTTTTGCTGAAACGGCGAAACTGAAATTTTGGGGATCTTAGTAACAACAACATTGTTTTAGCAAGGTTTTAGCAGGGTTTTGAAATTTGGTAACATTTAAGTAAGAAAGCACCATTGATTGTGATGCCTGTAACTCGAATGTCATAACAATTTACTAGCTTTATTCTAAAATATATTAAAAACCTACTAAATATACTAAAAATCAACCTCTTGACTATTTATGAATTGATTTTGCCGACCCCATTCCGCTGGCATTTTCTCAATTTTGCCTGGATTTTGTCTGACAAATATGTCATTCCGAATAATTTGTTTGCGATTACTATTTGACACTTTCAGAGAGAGCGTCCGGGGTTATCGAAACATGTTATTTAATCTATTGCTGTATAAAGCTGAAGATTTATGGCGAGCTGCGATACTCAAATTTATTTAATAATTAATGAAGAGAGAAAAAAAAATCTCTATCTCGAAGGACGTTTGTAAATCTGATCTTAAAATTTCGTGAACTTTCGATTTGAATTTCTCGAAGGATTATGAATGGTTTTAGGAGCTCTACCAAACGCTCTAAAAGAGTATATCGTCCGCTTCCCAAACACTTTCATTTTGTTTAATTCTACTTAATAAAAAGTAGACGGGGTTCTTCAAATTACTCCGCAGAGACACAAAACGTCTGGACAAAAGACAACCGACTTTAGCCTGGTCTGAAAGATACTATCTTAAAACTGGAACATAAACGGAGTTATTGCAGTTATTTAAAACAGCCGAGAGGCAGGTTTCTTTTTTTTAACCGAGCAGTAAATAACCATTTCAGTATGTAAATGAGCCTTACAGTAATCTGTATATTTTCCATATATGGTCAGATTTTTTATCGTTTTAAAATAGTGATCGAATCCTACGTAAAGGCAGCCTTCAGTTCTACCTCGAGTTAAACCTGAAACACGAGTTTTAGTTTCTACGCTTCCCCCTTATTTCAAAAGTTAGAATATATATAAGTTTTCTCTATTAACCATATTATAAAAACAAGCAATCTCATCGCCGTTTGTCTGTATAATTTCAGATTTGCTTAAGCTGGAGTCTTCTGGCTGAATTCCGGTCTAAATGTGAAGTTATAGTTGATAAATTAAGCTCGAAAGTTTCCGGATATAAACAAACCACGAAATGAGGATCGAAAGTCACAGCTCAGCGCTTATTTCGTTTTTAATTGGTCGAAATTATCACGAGACACTTTCGAAATTTTGCCAAGTATTTTTCTTCCTTTTAAATCAAACTTCCTTACAGAATTCTCACCAAATCAAAGCAGTGCCTCCTGGTGTATTCACCGTGTATGCTGCCAACGTTTAAAAAAAATGGCAGCGTTTGTATCCTTTGCCTTGATCATGCTTGCTTTTGGTGCAGTCACTTCAAAGAAAGTCCACTTCAAAAATTGTCCTTCACAACAACAGCGTGGTGAAATCCTCTCCGTGGATATAACTCCCTGTGATGATGATCCTTGCGTTTTCAAACCTGGAGGAAACGAGTCTCTTACCGTGAGGTTCATCCCGCGAGAAGTTGTGCAAAGCGGGATGATCAATGTGTACGCCATTAAATGGGGGATGCGCATACCGCTGCCTTTACGGAACAGGGATGTCTGCAAAGGATACGGATTAACCTGTCCTCTAAAGAGTGGTGACCCTGTACAGCTTACAATTACTGAGGAGGTCCCAGAGTACTGTCCATCTGGTAGTTACGAGTTTGAAGCTGTCCTGGAAGATCAGAATCGTGACACCGTTGTATGTGGAACCATTGACTTGAAAATCGCATGAAAGACAATTCATGACATTGAAACATAACATGTGTGATAACCGTTTTACCTTTCAGGGCCGTGCTGTATTAACGGTTGATGAATAATTTTACATTCGAATCAATTTTTAGTTGGAGTAAGATTTCTTTTCTGTAGTGTGTAATTGTGACAGAATTAGTCAGCGATATATAGGAAACTGGTGCAAATATATTGTCAAGGTATATTTCGTTTGACGTCGCAAAATAATCTAATAAATTGTCATTAACATGGCTTAGAGTATCTCAGTTTTTTTTTCTAATCAAGTCATTGTTATGATGCCGAGGTATTCAACACAGGTTTATACCTGTCTTACCTACAGGATAAATAAACACGCTGAATGGGTTTGAATCATTTACATTCCAAATTCGATCTTTGCTGGCATGATTGTTTAAGACTCGAACTGATTAGCAATTCACTGAGTAAGCAAACAGAAAATTTAGTTAAAAGGTCAACCTTCAGTCGAAAGTAAAATAAGATAAACCTGCTTCAAACAATTCATGCAAAAGCTGCAACATAGTCTACAGTCACTTTTGGACGGGCTTAGATATCGTCTTAGTTTAAATTAATTTCCAATGTATTTTGTTTTTCTATTTAATGGACAATTAATAAGACAGTTGATTCGTAGCATGTTCTTAACAGAAGGATTTTTATTTCCTTCAATTTATTAACAATTTGTACTAATAAAGAGAACAAAGACCGAAGATGCATATGGCTTATAAACTAATAAAGGCGTGATTTAATCAACTAATAATTTGAAACTACATCTTTCTTTATTTTTTATCTCCCAGAAACATGATTTGGATGGTGGGTAGGCCGAATTTTCCCACAACTTGGCGACGAAATTTTTTTAACTCTTTTAGTCGTAAGTTTGGCATTCATTTCGGAGTGCATTCACACGCTCTTTTCGTGAGGCATTAATTAAATTACTTGGACCACAATCTCATGTGATGAAACTGTGGATATCACAAATAGCACAACTTGCATCCCTTGCCCCAACCTAGAACCCGTGTAAATCACGGCTCAGCTGTTTACAGGGTTCCATATGGAAAACCTGTGAAGAAAGACGTATAATCGTTTGATGCTCTTGAATTAAAAATTGGGTTGAACTATTCGCTTCTACACTGTACAGAAAATTAAATCGTCAATTGCTTTACGCGCGGAGCGACCGCGGTCACTAAAACAGGAGAGGTATAAGAAAAAAGACGTTTCTTTTTGCTTCGAGAAAGTCGCTCTACATTTCGTTACTTAAAAGCTGCAATATAACCTCCCCTTCGCCCTCCTTTCCCACTCAAGTTCCGATTGTTTAATCAGAGAGTGCTTATCATCCGAGTCAGAGTACTCGACGGGAATGGAACACAAGGCCTTCGGTAAGCCGGTCAGATCCGGCTCTAACCATGCACTGAGATGCTTGAAGACTTGTGGCTAGGTCTGCTTTTAAAAAAGGAAATACATTGGACATGTATGTTTTTTATTGAGGCAAAAAGGCCTTACATAAACCATGGTGATGAATATTTCATCGATTTTTTAGGTATCACAGAGAAACAATTTTACGCTGCAAGGAAGCGCAAGGGAAATCTTGCTAAACGTTGTGTTTATACAAATGAACCATTGTTAGTTTACGTTCAAGTGGCTGAAATGGGTCAGAGAATGAATGCCAGCGCACAACCCTAATATATATGAACGCGCAAACCGGGAAGTTGTTTACAGAGAACGTTTTTGTTCGAATCTTGCCCAATCGAAAAATGGTTTTCGGACATAAGTCAATGTAACATAACATTTAACAAAGAAATAAACTAAATCGAAAAGTCCAATGTCGCGCCGCATTGGGTGTTGTTCAAAAAAGGGGTCAACTATTGGAAACGATTTCCTCTCATAATCCTGAGCTATCTCGATTGTTATATTTTTAATTTGAATACCTTCTTTACTAAAAAAAAAAAAAATAATAATAATAATAATAATAGTAATGAGAATGACAACAATAATAATAATAATAATAATAATAATAATAATAATAATAAATAAATAAATAAATAAAAGGTGTCGCTAAAGCACTGGCAGATTTCGCTTCATAAGTTCATCCAATAAAAACAATAATCTGTATTTTATGGCAATTTGTTAGCTATCTTCAACGTATCATCAATGCCAATATATAATATTTTAATCAAATTCTTATGCGAAGAAGAAGTGAGTCAGAAAAGCATTTTAACTATGAAAAAATTGCGATAAAATATTTCTTAAAATCATTTTAAGATTAAAAACATTGCTAAAAAACGACGACGTTTCCACATTAGCTAAACGTCATTATCAAGTCAAAACATATTTGTTAGTAGTTTTCCACTACTAGTAATCTGTATTTTATCCATATATGGTCAGATTTTTTATCGTTAATAGTGGTCGAATTCTACGCTTGCAAAAGCAGGCTTAAGTTCTAACACGAGTTAAACCTGAAACACAAGTTTCAGTCTTTACCTTTCCCAACTTGTGACAAAATAAGGTCTCCACACCGTCAGTCAAAAAATCACAATATATAACTTGTTTTCTCCATTAACCATGTCATAAAAGCCACCAGTCTCATCGCCGTCACTCGGTATAATTTCAGATTTTCTTAAGCCGGCGGCTCCTGACTGAATTCCGGTCTAAATGTGAACTTTTAGTGGAAAAATTAAGTGTGAAATTTTCGGGTATGGAACGAAACATGAAATGAGGATTGC
Organism: Pavona decussata; assembly: GCF_977016875.1. Taxonomy (NCBI): domain Eukaryota; kingdom Metazoa; phylum Cnidaria; class Anthozoa; order Scleractinia; family Agariciidae; genus Pavona; species Pavona decussata. The sequence goes on from NW_028145471.1 coordinate 1,563,133, forward strand.
CGGAAACTCACATCTCAGCGTTGATTCCGATTTTAATTGGTTGAAATTATCAGGAGACACTTTCGCAATTTTTTACTGAAGCGTTAATTTTTGCTTCCTTTTATAATAAAATCCTTACAGAAACTCACTAGATCACAGCATTGCCTCTTGGTGTATTCGCCTTGTAAGCTACCGGCAAAGTTAAAACTAAAAAAAAAATGGCAGGTTTTGTATCCTTTGCCTTGATCATGCTAGCTATTGGTGCAGGCACTTCAAAGAAAGTCCATTTCCTAAATTGTCCTTCACAGAAACTGCTTGGTGAAATCCTCTCCGTGGATATAATTCCCTGTGACGATGATCCTTGTGTTTTCAAACCTGGAGGAAACGAGTCTCTTACTTTGAGGTTCATCCCGCGAGAAGTTGTGCAAAGCGGAATGATCTATGTGTACGCCGTAAGATGGGGGAAGAGCTTTCTGCTGCCTTTACGGAACAGGGATGTCTGCAAAGGATACGGATTAACCTGTCCTCTAAAAAGTGGTAACCCTGTACAGCTTACAATTACTGAGGAAGTCCCCCAGCAAAGTCCATCTGGTAGTTACCTCTTGGAAGTTCTCTTGTTAGATCAGAATCATAACATCGTTGTATGTGGAATCGTTGACTTCAAAATTGCTTGAATGGCGACTTATGACATTAAAGCAAAACATGTGTGATAACACGTATGATGAATAATTCTACAGAAGAATCAATTTTTGTTTACAGTAAGGTTTATTTTCTGTAGTGTGTAATTTTGACTGACTCAGTCAGCGATAGGAAACTGGTGCAAATATGTTGTCATGGTATCTTTCGTTTCGTTTGCAGAATAATTAAGAAAATGTAATTCACATGGATTCGAGTATCTCTTTTAACCAATTCATTGTTATACAGGTTTAAAGCTATCTCACAGGATACTGAAATAAAACGCTGAATGAGTTTCAATTACTTGGGATTTACATTCTAATTTCGAGCTCTGCCGACGCCATTGTTTAAGACTCACGTTGAATAGCCATTGAGGACCATTGAGTAAATTAATAAACATGAAATTTAGTTAAAAGTTCAAACTTCAGTCGAATACAGAATAAGCGAAACCTGCTTCGACAAGGTCGCTATACATTTTGTCACTTAATTATTTTCTCTCCCTCCCCACTTCTGCCCATGCACTCAAGTTCGAATTATTAATTTTAATAATCTTGTCATTTATAAGCTCCGCTTTAAGCACGTTTCCCTGATTTCTATGCGATTTCATTTATTCCTGCTTAACGGCGGTTTAGAGGTTATTTTCAGTTTATAAAGGAAAGTATCGGTTATCAATTTTTTATCATGTTACGTGAGTGAAACAAAGATAAAAAATCGACTGGAATCAACCCTTCGGCCTTCCACCGCCTTATGCCCCAGGGGTCTCGGCTCTCCTACTAGGTACCAGGCCTAAGCAGACGCTAAACCACTGAGCTACACCCCCCGACAAGTTTTATTGACGGAAAAACTATAGTATTTAAACCATTGTCAGTTTATTGCCTATGACGAAATATTTAAAAATGCTTTGAGCTGTTTAAATTGGCCAAGAGTAAGTGTTTAAATTTCAGTTACCATGATCAGTAATCATTTCATACAAAACCATAAGCCGGCCAGAAAATCGAAAGGAGATCCACACGACTAGACCTTAACCCGGTTTTTGTAACAGGAAGCAATCCTGGTTGGGATGCTAGTCAATGCCATGGCTACCCCCAGCGGCATGCCAGTAGTACCTAGTTATACACTGGGATGAGAGGAAACAAAATGGAGGAATATTTTCCTGCATAAAGAAATAACACAGCGGCTAGACTAGGCCTTTAACCACCGACCTTAAGATCTGA